>NC_090662.1:31792519-32110403 GCF_013368605.1 Nyctibius grandis
TTAACAGCACCACAACAGACTACTGCAGAGGTACAGCAACTGATTACAGAAATAGAAAGCAGGCTACATTCCAAATTTGTACATCGTATTGATTTGAATCAGGAAATACAAATTATCACTTTGTTTGATAGGCAAATTCCGTATGCAATAATTGGTCAATGGAATTCAGAATAATCAGATTTGTTACATGCATTGGAATTGGTTGTTTCTACCTTTAAGAACAAAGAAAACTGTCCCCATGATTGCAGAGCTATTGGCACAGATTATCATGAAAGGACGGATGTGATATCGGGAGCTTGTGGCCAGAGATCCTGCATCACTAACCGTTCCTATTGCAGCTCAATATTTTGAGTGGTGTATGGCCAATAGCTTTGCTTTGCAAACAGCCATGGAGAATTTCTCGGGACAGGTTGTTTACCACTTGCCCTCCCATCCTGTTATAAAATTGAGTGCGGAACTTCCAATTGCCATGAGAGTGTTGTGCACAGACACTCCTGTGGATGGAATTACCATTTTTATGGATGGATCTGGAAAAACAGTCAAGGTGGGCCTTGTCTGGTATTCTGATGGCAAGTGGGAATCTATGGCAGTACAACAAAAGGGTTCACCTCAGGTGGTAGAATTACGAGCTGTATTAGGAATATTTCAGAATTTTCCCATTCCCTTTAATTTGGTTACTGATTCAGCATATGTGGCTGGCATTGTAAAGCAATTGGATAGATCTGTTATAGAGCATACACGTAATCAGTGTGTTTTTGAATTGCTGCGAGCTCTGTGGCAAGAAATTCAAATCTGAACTGCATTGTTTTATGTTTTATATGTAAGAAATCATACTAATTTGCCTGGGTTTATTGCAGAAGGCAATGCTCAAGTGGACTCTTTGGTTTCTGACCCCACAAATTCTACTACAATGACTGTACAGGTGCCGGACATTAAACAGCAGGCACGTATGTCACATGAGTTTTTTCATCAAGGACATCAGGCACTGCGACGACAATTTCATTTGGCACACAGTGATGCTCGGAATATCGTGGCTATGTGTCCTGATTGTCAGCAACTGCCGCAACCTACGCCGATACAAGGAACCAATCCTCGAGGACTGCAGGCCTTGGACATTTGGCAAACAGATGTAACTCACATGGCTGAATTTGGCAGGTTAAAATATGTTCCTGTAACAATTGACACTTTTTCTTCTTTGATTATAGCTACAGCACAAACAGGTGAATCCAGCAAACACGTTCAACGACACAGGCGTTCTGCTATTGCGGCCCTGGGCATTCCACAGACGACTAAAATGGACAATGGCCCAGGCTATGTGGCACGCGCCACACAGGACTTTTTCCAACTGTGGGTTATAACACATGTAACGGGCGTCCCACATTCACCAATGGGACAAGCTATTGTGGAGCGCATGAATCAAACTCTGAAACACCTTTTACAAAAACAAAAAGGGGGAGAGCCAGGGCTATCTCCTCCTGACAGGTTGTGTAAAGCGCTTTATGTACTAAACTTTTTACGCTTGCCGCAGGACTACTCTGTACCTCCAGCGGTAAAACATGGTGCAGGGTTAAAGGGAGGTATGGAGGCTTTTCAGAAAGAACAGGAACAAGCCAAAGTGATGGTAAAAAATGGGGTGACTGGTGTGTGGGAAGGTCCAATGAAATTAATAACATTGGGTCGAGGGTATACATGTGTCATTACAGATACAGGAGCCAAATGGGTACCAGCTAAGTGGGTGAAGCCGTGGCTACAAAAACAACCTGAACTACATGAGCCAACTCAGGATCTGCCTCGGAACACTGACCTCTCAAGAGATCCAGTGCCCTGACTGCGGGAAGTGAAAAAAGGTTTGCGTGGGAGGTATAGAAAAGGGAGCAAAAGGCGCAGTCATGATGAAGCAAGGGGTTGTTTTTTCTGTGTTAAGCCTGCTTTGGATCCTGGACCTGACAAAAGGTCATCAACCGATAGTCCTTCCACCGACACCGTGGAAGGGGAGTCACAACGTTTGGGTGACTCTGATGCGGAGCCTGAACCCGACACAGTCTTGTGCCTCCTTAGCTCAGCCTGAACAACCCTTTCATACATGTCTAGTGGGGGTCCCCTTAAAGGGATCTGAAAGCAAAAATTATGAAAGGGTCTATTCCTAATTTGTGGGGATAGGACTTGGCCAAAGTTGCCCAGTAAGAAACTGGGAGATCCGTGTACCATAGGTAAATTAAGTTTACTAATGCCTATGTGAAAAGTCATACTAACCATACTAACCTACATAAGGCCAGGTAAAAAAGAAGTGTCACTAACATAGGGATAGAATGTAACGATGCTGCACAAGGACTAACACAATTGCGAAATTTAGCTTGCTGGGTTGCAAAAAGAGCTGATCAAACTTCTAGAATTTTAGGAACATTAGCCAATGATGTAGATAGTATCCAACATGCTACCTTACAAAATAGAGCTGCTATAGACTTTTTATTATTAGTGCATGGTCATGGATGTCAGGATTTTGATGGGATGTGTTGCATGGATCTGAATGATCACTCCAAGTCAATTCATAAGCAGATCAAAGAGCTCATGGATACCACACAGAAAATACAGGAACAGCATGGGTTCCTGGATGGCTGGTCGGATTGATTAAAATGCTATTGATGGGATTGTTCGTGATTTGTATTATCATGCTTGTATTACCGTGTTTATTCTCCTGCTTGCAAAGGGCCCTGCAGCGGATGATAAACACGGCCTTTCTGGCTCAAGAAAAGAAAGAGGGAATTGTAGAGGGGTTTTTGGAGGAGAATGGTCATGTAATGAGCCAGAAGTATGAGAGTATGGAGTGAGGGCCTAGCTGCGTGACAAGATTCATGTAGCTAGTGTCAACAAGCCGACCTTGGAGAGATGAGGAAAAACAGTAGCTGAGCAAACAAGAATTGAGGGAGTAGCCGATGGGAACCGAACACGGAGGAGAAGAAACAAGAACTGATGGAGCCAATTAAGGAAGGACCAGTGGCAGAGCAGTGACCAATCAACACATCAAAGAAGAGTATGTTTAGTAATATTAACCAGTAGCAATGCACATGCTTACAGCCAGGGAAAGTACAAAATGTATAAAAGGGGCAGCTTATGCTTAATAAAGCGTCTTCACTTTGATTCACATTGGATTGTGTGGAGGCGTGTTCCTTCTCCTCAGCTCTGTGCTCTAATCATTTTTTTATTTGAGAGTTTACTATTGCTAAATTTTGTGTGGACATGTAATTTCAAGTGACATATTTCAAGCTCACAAATCTCATGCCAACATTGCTAGGAAAAAAATGTCCTCTATTATTACACATCTCAGTAGCTGCAGCAGGATTAAATTGAGGAGCAGAGTTCTAAATCGAACCGTTACTATTCTCATTGATGTAAATAATACAGTACTTCAGAACTAAACTCATGCAGGGAAATGTAAAAACCTGATTGTTTTTAGTTTTGCTAGATCACATCATAAAAAACTCCTACATCAATGTCAACATCTAGAAATTCAGAGTGAAGACATCTTTTCCTTTTAAATAGTCTGACAGAAAAACTGATATTCATATTCTTAAAGTAGAATTAATGACCTATGCACAAACCCCAGTATTGTTTCCATACATTAGAAATAAATCCAAACTGATGAGTACCTTTAAATAACATATCCACAGCTATGTTGTCACAAGGGACATTTCTAAGAGGACATGAGACTGCTGCCTTAGGATGATTGTCATAAAAGCAAATTACTTTTATACTATTTCCTGCTCATTCTACAGGTTTTGTCAGGAGAATGAATATATCTTACACTGCATTCTGTACTTGCTGTAGTCTGTCACAGGAATGAATTATCACCAAATTTTAATACTTCAATACTGTGCATTTTTATTCTCACTATATTCTCCCTTTTTTCTCAATCTTGTGAGAAAAATTATAATAATAAAGAGAAAATAGTAAAACATTTATCCATTTATCCATTCCCTTGACACCCTTAAGATTGTAACCAGAACAGAAAATTATATGAAAATTATTTGTTCTTACACTAAATATAGACACAAGGAAAGAAATAATTTTAAAATTAATCAGTTCCCTCAAGAATATGAATCCTTGGTCCATCTTCAGTGCCCTAAAATGTACTTCTACATTGAGCATTGTCATCAGTTAAAGCTATAGACAGTATTGAACATTGACATCTGCTACTGTGATGTGGACCATTGTGAAGTAAGGCTGCAACTGGACATGATACCCCATTTCGGTACAGTGAGGCACAGAGAAAAGAAAAGCGGAGCACTAGACGTCAGGAATGTTTTATAAAAGCACCGATGTTATGAAATCTGTACTCTGCAAGTCCTTGTCTCTAAACTGAAGAGGGACATATTTCTGCTACATATGCAGAATGTGTTATATTTCATGCTTTTTCATAGAATCATCGAATGGTTTCAGTTGGAAGGGACCTTAAAGGTCATCTAGTTCCTACCCCCCTGATACAGGCAGGGAAGCCTTTCCTCTAGACCAGGTTGCTCAAAGTCCTATCCAACCTGGCCTTAAACACTATCAGGGAGGGGGCAGACACAACTTCTCTGGGCAACATGTTCCAGTGTCTCACCACCCTCACAGTAAAGAATTTCTTCCTAATATCTAATCTAAATCTACCCTCTTTCAGTTTAAAACTGTTCCCCCTCATCCTGTCACTACTTGCCCTTGTAAAAAGTCCCTCTCCCGCTTTCCTGTAGGCCCCCTTCAGATACTGGAAGGCTGCTATGAAGTCTCCCCGGAGCCTTCTCTTCTCTAGGCTGAAGAGCCCCAAATTTTTGGTCATCTCTTTTAAGAAGAATGAGATACAGGAGCATAAATTGACATCTTCTCAGTACAAAATTGTCCTGGTTTGGCCTAAACCAGGCCGATTTTCCTTTCAGTGATTTTTACTTTCAGCTAAGTCTCCTCTAAGTAACTGCACTTTCTGAAACTAACTGCATGTTTTGCAGACAGTGTCTGCTTCCAGGACTGATAACGCTCGAAGTTTGTAGTTATCGCTGAGGCACCGGTAGGGATGTTGTACAGTAAGGCTCTTGCTGTACTTAGTCTTAGAGAAACCAAGGTCACTGCTGAATTCCTCACTGCTTACGAGTGAAGAGCCAAAGGGGGGTCGCAGCTGCAGGGGGGAGCAGACAGGGCAGGTGACCCAAAATTGACCAATGAGGGTATTCCATCCCATACACGTCATTCTCAGTATAAAGCGGGAGGATCACGAGGGTCTCGCTCTCTTTCTGCTATGGCTGGTGTCCAAGGAGGACTCCGTCTGTTTTCCTGCTGCCCCCAATCCCGATCCGTGCATCCCTGAATCCAGCTCTCGACCGTCGCTAGGCCCAGCCTGGGCCTTCCTGGAGCCTGCCCTGCAGTGCCGGTGGTGACGTGGCTGACTTCAGGGGAGCTCAATCTTGGTTTTGTATATATATTTGTATATATTTGATTATTTCTTTTATTATTATACTCTTTTCCATTATTATAGTTTATTAAAACTGTTTTAACTTTCCAACCCGGAAGTCTCTCTCCCTTTTCCCTTTCCCTTTCCCTTTGGGGGGAGGGGGGGGATAACAGAGAGCATCTGCCACAGGTTTAATAGCCAGCCCAGCTTTAAACCGTGACAATAATATTTTCATATCAAGGAAGAAAAAAAAACACCAAACAGCTGTTTATGACAGTAACTTTTCATAAATATTATTATACTATTTCTCTCCTCAAATATATATATAAGCATATGTATTTACATACATATATATCCATTACTATATCTATATACACACATATATATACAGAGCAATGATATTCCGAGGAACTAGCTGAACAACTTTTTGCAGGTGAGCTTAGGATGAGCTTGCAGCTAAGTATGCTGTTGTAACAGTCTGTTTGCATGTCTTTACCCAGGGATAAATGTAAAGAAAAGTATCCTGTATGCCTGCAGAGTATGAGTATACTCAATAGCAGTGACCATGCTCAAGTTCAAATTGCATCTTTTTCTGACATGACTAGTTCACCTAATACTCCCAGTGTCAGGTCTGTGCTATAAGGCACTCTACCATGATGTAGCGAATAGCAATTCCTGTACCAAAGAGACTGTAAACTGTATCAGTGAGAAAACAGAGAGGAAACTGAGGCACAAAGAGGCAAAATGACTTGCCAAGGGCATGGAAAAAAAAGTCAGTGATAAAAAACATGATCCAGGTTTTCTGACTGTCATGCCAGTATTCTTTCTCTTTCTAGGAGGCATAACAATCATAGAATCATAGAATCATAGAATGGTTTGGGTTGGAAGGGACCTTTAAAAGTCATCTAGTCCAACTCCTCTGCAGTGAGCAGCGACATCTTCAACTAGATCAGGTTGCTCAGAGACCCATCCAGCCTGAACTTGAATGTTTCCCCAGGGATGGGGCATCTACCACCTCTCTGGGCAACCTGTTCCAGTGTTTCACCACCCTCACATTAAAAAATTTCTTCCTTATATCTTGTCTAAATCTACCCTCTTTTAGTTTAAATATATTACCCCTTGTCCTGTAGCTACAGGCCCTATTAAAAAGTCTGTCCCCATCTTTCTTATAAGCCCCCTTCAAGTACTGAAAGGCCACAATAAGGTCTCTCTGGAGCCTTCTCTTCTCCAGGCTAAATAACCTGAACTCTCTCAGCCTTTCATCATAGGAGAGGTGTTCCATTCCCCTGATTATTTTTGTGGCCCTCCTCTGAACATCTATTCACCAAACTGAAAAGGAAGATAATTTAATGACTGGAGCTGATGTGGAGATTATTTCTGTGATATTGGTGGAGTGCATCCAAATGCACCTGATATTTTAACCACCTTTAGATAATACTTTGTACTTCACAAAGTTTGTCTAAAGAAGCCTAAACATTTTACAAACTACAAGTAGCTGCACTTAACTATCTATGAATTCAACTTCAGATTAGAATCAGTGTTAATTGAGGGGCTGTGAATCACATTGTGGGACAGAGAAACTCAGATCCCTTGGATGATGCTGGGCGTGATGCTACAGCCTGTTTCCCCGCCCCAGTAAATCTGTAAATCTGTCCTTCCCCTGTACTCTGCTGGTAATATCACACTTTGTTTTCAAGGACTGCTAGTTACTAATAAAGTATATTCGTTCTCTTGCCCACAGTATCTTCCACTGGATTCTAAGAACATGAAAACATGTTCTCATAAATGAGAGAATAACTAGCACACTAGTTCTAGTTATTGTGTTAATAAACTAATATTGATGAGTTCACACTAAAACAAATGCATTCTCTGATTTTAAGGTAACACAAAGCAGCATAAATGTGCCAGCTTATTTCACTTTGGTCAGACAAACTGTGATTCTCATGGAAGAATCAAAATGAATCTTTGATTTGAATCATAGTAAGCATAAGGATTTATCACAGAATCACAGAATCACAGAATGTTAGGGATTGGAAGGGACCTCGAAAGATCATCTAGTCCAATCCCCCTGCCGGAGCAGGATTCCCTAGATCATATCACACAGGAATGCGTCCAGGCAGGTTTTGAATGTCTCCAGAGAAGGAGACTCCACAACCTCTCTGGGCAGTCTGTTCCAGTGTTCAGTCACCCTCACCGTAAAGAAGTTTTTCCTCATATTTAAGTGGAACCTCCTGTGTTCCAGCTTGCACCCATTGCCCCTTGTCCTGTCAAGGGATGTCACTGAGAAGAGCCTGGCTCCATCCTCATGACACTTGCCCTTTACATATTTATAAACATTAATGAGGTCACCCCTCAGTCTCCTCTTCTCCAAGCTAAAGAGACCCAGCTCCCTCAGCCTCTCCTCATACCATATTTGGCATCCTCCCCATCTCCAATGCATTGGTTTTGCTTAAAAGTAAGTTTCTCTTATTTAATTTAGTTTAAAAAGAGAAGTCCCTTCCTGGCACTAAATTATATCATCTAATTCAGAATCTGAGTTTAGGAAGGTTGTAATAAATTCACTCATTACTGGTCTGAAATATACTTTTGTGGATATACACCAAAAAATCTTCTTGTTGGCAAGAAGCAATTAACTACAAGCCTTAGCGGGGTCTTGTAGTAGTTAAAAGTTCACATTATCTCAAAAACTAGTAACATCTGTTAACTGTGTACCTGCATTGTAGGTAAGCTTTAATAATTTAAAAATCAAATAAGATCTCCATTATCCCCAGAAAGAAAGTAAATGATTTTCATATTAATAATACAGTGATATTATTATAGTACCATAGTCACGGTCTTTGTACACTCAATAATAAAAATAAAGGAATTATAAATCTACCAGTATTCAGAAAGAAAATGGAATAGTATGGTCACAGTCTATGGCAGTTGCAAAAGATGTTAGATCTTGTGGACAAGGAAAACATCCTTATCCTCAAAGATCATAAATTATGGAAACATGGGTCACATGGCCTGGAACTATAGAGAAAGAAATCACAGTTACAAGTTTCCAGTTCTCTTCTTCAAATTTGTCATGAGCAAATGGTAAATGATTGTCCTGGTTTGGCCTAAACCAGGCCGATTTTCCTTTCAGTGATTTTTACTTTCAGCTAAGTCTCCTCTAACTAACTGCATGTTTTTGCAGACAGTGTCTGCTTCCAGGACTGATAACGCTCGAAGTTTGTAGTTATCACTGAGGCACCGGTAGGGATGTTGTGCAGAAAGGCTCTTGCTGTACTTATTCTTGAGAGAAACCAAGGTCACTGCTGAATTCCTCATTGCTTACGAGTGAAGAGCCGAAGGGGGGGTCGCAGCTGCAGAGGGGAGCGAACAGGGCAGGTGACCCAAAATTGACCAACGAGGGTATTCCATCCCATACACGTCATTCTCGGTATAAAGGGGGGGGATCACGAGGGTCTCGCTCTCTTTCTGCTATGGCCGGTGTCCAGGGAGGACTCCATCTGTTTTCCTGCTGCCCCCGATCCCGATCCGTGCGTTCCTGAATCCAGCTCTCGACCATCGCTAGGCCCAGCCTGGGCCTTCCCGGAGCCTGCCCTGCAGTGCCGGTGGTGACGTGGCTGACTTCAGGGGAGCTCAATCTTGGTTTTGTATATATATTTGTATATATTTGATTATTTCTATTATTATTATTATACTTTTTTTTTCATTATTATAGTTTATTAAAACTGTTTTAATTTTCCAACCCAGAAGTCTCTCTCCCTTTTCCCTTTCCCTTTCCCTCTGGGGGGAGGGGGGGGGGATAACAGAGGGCATCTGCCACAGGTTTAATCGCCAGCCCAGCTTTAAACCGTGACAGATTTATTGGCGCCCAACGTGGGGCTCGAGAGAAGCTCCGACAGGTTGCTCTGATAAGTCAAATCCCAGCTCCAGTGGGAGGAGACCCGGAGAGCTCAGCCAAGAGAGTATCAGATTTCTTCCTTTGAGATTTACGAGGGGTTGGAAATTAAAACAGATAGCTAAGATGATAATGTTATTTGTGAGCCTTGTGTTACCTCTTTTCTTTATAAAGCTTGTTTTAGAGTTATGTGTAATGATACCCTACTTGCCGTATGCGCTGTGTGTTAGTGCTTTCATGTGGTTTAACAGGGCGTGCTGGTCGAAATGTGTCTTTTTGGTATGGGTTTTGATACTGATTTATGTCATGATAAACCGGGCAGTTATTATTCCGATCTCTTATCTCTATGATACAATGATGGGCAGCTTTAATCGCTGTCCTGGTTTGGCCTAAACCAGGCCGATTTTCCTTTCAGTGATTTTTACTTTCAGCTAAGTCTCCTCTAAATAACTGCACTTTCTGAAACTAACTGCATGTTTTTGCAGACAGTGTCTGCTTCCAGGACTGATAACGCTCGAAGTTTGTAGTTATCGCTGAGGCACCGGTAGGGATGTTGTGCAGTAAGGCTCTTGCTGTACTTAGTCTTAGAGAAACCAAGGTCACCGCTGGATTCCTCACTGCTTACAAGTGAAAAGCTGAAGGGGGGGTCGCAGCTGCAGGGGGGAGCAGACAGGGCAGGTGACCCAAAATTGACCAACGAGGGTATTCCATCCCATACACGTCATTCTCGGTATAAAGCGGGGGGATCACGAGGGTCTCGCTCCTCTTGCTCCCTCTTGCTCTTTCTGCTATGGCCGGTGTCCAAGGAGGACTCCGACTGTTTTCCTGCTGCCCCCGATCCTGATCTGTGCATCCCTGAATCCAGCTCTCGACCGTCGCTAGGCCCAGCCTGGGCCTTCCCGGAGCCTGCCCTGCAGTGCCGGTGGTGACGTTGCCGACATCGGGGGAGCTCGATCTTGGTTTTGTATATATATTTGTATATATTTGATTATTCCAATATTATTATTATACTCTTTTTCATTATTATAGGTTTATTAAAACTGTTTTAACTTTCCAACCCGTAAGTCTCTCTCCCTTTTCCCTTTCCCTTTCCCTTCGTGTGGGGGGGGAGGGTTAACAGAGAGCGTCTGCTGCAGGTTTAATCGCCAGCCCAGCTTTAAACCGTGACAGATTTATTGGCGCCCAACGTGGGGCTCGAGAGAAGCTCCAACAGGTTCCTCTGATAAGTCGAATCCCGGCTCCGGCGGGAGGAGACCCAGAGAGCTCAGCTGAGAGAGTATCAGATTTCTTCCTTTGAGATTTACGAGGGGTTGGAAATTAAAACAGATAGCGAAGATGCTGATGTCATTTTTGAATGCTGTGTTATCTCATCTCTTTATAAAGCCTTTTACAGAGTTAAGTGTAATGATACCTTACTTGCCGTATGCGCTGTTTGTTACTGTTTATGTGCAGTTTATCACTGCTGGGCACTGGTCAATGTGCATTGTTTTGTTATGGCGTTTCATACTGATTTATGTCGTGATAAACTGGGCTGTTACTATTCTGACCGCGGTAGCAGCGATTTTATCTGCGGGCTCCGGGCGTCCTTTAGCTGATTGTGTTAATGATTACACTTCCAATTTTACTTTGGGAAATAGTACCTTCTCCTTTTCTGCCAAGCTGATTCCTCTAGATTTTGTGAAATTCGGATGGTGCTGTCTAGGTGGCATGTTTTTATTTTCGGTTGTCCTGAATGTGTTTCTGATGTGGGATAAGATTAAGTATCGGTGCAGGGACAGGTGTAGGTGTTATGCAGCCACCTCAGATCCTACAGCGTGTGCTGCCGCTACAGCTCGCACCGCAGCTGCTACACCCCCCAAGATGGCCACTGCAGCTACTCAGACTCTAACGAGTCTCAGCACTCCCACGACAGCCACTGCATCTACTCAGAGTCCAGCATCTAACGAATCTGTACCAATTGCTCCTGTAACCAGGAAGAAATACCGAAAGAAATCAGCTCGTGAAGAGGAGGATGATGACTCAGAGCCTTCTAAGGCAGAGCCATCACAGGACCCAGGTGAGGGCCCTTCTCAGGCAGAGTCAGGGCCTGACACAGATGGGGGTTCCCTTGATCGTCATTTTAAAGCAGACCCATCACAGAAGAAAGGTCGTTCTAAAGCAGAACTATCACAGGAGGAGGACTCGGATGTAGAGATAACCTACCACTCCTTATCCCTGAAGGACCTGAGAAATATAAGGAAAGATTTCAGCCGTTATGATGGTGAGCCAATTATTACCTGGCTGCTCCGATGCTGGGATAATGGGGCAGATAGCATGCAATTAGATGGCAGAGAAGCCAGACAGTTGGGATCCCTGTCCAGAGATGGTGGTATTGATAAGGCGCTTGCAAGAAAGTCAAATACTATCAGTCTCTGGAGGCGACTCTTGTCAGCTGTAAAGAGCAGGTATCCCTATAAAGATGATGTTATGAGCCACCTGAGCAAATGGACCACTATAGAAAAAGGTATTAACTACCTTAGACAACTAGCTGTGCAAGAGATCATTTATAGACACCCACGGGAAATTGTAGATCCTGTAGATCCTGATGAAGTGGAATGCAACCGATCCATGTTCCGGAAGGTTGTGAAGAATGCTCCACCAACATATACCCATACATTGTCAATATTAGTCTGGGGAGAAAATGCTATGGCACGACCTAGTGTGGATGAAATGGCTAACTGTATGCGACAGTATGAAGATACTATTTCTTCCCCACTGCAGGCCCGTGTCTCGGCTGTGGAAAAACTGACAAAGGAAAACAAGGACTCATTTAAACAACTGTCAGACAAACTGTCCAGGATAGAGAATAAACTTGACTCTCTACCTACACAGGCACGCGTTGCAGCTGTTAGGAGAAAACGCCCTCCTACAGGACCAGCTCAAAGGAAACGGAACACATCACGAGGTATCCTGTGGTTTGCCCTGCGTGGTTATGGGGAGGACATGAACAGATGGCATGGACAACCTACCAGTACCCTACAGGCACGAGTACGTGAGTTGCAAGCTAAAAGAAATACCAGAGAGAATTTTTCTAGGAGGATGGCTGCTCCAGTTACCAGTGAGCAGGACCCCAGTCAGGGTAGATGGGCCTCAAATTCCTTTTTCCAAAGTGTGAATAGGAGAAATGAAGGTCCAGTCCCTGTGAGCAGCACAAATCCATTTCTTGATTAGGGGGGCCCTGCCTCCAGCCAGGTGGAGGAAAGGGACAACAGAGTTTATTGGACTGTGTGGATTCGATGGCCTGGCACATCAAAACCACAAAGGTATCGAGCCTTGGTAGACACTGGTGCACAGTGCACCCTAATGCCATCGGATCATAAAGGGGCAGAATCTATCAGTATTTCAGGAGTAACAGGAGGATCTCAAGTGTTATCTGTATTGGAGGCCGAAGTGAGCCTAACTAAAAATGAATGGAAAAAGCACCCCATTGTGACTGGCCCAGATGCTCCGTGCATCCTTGGCATAGACTACCTCAAGAGAGGGTATTTCAAGGACCCAAAAGGGTATAGATGGGCCTTTGGTATAGCAGCTGTAGAGACTGAGGACATTAAACAGCTGTCTACCTTGCCTGGCCTCTCAGAGGATCCTTCTGTTGTGGGGTTGCTGAAGGTGGAAGAACAACAGGTGCCAATTGCTACTACCACGGTGCACCGACGACAATATCGCACCAATCGAGACTCCCTGATCCCCATTCATAAACTGATTAGACAATTAGAAAATCAAGGAGTGATTAGTAAGACTCGCTCACCCTTTAATAGTCCTATATGGCCAGTGCGAAAGTCTGATGGAGAATGGAGATTAACTGTGGACTATCGTGGCCTAAATGAAGTTACGCCACCGCTGAGTGCTGCTGTGCCAGACATGCTAGAGCTTCAATACGAACTGGAGTCAAAGGCAGCCAAGTGGTATGCCACCATAGACATTGCTAATGCATTTTTCTCTATTCCTTTGGCACCAAAGTGCAGGCCACAGTTTGCTTTTACCTGGAGAGGTATCCAGTACACCTGGAATCGACTGCCCCAGGGGTGGAAACACAGTCCTACTATTTGCCATGGACTGATCCAGACTGCACTAGAAAAGGGTGGAGCTCCAGAACATTTGCAATACATTGATGACATCATTGTGTGGGGTGATACAGCAGCAGAAGTTTTTGACAAAGGGGAGAAAATAATCCAAATTCTTCTGCAAGCTGGTTTTGCCATAAAAAGAGGCAAGGTCAAGGGACCTGCCCGGGAGATCCAGTTTTTAGGGATTAAATGGCACGATGGGCGTCGCCAGATCCCGATAGAGGTGATCAACAAAATAACAGCTATGTCCCCACCAACTAACAAAAAGGAAACACAAGCCTTCTTAGGCGTTGTGGGTTTCTGGAGAATGCATATTCCAGATTACAGCCAGATTGTACGCCCTCTTTATCAAGTGACCAGAAAGAAGAATGATTTTCAGTGGGGTCCTGAACAACGACAGGCCTTTGAACAGATTAAACAAGAGATTGTGCATGCAGTAGCCCTTGGACCAGTCCGTACGGGACAAGATGTTAAAAATGTGCTCTACACCTCAGCTGGGGACAATGGTCCTACCTGGAGCCTCTGGCAGAAAGTACCAGGGGAGACTCGAGGTCGACCCCTAGGATTTTGGAGTCGAGGATACAAGGGCTCCGAGGCCAATTACACCCCAACTGAAAAAGAGATACTGGCAGCATATGAAGGAGTTAGAGCTGCCTCAGAGGTAATTGGTACTGAAGCACAACTTCTCCTGGCACCTCGATTACCAGTACTAGGCTGGATGTTCAAGGGTAAGGTTCCCACTACCCATCATGCAACTGATGCTACATGGAGTAAATGGATTGCATTAATTACACAGAGGGCTCGAATAGGAAACCCTAATCGCCCAGGAATCTTAGAAGTGATCATGGACTGGCCAGAAGGCAAAGACTTCGGAATGCCACCAGAAAAGGAGGTGACACGTGCTGAAGAAGCCCCACCATATAATGAACTACCAGAGGATGAGAAGCAGTATGCCCTGTTCACCGATGGATCCTGCCGTCTTGTAGGAAAGCATCGGAAGTGGAAAGCTGCTGTATGGAGTCCTATACGACGAGTCACAGAAGCCACAGAAGGACAAGGTGAATCAAGTCAATTTGCAGAGGTAAAAGCCATCCAGCTGGCTCTAGACATTGCTGAACGAGAAAAGTGGCCAAGGCTGTATCTTTATACTGACTCATGGATGGTAGCAAATGCCTTGTGGGGGTGGTTAAAGCAGTGGAAGCGAAGCAACTGGCAGCGTAAAGGTAAACCTATTTGGGCTGCTGAACTGTGGCAAGATATTGCTACTCGGCTAGAGAAACTAGTCGTGAAGGTACGTCATGTAGATGCTCACGTACCTAAAAGTCGGGCAACTGAGGAACATCGAAACAACCAACAAGCAGATCAGGCTGCTAAAGTGTTCCAAATAGATTTGGACTGGGAACATAAAGGTGAACTATTTTTAGCTCGGTGGGCTCATGACACTTCAGGTCATCAAGGAAGAGATGCAACATACAGATGGGCTCGTGACCGAGGGGTGGACTTAACTATGGACTCTATTGCACAGGTTATCCATGATTGTGAAACATGCGCCGCAATTAAGCAAGCCAAACGGTTAAAACCTTTGTGGTATGGGGGGCGGTGGTTGAAATATAAATATGGGGAGGCCTGGCAAATTGACTATATCACACTCCCTCAAACCCGCCAGGGTAAACGCTATGTGCTTACCATGGTGGAGGCAACCACCGGATGGCTGGAAACATACTCTGTGCCCCATGCCACTGCCCGGAACACTATTCTGGGCCTTGAAAAGCAAATCTTGTGGCGACACGGCACACCAGAGAGAATTGAGTCGGACAATGGGACTCATTTCAAAAACAGTCTCATAGATAACTGGGCCAAAGAGCATGGCATCGAATGGGTATATCACATCCCCTATCATGCACCAGCATCTGGGAAAATTGAACGGTATAATGGGCTGTTAAAAACTACCCTAAAAGCAATGGGGGGTGGAACCTTTAAAAACTGGGATAAGCATTTGGCACAAGCTACCTGGCTAGTTAACACCAGAGGATCTATCAACCGAGCTGGCCCTGCTCAGTCAGATCTTTTACATACAGTAGAAGGGGATAAAGTCCCTGTGGTGCATGAAAGGAATCTGTTGGGAAAAACTGTCTGGGTTCTTCCTGCTACAGGCAAAGGTAAACCCATTCATGGGATTGCTTTTGCTCAAGGACCTGGATGTACTTGGTGGGTGATGCTGCAGGATGGTGGAGTCCGATGTGTCCCTGAAGGTGATCTGATCTTGGGTGAGAATACTTAATTCTGAACTGCATGATGTTAATTGCTGCATAATACTAACAGTGTTCATAAGTGTCTTTCAGGTTAAGACAGTGGTGACGAGACCAGAGCTAGCTGCAAGTGGCGTCCAGTAACCTCCTCGAGACTGACATCTTTAACCTGCAACCCGTGGGCATGAACTGTGACAAAACTCATACCATGTCTCCTGCCCTGAGAGACTCCTAGCCAGATGGAAACCCACAATCCTGAACTAAATGAACTTGATGAACTTTTTTTTTTTCTGTATAGAGATGAATCATAAACTAATGTTATCTGTATATATTTTAAAATGAAAAGTTAGTGGTGATCTGAGTATGACGTGAATGGTATGGAATAAGGGGTGGAATGTCCTGGTTTGGCCTAAACCAGGCCGATATTCCTTTCAGTGATTTTTACTTTCAGCTAAGTCTCCTCTAAATAACTGCACTTTCTGAAACTAACTGCATGTTTTTGCAGACAGTGTCTGCTTCCAGGACTGATAACGCTCGAAGTTTGTAGTTATCGCTGAGGCACCGGTAGGGATGTTGTGCAGTAAGGCTCTTGCTGTACTTTTTTCTTAGAGAAACCAAGGTCACCGCTGGATTCCTCACTGCTTACAAGTGAAAAGCTGAAGGGGGGGTCGCAGCTGCAGGGGGGAGCAGACAGGGCAGGTGACCCAAAATTGACCAACGAGGGTATTCCATCCCATACACGTCATTCTCGGTATAAAGCGGGGGGATCACGAGGGTCTCGCTCCTCTTGCTCCCTCTTGCTCTTTCTGCTATGGCCGGTGTCCAAGGAGGACTCCGACTGTTTTCCTGCTGCCCCCGATCCTGATCTGTGCATCCCTGAATCCAGCTCTCGACCGTCGCTAGGCCCAGCCTGGGCCTTTCCGGAGCCTGCCCTGCAGTGCCGGTGGTGACGTTGCCGACATCGGGGGAGCTCGATCTTGGTTTTGTATATATATTTGTATATATTTGATTATTCCAATATAATTATTATACTCTTTTTCATTATTATAGGTTTATTAAAACTGTTTTAACTTTCCAACCCGTAAGTCTCTCTCCCTTTTCCCTTTCCCTTTCCCTTCGTGTGGGGGGGGAGGGTTAACAGAGAGCGTCTGCTGCAGGTTTAATCGCCAGCCCAGCTTTAAACCGTGACAATCGCGAATCCGTAGCTGCGCACACCGGGCGTCTTTTAACTGATTTTGATAGTATCTGCTCCTTTTTTGCCAAGCTGATTCCTGCAAAATTCGAACAGGGCATGTTGTTATTTTCGTGTGTCCTGAATGTGTTACTGGTGTGCTATGTGATTAGATGTCAGTGCAGCAACAGCGGTAGGTATCATGCTGCCCCTGTAACCAGGAGAAAACACCGAAAGAAATCAGCTAGTAAAGTGAAGGATGATGACTCAGAGGCTTCTAAGGCAGAGCCAGCACGGGACCCAGGTGAGGGCCCTTCTCAGTCAGAGTCAGGGCCTGACACAGAGGGGGGTTTCCTTGATCGTCTTTTTAAAGAAGGCCCATTACACAAGAAGGACAAGAAAGGTCCTTCTAAAGCAGAACAATCACAGGAGGACTCGGACTCGGAAGTAGAGATAACCTACCACTCCTTATCCCTGAAAGAACTGCGAAATATAAGAAAAGATTTTAGTCGTTATGACGGTGAGCCAATAATTACCTGGTTGCTCCGATGCTGGGATAATGGGGCAGATAGCATAGAATTGGATGGCAGAGAAGCCAGACAGTTGGGATCCCTGTCCAGAGATGGTGGTATTGATAAGATGCTTCCAAGAAGGTCGAACAGTATCAGTCTCTGGAGGCGACTCTTGTCAGCTGTAAAGAGCAGGTATCCCTATAAAGATGATGTTATGAGCCACCTGAGCAAATGGACCACTATAGAAAAAGGTATTAACTACCTTAGAGAACTAGCTGTGCAAGAGATCATTTATAAACACCCTCAGGACATTGTAGATCCTGTAAATCCTGATGAAGTGGAAAGCAACCGATCCATGTTCCGGAAGGTTGTGAAGAGTGCTCCACCAACACATGCCCATACATTGTCAATATTAGTCTGGGGAGAAGATGCTATGGCACGACCTAGTGTGGGCGAAATGGCTAACTATATGCGACAGTATGAAGATAGTATTTCTTCCCCACTGCAGGCCCGTGTCTCGGCTGTGGAAAAAATGACTAAGGAGAACAAGGACTCATTTAAACAACTGTCAGACAAACTGTCCAGGATCGAGAATAAACTTGACTCTCTACCTACACAGGCCCGCGTTGCAGCCTTTAGGAGGCAACGCCCTCCTACTGGACCGGCTCAAAGGAAACGGAACACGTCACGAGGTATCCTGTGGTTTACCCTGCGTGATTATGGGGAGGACATGAACAGATGGCATGGACAACCTACCAGTACCCTACAGGCACGAGTACATGAGTTGCAAGCTAACAGAAATACCAGAGAGAATTTTTCTAGGAGGATGGCTGCTCCAGTTACCAATGAGCAGGACCCCAGTCAGGGTAGATGGGCCTCAAATCCTTTTTTTCCAAGAGTGAATAGGGGAAATGAAGGTCCAATCCCCGTGAGCAGCACGAATCCAATCTTTAATTAGAGGGGCCCTGCCTCTAGCCAGGAGGAGGAGAGGGATAACCGGATTTATTGGACTGTGTGGATTCGATGGCCTGGCACATTAGAACCACAAAAGTATCGAGCCCTGGTAGACACTGGTGCACAGTGCACCCTCATGCCATCGAATCATAAAGGGACAGAATCTGTCAGTATTTCAGGAATAACAGGAGGATCTCAAGAGTTATCTGTATTGGAGGCCGAAGTGAGCCTAACTGAAAATGAATGGAAAAAGCACCCCATTGTGACTGGTCCAGATGCTCCGTGCATCCTTGGCATAGACTACCTTAAGAAAGGGTATTTTAAGGACCCAAAAGGATATAGATGGGCCTTTGGTGTAGCAGCTGTAGAGACTGAGGACATTAAACAGCTGTCTACCTTGCCTGGCCTCTCAGAGGATCCTTCTGTTGTGGGGTTGCTGAAAGTTGAAGAACAACAGGTGCCAATTGCTACTGCCACGGTGCACCGACGACAATATCGCACCAATCGAGACTCCCTGATCCCCATTCATAAACTGATTAGACAATTAGAAAATCAAGGAGTGATTAGCAAGACTCGCTCACCCTTTAATAGTCCTATATGGCCAGTGCGAAAGTCTGATGGAGAATGGAGATTAACTGTGGACTATCGTGGCCTAAATGAAGTTACGCCACCGCTGAGTGCTGCTGTGCCAGACATGCTAGAACTTCAATACGAACTGGAGTCAAAGGCAGCCAAGTGGTATGCCACTATAGACATTGCTAATGCATTTTTCTCTATTCCCTTGGCACCAAAGTGCAGGCCACAGTTTGCTTTTACCTGGAGAGGTATCCAGTACACCTGGAATCGACTGCCCCAGGGGTGGAAACACAGTCCTACTATTTGCCACGGACTGATTCAGACTGCACTAGAAGAGGGTGGAGCTCCAGAACATTTGCAATATATTGATGACATCATTGTATGGGGTGATACAGCAGCAGAAGTTTTTGACAAAGGGGAGAAAATAATCCAAATTCTTCTGCAAGCTGGTTTTGCCATAAAAAGAGGCAAGGTCAAGGGGCCTGCCCGGGAGATCCAGTTTTTAGGGATTAAATGGCAAGATGGGCGTCGCCAGATCCCGATAGAGGTGATCAACAAAATAACAGCTATGTCCCCACCAACTAACAAAAAGGAAACACAAGCCTTCTTAGGCGTTGTGGGTTTCTGGAGAATGCATATTCCAGATTACAGCCAGATTGTACGCCCTCTTTATCAGGTGACCAGAAAGAAAAATGATTTTCAGTGGGGCCCTGAACAACAACAGGCTTTTGAACAGATTAAACAAGAAATTGTGCATGCAGTAGCCCTTGGACCAGTCCGTATGGGACAAGATGTTAAAAATGTGCTCTACACCTCAGCTGGGGACAATGGTCCTACCTGGAGCCTCTGGCAGAAAGTGCCAGGGGAGACTCGAGGTCGACCCCTAGGATTTTGGAGTCGAGGATACAAGGGCTCTGAGGCCAATTACACCCCAACTGAAAAAGAGATACTGGCAGCATATGAATGAGTTAGAGCTGCTTCAGAGGTAATTGGTACTGAAGCACAACTTCTCCTGGCACCCCGATTACCAGTACTAGGCTGGATGTTCAAGGGTAAGGTTCCTACTACTCATCATGCAACTGATGCTACATGGAGTAAATGGATTGCATTAATTACACAGAGGGCTCGAATAGGAAACCCTAATCGCCCAGGAATCTTAGAAGTGATCATGGACTGGCCAGAAGGCAAAGACTTCGGAATGCCACCAGAAAAGGAGGTGACACGTGCTGAAGAAGCCCCACCGTATAATGAACTACCAGAGGATGAGAAGCAGTATGCCCTGTTCACCGATGGATCCTGCCGTCTTGTAGGAAAGCATCGGAAGTGGAAAGCTGCTGTATGGAGTCCTATACGACGAGTCACAGAAGCCACAGAAGGACAAGGTGAATCAAGTCAATTTGCAGAGGTAAAAGCCATCCAGCTGGCTTTAGACATTGCTGAACGAGAAAAGTGGCCAAGGCTGTATGTTTATACTGACTCATGGATGGTGGCAAATGCCTTGTGGGGGTGGTTAAAGCAGTGGAAGCGAAGCAACTGGCAGCACAAAGGTAAACCTATTTGGGCTGTTGAACTGTGGCAAGATATTGCTGCTCGGCTAGAGAAACTAGTCGTGAAGGTACGTCATGTAGATGCTCACGTACCTAAAAGTCGGGCAACTGAGGAACATCGAAACAACCAACAAGCAGATCAGGCTGCTAAAGTGTTCCAAATAGATTTGGACTGGGAACATAAAGGTGAACTATTTTTAGCTCGGTGGGCTCATGACACTTCAGGTCATCAAGGGAGAGATGCAACATACAGATGGGCTCGTGACCGAGGGGTGGACTTAACTATGGACTCTATTGCACAGGTTATCCATGATTGTGAAACATGCGCCGCAATTAAGCAAGCCAAACGGTTAAAACCTTTGTGGTATGGGGGGCGGTGGTTGAAATATAAATATGGGGAGGCCTGGCAAATTGACTACATCACACTCCCTCAGACCCGCCAGGGTAAACGTTATGTACTTACCATGGTGGAGGCGACCACCGGATGGCTGGAAACATACTCTGTGCCCCATGCCACTGCCCGGAACACTATCCTGGGCCTCGAAAAGCAAATCTTGTGGCGACACGGCACACCAGAGAGAATTGAGTCGGATAACGGTACTCATTTCAAAAACAGTCTCATAGATAACTGGGCCAAAGAGCATGGCATCGAATGGGTATATCACATCCCCTATCATGCACCAGCATCTGGGAAAGTTGAACGGTATAATGGGCTGTTAAAAACTACCCTAAAAGCAATGGGGGGTGGAACCTTTAAAAACTGGGATAAGCATTTGGCACAAGCTACCTGGCTAGTTAACACCAGAGGATCTATCAACCGAGCTGGCCCTGCTCAGTCAGACCTTTTACATACAATAGAAGGGGATAAAGTCCCTGTGGTGCATGAAAGGAATCTGTTGGGAAAAACTGTCTGGGTTCTTCCTGCTACGGGCAAAGGTAAACCCATTCGTGGGATTGCTTTTGCTCAAGGACCTGGATGTACTTGGTGGGTGATGCTGCAGGATGGTGGAGTCCGATGTGTCCCTGAAGGTGATCTGATCTTGGGTGAGAATACTTAATTCTGAACTGCATGATGTTAATTGCTGCATAATACTAACAGTGTTCATAAGTGTCTTTCAGGTTGAAGCAGTGGTGATGAGACCGGAGCTAGCTGCAAGTGGCGTCCAGTAACCTCCTCGAGACTGACATCTTTAACCTGCAACCCGTGGGCACAAACTGTGACAAAGCTCATATCATCTCTCCTACCCTGGGAGACTCCTAGCCAGATGGAAACCCACAATCCTGAACTAAATGAACTTGATGAACTGTTTTTTTGTATAGAGATGAATCATAAACTAATGTTATCTGTATATATTTTAAAATGAAAAGTTAGTGGTGATCTGAGTATGACGTGAATGGTATGGAATAAGGGGTGGAATGTCCTGGTTTGGCCTAAACCAGGCCGATTTTCCTTTCAGTGATTTTTACTTTCAGCTAAGTCTCCTCTAACTAACTGCATGTTTTTGCAGACAGTGTCTGCTTCCAGGACTGATAACGCTCGAAGTTTGTAGTTATCACTGAGGCACCGGTAGGGATGTTGTGCAGAAAGGCTCTTGCTGTACTTATTCTTGAGAGAAACCAAGGTCACTGCTGAATTCCTCATTGCTTACGAGTGAAGAGCCGAAGGGGGGGTCGCAGCTGCAGAGGGGAGCGAACAGGGCAGGTGACCCAAAATTGACCAACGAGGGTATTCCATCCCATACACGTCATTCTCGGTATAAAGCGGGGGGATCACGAGGGTCTCGCTCTCTTTCTGCTATGGCCGGTGTCCAGGGAGGACTCCGTCTGTTTTCCTGCTGCCCCCGATCCCGATCCGTGCGTTCCTGAATCCAGCTCTCGACCATCGCTAGGCCCAGCCTGGGCCTTCCCGGAGCCTGCCCTGCAGTGCCGGTGGTGACGTGGCTGACTTCAGGGGAGCTCAATCTTGGTTTTGTATATATATTTGTATATATTTGATTATTTCTATTATTATTATTATACTTTTTTTTTCATTATTATAGTTTATTAAAACTGTTTTAATTTTCCAACCCAGAAGTCTCTCTCCCTTTTCCCTTTCTCTTTCCCTCTGGGGGGAGGGGGGGCGGGGATAACAGAGGGCATCTGCCACAGGTTTAATCGCCAGCCCAGCTTTAAACCGTGACAATGATTTCTTTCAGAAGGAATCATTTTCCAGTTTTTGTCTAAACCTTGGCAGAACTATTTCTGCCACAATAACTTCTCATGAAATTTCAATAAATTTTATGTATCATCAAATGTGTGGGTAATACCTGAGAACAGCAGTTCTTGAAAATCTGAAAATGAAGGACAATACAAATGAATGAAATTCAATATCTGAATTAAAAACAGCAAACCCATGGTCTTAAGTTTTTAAAAAATGGAAGAGCTTGAAGAGTAAACGAAGACCAATGTAAAGAAACACCTTTGCATTCACCACAAAAAGTAAAAAGGTGACTGAAAATCTCCTTCTTAACTGTTAGAAAATGACAAGAGACTTGAAAGAAGTGACAAGAATAATGAGACTTAAGATCAACGAAGGTAAAAACAAATTTGCGCTTGTAAATTGACAAGAGTAACTTGATGAAATTTGTCTAATAGTCAATAACCAGGGATATCAATGTAAGCATTTTGAATACCTAGCAACTTTAATTATTGGCAGCTATTGGATGAGGAGGAATATTAAGACATGAGAATTTAATTTTTGTCCTCTCAGGTACTATTTAACTCTAACAATCACTGATAAGAACCAATTTTAAGACAGCTATGCAAATCTCCTAAGGGAGACCCTACAGATGTAAGATATTAACCTTTACAAGAAGCAGTTAAATAAGAATTGGAATGAATTTGGGGGTCAGTAAGAAAGTAAGATTAAGAAAAAGATTTAATAAGAAAGTGTGGAAAGCCTCAGGGAAAACATCTGTAGCAAATACAGTGAAATCCTGTCAGCCTTGACTGGGGAGCAGAACACTGAGTTAAGACATGATGCATATTCTCTATGAATATGAATTTCCTTCTGTTAGGACTTTGCAAACTGTTTAACTACCTACGTTTTCTGTACCCCTTAGAGACCCCCTGTGGCTACCACCGTGTAGCCTGAGACAGAACAAATCAGGGTCTCTTGAAAGCACCTTTCTCTGTTTTCTCCGCTGTGCAACCAAGAAAAAGGCTCTTACTACAGATTATTAGCATTCAGGAGAAATGTGTTCTCAGCAGAAAGAGATACAGTAAAACTGTGAGAGCAGAGAGGGATCTTACAAGTGCATGGTTTGGGCATACCTGGAGTCTGCCATGCTAAACACACTGCTCTAATACAGAGGGACTTTCAGTATGACTCCTCACTACCTCCTTTCCTGACTATGGTGAAAAACTGCTGGTGTCTCCTCCTCTTCAGTTCTCCTCCGAGCTAAACTGCTCACTAGGTCTTCCTGCTTCTCCATAGCCTGAAGACTAGCAAAGTTATAGCAGTAAGTCATAATTTTTCCACAACCACTTACTTGACCTCCAGTTTTTGTGCTCTTGGCTGTTGCGGTCTGTTTTGAGGGTCATTTTATCCAGATGTCTTCAGTTGGGCACAGTCTTTTCAAGCAGGATATACATGCTTAAAAGTAAAAAACAGTTATAATGCTTAGCTATTAGGCATGGAATGTTTACCAGCCCCAAAAAGTCTTTGCAGGCTGGGAGGGCTCATCCTCTGCAGCTGTCTGGAAGGGATTCTAGGTGTTGCTGAGCTGCTGTCCCCCACCAGCTCCATCGACACCGATAACAATGATGACTCAATTCAATGATCTCTGATTCCTGACTAACCCTTGACCAACCTCCTTGGGTTTTTCGTTTACGGTTTTACACTTTTCCATGCTGTGTTTTCCTCCTGAATGCTTCAACAGCTAATAATCCTGTCTCCACAATCCTACTTCTAGATAAAATTTTACCTTTCTGCAGAACTTCTTGCAGCTCTATCTCAGCAGTATGAGCTGAGGTTATGCAGCAGGGCTGTATGACAGCTGGGACTTGGGAGTCCTGGACACAGATGCAGGATCCCTGGGTTCATCTGGGTGCCCAGGTTGTATAGTTCTTGCTGTTCTTTGTCGACTTCTGGATCCCCATTTGCTTAATACACATTCCTAGGAAAAGACTGTCTCCATCTCTCCCAGAGCCAACATAATAACCTCAGGCAGACTGGAACAGAGTGCTGCTCCCTGCCTGTTACCACGTCCAGCTCAGGGTCAATCATCTGAGATGTCAAAGTCCTAACAGACCAGGAATTTTTAGGAAAGGAAAAGTTGTTTTTTTCCAAGAACAAAGACATATCTACTGCTGGTTCTGGGGCCGGGATCATGTCTTTTAAGGCCTGGATTCTTAGCGAGGGAGCTTTGATGTGATATTTAAACCTCTTTTTTTTTTTCCCACAGCCCATTGTACTAAGGGACAAAAGTGCAGCCATAGAACTAACATGATATAGGAAACACGGCAAGCTTTTAGCAGTATTAGACTTCCTAGCTGATGTTTAATACAGCCATTCGCTCGATCAGCTGTGGCAGAACATGTCACCAGCCAGTTGCTGCCTTCTTCTGCAGGACAGGTGGGACCTGGGTTTTCAGTTTTCTCTCTGTCCTATCAGAGATTTACACAGTCCAGGGGTCTTGGCATGCATGACTGATTATGCACTCTCTTCAGTGGTCACGGGAGCTTCATTTTTTCATGGCTGACCAGGAGAGGGGAGGCTACACATTAATCACTGACTTAAGCATTATTTCAGGCACACATGATGGAGAGTTATAAAGTTTGCAGTATACCTGCATTTGCCAGGCTTGGATACTGTGCTGAAAAAGTGGTTTGAAACAAAGGAAGCACCTAAGCACTTCACTCCTGTTATAACTAGTGAGGGAGTGAGCAAGCAATCACTGATCACTCTGGTTATTTTTTACTCAAGCAACACATAGTCAGCATAAGCCTTTTGACTCCGGGCTGTGATAAAATCAGGCCACAGGATTTGGCATCACCACTGCCTAAAGGTTATAATGTCAGGGCTGATATTTTATCAAATTTATCAAATATATTTATCAAATATTTTCTCTAAGGCATTCACATCTGCAAGAATCTGGCAAATGCCCTGAGAAATATTGAATCCTGTTGCACAAGTGTTAAACATCTTGGGAAGATGTTGGGTTGGAGTTTGGCACCCAAGGGTTTTCACCAGAAAATATAATGTATTTTGTTATGATAAGGCCTGCATAAAGGACATTTTCATCTGAGGAAAAATGTAAAAACAACTTAAACTGCTGAACAAAAGCAACATACAATTTTCATTCTGTGTTTTGGAATGAAAATTAGTGAACAATACAGAATGCAAGGGTATTTCATAGAGATCTGAGGCTTCACCATTGTGCCTGCTTCAACAGAATCACAAAGATTTATTCTAAGAGCCGTCAATGTTCGTTTTCTAGCTGTCTGTACTGGTAAGCTGAAATCACGACTACAGGAAGATACACAATGGATATTACATAGTGGCATTAATTAAAAGTTTAAGAAATTACTCAGGACTGGAATGCTGTCATGGATGGCTACGTACTTTTTAGGAAGGACAGGTCAGCAAGGCGAGGAGGTGGAGTTGCCCTTTATGTGAGAGAGCAACTGGAATTTATCGAGCTGAGCCTAGGGAAGGATGAAGAACGAGTCGAGAGCCTATGGGTAAGAATTAAGGGGCAGGTTAACACGGGTGACACTGTTGTGGGGGTTTACTACAGGCCACCTGATCAGGAAGAGGAAGTAGATGAGGCCTTCTACAGACAGCTGGAAGTAGCCTCGCGATCGCAGGCCCTAGTTCTCATGGGAGACTTCAATCACCCCGATATCTGCTGGAAAGACAGATATATTTATCTAGGCACCCACAGTCCAGGAGGTTCCTACAGAGCGTTGATGATAACTTTTTGACACAGGTGGTGGCGGAGCCAATGCGGAGAGGTGCTCTGCTAGACCTTGTGTTAACAAATAACGAAGGTCTGGTTGGAGATGTGAAAGTTGGGGGTAGCCTGGGTTGTAGTGACCATGAGATGGTGGAATTCAGGATTCTGCGTGGAAGAAGCAGGGGAATAAGTAGGACCACAACCCTGGACTTCAGGAGAGCTGACTTTGGCCTCTTCAAGGACCTCCTTGGTATCCCATGGGTTAGGGCTCTAGAGGACAGGGGGGTCCATGAGAGCTGGTCACTATTCAAACATCACTTCCTCCAAGCTCAAGATCAGTGCATCCCTATGAGTAAGAAATCAAGCAAAGTGGGCAGGAGACCTGCATGGACAAGCAAAGAGTTTCTGACAAAACTGAAATGGAAGAAGGAAGTCTACCGAATGCGGAAAAAGCGACAGGCTACTGGGGAGGAATACAGGAAGGTTGTCAGAGTATGCAGGGAGGTGACAAGGAAGGCCAAGGCCCGCTTGGAATTAAATCTGGCAAGGGACATCAAAGACAACAAGAAGGGCTTCTTCAAGTACATCAGCAGCAAAAGGAAGACTAGGGAAAACGTAGGCCCACTGCTGAATGAGGAGGGTGCCCTGGTGACAGAGAATGCAGAGAAGACGGAGTTACTGAATGCCTTCTTTGCCACAGTCTTTACTACTAAGGCCAGCCCTCAAGAATCCCAGACCTTGGAGGTACAAGAGAAAGTCTGGAGAAAGGAAGACTTTCCCTTGGTTGAGGAGGATCAAGTTAAAGATCATTTAGACAAACTGGACACCCACAAATCTATGGGCCCCGATGGGATGCATCCACGAATGTTGAGGGAATTGGCAGATGTTATTGCCCAGCCACTCTCTATCATCTTTGAAAGGTCATGGAGAACAGGAGAGGTTCCTGAGGACTGGAGGAAGGCCAATGTCACTCCAGTCTTTAAAAAGGGTAAGAAGGAGGACCCAGGCAACTACAGACCGGTCAGCCTCACCTCCATCCCTGGAAAGGTGACGGAGCAGCTCATTCTGGATGCCATCTCTAAGCATGTGGAGAAGGTCATCAGAAGTAGTCAACATGGATTCACCAAGGGGAAATCATGCTTGACCAATCTGATAGCCTTCTATGACAACATGACTGGCTGGGTTGATGAGGGGAGAGCAGTTGATGTTATCTACCTTGACTTCAGCAAGGCTTTTGACACTGTCTCCCATAACGTCCTCATAGGAAAGCTCAAGAAGTGTGGCTTAGATGAGTGCACAGTGAGGTGGATTGAGAACTGGCTGAACGACAGAGCCCAGAGGGTTGTGATCAGCGGTGCTGAGTCTAGTTGGAGGCCTGTGGCTAGTGATGTTCCCCAGGGGTCAGTACTGGGCCCGGTCCTGTTTAACTTATTCATCAGTGACCTGGATGAAAGAACAGAGTGTACACTCAGCAAATTTGCTGATGACACAAAACTGGGAGGGGTGGCCGATACACCAGAAGGCTGTGCTGCCATTCAGCGAGACCTGGACAGGCTGGAGAGCTGGGCAGAGGGGAACCTCATGAAGTTCAACAAAGGCTAGTGTAGAGTCCTGCACCTTGGGAGGAATAACCCCATGCACCGGTACAGGTTGGGGGCTGATCTACTGGAGAGCAGCTCTGCAGAGAAGGACCTGGGTGTTCTGGTGGACAACAAGTTCACCATGAGCCAGCAATGTGCCCTTGTGGCCAGGAAGGCCAATGGTATCCTGGGGTGCATTAGGAAGAGTGTGGCCAACAGGTCAAGGGAGGTTATCCTGCCCTGCTACACAGCCCTGGTGAGGCCACATCTAGAGTACTGTGTGCAGTTCTGTGCCCCCCAGTTCAAGAAAGATAAGGAATTACTGGAGAGAGTACAGCGAAGGGCTACAAAGATGATCAAAGGACTGGAGCACCTCTCTTATGAGGAGAGGCTGAGAGAGCTGGGTCTGTTCAGCTTGGAGAAGAGAAGACTGAGGGGGGATCTTATCAACACTTACAAATGACCACCGGGCGGCTTTCATGGCACCAGGCCTGCATATGCTGGATGGGGAACAGCTGAATCAGAAGGCGAAAAGGGTTATGGCCCAGAAGTTGGCAGGGCTGATCAAGAGGTCTTTAAACTAGGTTCGATGGGGGAGGGGGATAAGACCAGGGCAGCCACAAATGAACCTACGGGTGACAGGCCTGCGTCAGGGGCAAGGCCCCTAGCCCAGCTGAAGTGTGTTTACACCAATGCACGCAGTATGGGCAACAAACAGGAAGAGCTAGAAGCCACTGTACAGCAGGAAGGTTATGATGTGGTTGCCATCACAGAAACGTGGTGGGATGACTCTCATGACTGGAGTGCAGCTATGGATGGCTATAAGCTCTTTAAGAGGGACAGGCGAAGCAGGAGAGGTGGTGGGGTAGCGCTGTATGTTAGGGAGTGCTTAGACTGTGTCGAAATTGAGGAAGATGGTGAGGATGACAAGGTTGAATGTTTATGGGTGAAGATCAGAGGGAAGGTCGGCAGGGCGGACATTACGGTGGGAGTCTGTTATAGACCACCCAACCAGGATGAGCAGGCGGACGAGGCGTTTTACAAGCGGCTGTCAGAAGCCGCCCGGTCGCCGGCCCTTGTACTCGTGGGCGGCTTCAACTTGCCGGATGTCTGCTGGAAATACAACATGGCAGAGAGGAAGCAATCTAGGAGGTTCCTCGAATGTGTGGAGGACAACTTCCTCATGCAAGTGATAAATGAGCCCACTAGAGGAGGGGCCCTGCTTGACCTCTTGTTTGTGAACAGAGAAGGACTAGTGGGAGATGTGAGGGTCGGTGGCCGTCTTGGGAATAGCGACCATGAAATGTTAGATTTTTCGATAGTGGGGGAAGTAAGGAGGGGCAAGAGCAGAACTTCTGCCTTAGATTTCCGGCGGGCTGACTTTAGCCTGTTTAAGAGGCTGGTGGACTGAGTCCCTTGGGAGTCGGTCCTGAAGGGCAAAGGAGTCCAGGAAGGCTGGACATGCTTCAAAAGGGAATTGCTAAATATTCAGGAGCAGGCTGTCCCGGTGTGTAGGAAGACAAGCCATCGGGGAAAAAGACCGGCCTGGTTAAACAGAGAACTTAGGCTAGAACTTAAGGAAAAAAAGAGAGCCTACTTGCTCTGGAAGAAGGGTCGGGTAACTCGGGAGGTCTACAGGGATGTGGCCAGGTCGTGTAGGGAGAAGATTAGAAGGGCCAAAGCTCAATTAGAGCTTGATTTGGCTGCTACAGTCAAAGATAACAAAAAAAAGCTTTTACAAATACATCAACAGCAAAAGGAGGGTCAAGGAGAGCCTCCACCGCTTGCTGAATGAGGAGGGTAGTGTAGTGTCAGGGGATGAGGAAAAGGCAGAGGTGCTCAATGCCTTCTTTGCCTCGGTCTTTAATGTCAAGACCGGTTGTCCTCATGAGACTCGGCCCCCAGAGCCTGAAGTTAGGGATGGGGAGCTGTGTGAACCACCCAGGATCCAGGAGGAGACGGTTAGTGACCTGCTGTGCCAGTTGGACACCCACAAGGCTATGGGCCCGGATGGGATTCACCCCAGAGTAATGAAGGAACTGGCAAATGAACTTGCCAAATTACTCTCTATAATCTACCGGCAGTCCTGGTTAACTGGAGAAGTTCCAGCTGACTGGAAATTAGCAAACGTAACGCCCATCTACAAGAAGGACCGGAAGGATGATCCAGGGAACTATAGGCCTGTCAGCCTGATCTTGGTGCCAGGCAAGGTGATGGAACAGATCATCCTGAGTGCCATTACACAGCACATGCAGGACAATCGGGGCATTGGGGCCAGCCAACATGGATTCATGAAAGGCAGGTCCTGCTTGACCAACCTGGTCTCCTTCTATGTCCAAGTGACCCGCTTAGTAGATGAGGGCAGGGCTGTGGATGTAATCTATCTAGACTTCAGTAAGGCATTCGACACCGTCTCCCACAGCATCCTCCTAGACAAACTGGCTGCCCGGGGCTTGGATGGGTGGACTCTTCAATGGGTTAAAAACTGGCTGGATGGCCGAGCCCAGAGAGTGGTGGTGAATGGGGCAAAGTCCAACTGGCGGCCAGTCACTAGCGGTGTTCCCCAGGGCTCAGTTCTGGGGCCGGTGCTGTTCAATATCTTTATAGATGATCTAGACGTAGGGATTGAGTGCACCCTCAGTAAATTTGCAGATGACACCGAGCTGGGTGGGAGTGTCGATCTTCTGGAGGGTAGGAAGGCCCTACAGAGGGATCTGGACAGGTTAGATAGATGGGCCGAGACCAACGGCATGAGGTTCAACAAGAACAAGTGCCGGGTCTTACACTTCGGCCACAACAACCCCATGCAGCGCGACAGGCTGGGGGAAGAGTGGTTAGAAAGCGGCCCGGTGGAAAGAGACCTGGGGGTGCTGATCGACAGCCGGCTAAACATGAGCCAGTAGTGTGCCCAGGTGGCCAAGAAGGCCAATGGCATCCTGGCCTCTATTAGGAATAGTGTAGCCAGCCGGTCTAGGGAAGTGATCGTCCCTCTGAACTCAGCACTGGTGAGGCCGCATCTTGAATACTGTGTTCAGTTCTGGGCCCCGCGCTTCAAGAAAGATGTTGAGGTGTTGGAGCGAGTGCAGAGGAGGGCGACCAAGCTGGTGAAGGGTCTGGAGGGTCTGACCTATGAGGAACGGCTGAGGGAGCTGGGGTTGTTTAGCCTGGAGAAGAGGAGGCTCCGAGGTGACCTTATTGCAGTCTACAACTACCTGAAGGGAGGTTGTAGTGAAGTGGGAGTTGGCCTCTTCTCCCGGGCAACTAGCGATAGGACAAGAGGACATAGCCTCAAGCTTCACCAGGAGAGGTTCAGGTTGGACATTAGGAAGAATTTCTTTTCAGAAAGGGTTATTAGACATTGGAATGGGCTGCCCAGGGAGGTGGTGGAGTCACCATCTCTGGATGTGTTTAAGAAAAGACTGGACATGGCACTTAGTGCCATGGTCTAGTTGACAGGGTGGTGTCAGGGCAACAGTTAGACTCGATGATCCCTGAGGTCTCTTCCAACCTGGCTGATTCTGTGATTCTGTGAAATACCTTAGGGGTGGGTGTCAAGAGGAGGGGACCAGACTCTTCTCAGTGGTGCCCAGTGACAGGACAAGGGGAAATGGGCACAAGTTGAAACATGTGAAGTTCCATCTGAATATGAGGAGGAACTTCTTTACTTTGAGGGTGGCAGAGCACTGGAACAGGCTGCCCAGGGAGGTTGTGGAGTCTCCTTCTCTGGAGATATTCAAAACCCGCCTGGACGCAACCCTGTGCAACATGCTCTAGGGGAACCTGCTTTAGCAGGGGGTTGGACTAGATGATCTCCAGAGGTCCCTTCCAACCCTTAATCATTCTGTGATTCTGTGAAGTTACACAAGAAGTTACCCAAAAGAGTCATCAGTCCTGAAGTACAATGACAATAAATATACAATTAAATACTCCATGTATATATCCAGAAGGAGTACTGAAGAAGACCTGTTACCACAAAATGATCTAAATGAAAGGTCAATGTTAATGCCATGATATCTAACAAGTTCAGATTTTTAGAATTTTTACAGTGATTGGCAAAAATGAGGTATTTTTAGTATATTTCCCTAAGATAGCTGCAGCTGCAGTTAAGCAAGAAATTTTTCCTGTCAAACCTGCTTTTGTCAGACATGCTATACCTGACAGCAGTATCTGACAACGGGCTTATAGTTCGCAGCACATGAATTTAAGCAATTTAAAAATATATATGTGTCTATAAACATGATAGTGAGTCCATATTAACTCCCAATACAGAATAAAAAATGTTAAAACAGTGAACCAGTTCCCAGGTGGCCAGTCTGTCTGTCCTGGGTGATACAGAAGGTGAGTCCTCATCATGTCTCCTGGGGTGGTCTTAGGTTGGTGATGACACGCTGGTTTTGAATGTGCTTTTCTGTATTATTTATGAGGGAAGTGTAATTCCTGTTCCTCCTCCGTTAGTTATTAAGACTTACTCAGTGTCCACTGACTTCTGATCTGGGTATCCTGAGAATCTGTACGTGGACGCATTGAGATCCTGAAGACCTGCTAATATAGGCATCATCAACACATGTTGTTTTTCTCTTGTTCCTTCTGGTGCTTCTGCATTTCCATTCACTCTCCACTCATATCAGTCTTCGTGTTTTGTTATAATTCCTTGCATAGATAATGTAATCACAAAATGATATCAATGAATCATGTGCTGACAGCTCCTGACACTTTGCTAAACAAAAACAAACCACCTGCACCATTAGAAAACAATGTCATCATCACTGAAGAACTGTGGGATGAGAAAGAGGCAAATGTAGTTTAAAAAAAGGCCTATCAGTATTGTAGGAGCTGCCACCACTTCCTGAAAATGACACTGTTCATCTCTGTAATGAGAAACTACAGTCACCAACAATCTGTTTCTTGGGAGGTTGTCCCATGGCTTATGCAAGAGTCGTTCTCAGCAGACAAATATGAGAGACAAAGGTGTTTAGGAGACTGGGCAGGAGGAAGGACTGGGAAAGATGCCTGAGAAGGCCACAGACAGGGACCAAGCACAGAAAACTGGCCATGGCACAAACAGGTATTTGTACCTGCCGCCCCCAAAAGTGGCCATGCTAAGGGACCAGGGACTCCCATTCATCACAGAATCACAGAATGTTAGGGATTGGAAGGGACCTCGAAAGATCATCTAGTCCAATCCCCCTGCCAGAGCAGGATTACCTAGACCATATCACACAGGAACGCGTCCAGGCGGGTTTTGAATGTCGCCAGAGAAGGAGACTCCACAACCTCTCTGGGCAGCCTGTTCCAGTGTTCAGTCACCCTCACCGTAAAGAAGTTTTTCCTCATATTTAAGTGGAACCTCCTGTGTTCCAGCTTGCACCCATTGCCCCTTGTCCTGTCAAGGGATGTCACTGAGAAGAGCCTGGCTCCATCCTCATGACACTTGCCCTTTACATATTTATAAACATTAATGAGGTCACCCCTCAGTCTCCTCTTCTCTAAGCTAAAGAGACCCAGCTCCCTCAGCCTCTCCTCATAAGGGAGATGTTCCACTCCCTTAATCATCTTCGTGGCTCTGCGCTGGACTCTCTCTAGCAGTTCCCTGTCGTTCTTGAACTGAGGGGCCCAGAACTGGACACAATATTCCAGATGCGGCCTCACCAGGGCAGAGTAGAGGGGGAGGAGAACCTCTCTTGACCTGCTAACCACACGCCTTCTAATACACCCCAGGATGCCATTGGCCTTCTTGGCCACAAGGGCACATTGCTGGCTCATGGTCATCCTGTTGTCCACTAGGACCCCCAGGTCCCTTTCGCCTACGCTGCTCTCCAACAGGTCTGTCCCCAGCTTGTACTCATACATGGGGTTGTTCTTGCCCAGATTGTTCTTCATCTAAGAGCAATGTAAAGATTAAATGAACATGGTTAGCACAGGTATTTCTTTGGTTGTTTCTTAATGTATTTACAATGGTGGAATATAGTACTGCTATTTTTAATATTAATTGTCAGCAGGAAAAGGAAAAGATGACACTAGCAGATAGTGCTTTTAAAGATAGAGCTTCCCAGGCAGAAAGTCTGAGTGCAGCACAGCAGAGCCCTTGCAGCTCCATGCTGCCGACTGGAGACAGAGATGGACCAAGCCTGTCCCCTGGCAGGATCCCCAGCACTGCACAGGCACAAGCAGAGGATCCTATATGATTCTTAGACAGTGCCTAGCTCTGGGATGTTCTTAAGTCATGCCTGGAAGCTGATTACCAGACATCTAAACCCTCTGCCACTAGTGCCTGGTCACGTTGGAGCATAATTCCACCTTGACATAACACAATCCCCAGCCTCTCTTTGCTCCTGCACTGCACGGGGTGAGGGAAGGCCAAAGATTCGCTTTACAAGATCTTCAGAAGCCATGTAAGACTTGATTGAACAGGAAAAGCGTCTGGGCTCAAGCTAAGCAGCTGACCTCTCCAGGGACACCCACTCATTTCTGCCTGGAATGCCAAAATGTATGTCTTTCTGTATCTAAAGACGCTTTGCCTTCCTAAGACAAAGAGCAGCTTGGCAGCCAGGATGCTCCTGTCTTATGTGGAAAATGCAAGTTTAAGTCCCTACTCTAAACCAGGCCCAAGTAAAGATTTGAAGCTGAATTTTGTGAGCACAAGGTGTTGTTCCATGCAGTGCACTATTCTGTACACACACTGGCATTTACACACCTTGTCCCTGGGCTGCAGCAAAAGTTGCATCCAGATGAAGCACACCTCGAGCACGGCCAAAGTCTTGGGCTATGCTGACATGTGGAGACCCCTCCAGCTGCACTGAGGATCCCATTTCTGGAGCTGTCACTTAATGTCTCTCTTGAATGATTAACGGACAGGTCATTAACCACGGAGTGGTATCAGGTCTCAGATGGCTCTGTACATGCCTGGTAGCAAGACTATAGACGCTTACGGATTAAGAGACAGCCAGGTAGTACTGATGACAGTGCTATTACATGGAGATACATACAGCACCTAAGTCTGTTTGATGAATTTGACCTATATTTGCCAAGGTTATGGCTGCAGTGCTTTCAAGGTTTGATATTTTGACTTCTTTAATGTTTTTTCCATCAATAAATTGCTATTGTTATTGATAAAGCCATCAATACTTTAGTTCCGATTCATTTACTCATAATCAGATGTCACAACTGAAACGCTGAAAACAACACTCAGAGATCAGTTCAGTAATTCATAGAAAGAGTAAGCATAAAGAAAAAGAAAGGCGCTATGTCAAATTTCTTTAGATGATCACAGGAAGGATTAAAGAACATTAATTTTCTCAATGCTCATCACATCATAAGGTCAACTGCATCTAAAGGCCAAGTAATACGCTTTTGTGTAATGCGGAGATCTTCAGGGAAGTATGATTGCTGCGTCTTATCAGCTTGGAAATGTCAATTGAAGGGAGTGAACCAAACAAGTCAATAAGGTTTATTCTACTTTCAGAATTATCCTAAACTAAGAGCAGATACTTGGAAACCTGTTAGAAAGAAAAATAACAATACATCGCACTTTCAGGAATAAGTTATGGTTCTAGTATCAGCTGCGTTGGGGAAAAGACTTCGTATTGAACTTCTTCAACCCATGAGCTCCAGATACAGCCCAAAGCATTGATCTCTGTATTAGTCATTCACTAGGGTTTGTAATGCTAACAGGTAGTAACACTTTTCCTATCTCAAACTGACATCAAGGGCTTCTCCTTCGTCCTTCATACAGACAGCAGGACAATTGACACTCCACAGAGACATCATGAATAAAGACAAACACCACAGGATTATTAAATAGTCCAGGTAACTTTCCTCATCCTCCTAAGAGCAGTTTTTGATTGCTATAATTTCTACAAATATATTACTGTCACAATGACTTGCTGTTGAGATTTTTAGTCCAAGCACAAAGAAAAAAAGTGATCCTGTGCAAAACAAAGGACTACAGCGTGAAGAACTGTCAGTAATAGCTGCTGACCTTTCACTATAGAAATCTGTCGGAGCAGTAAAACTAGTGTCCTGGTTTGGCCCAAACCAGGCCAATTAGTCTTAAAGAAACCAAGGTCACTGCTAAATTCCTCACTGCTTACAAGTGAAGAGCCGAAGGGGGGTCACACCTGCAGGGAGGAGCAGACAGGGCAGGTGACCCAAGATTGACCAACGAGGTATTCCATCCCATACACGTCATTCTCACTTTCCTATTTATCACTAACCCACTGCCTCCTGGAGGTGGGGCCCAGGAGGGAGGGGCCCTCCTGTCTCCCACTGATTGGTACCAGCTTTGCCAATTCTCCAGTTAAAAGCCTGCAGGTGTGAGAGCAGGGGGAGCTACTGCATTTTCCCCTCTGCCCGTGCTGGGGGGAGCAACTCTGCCTGAGGAGGATTTCCAAGCTCTCGATCTTGGTTTTGTATATATTTGTATATATTTGATTATTTCTATTATTCTTATTATACTCTTTTTCATTACTATAGTTTATTAAAACTGTTTTAACTTTCCAACCTGTAAGTCTCTCTCCCTTTTCCCTTTCCCTTTGGTTGGTGGGGGAGGGTTAACTGAGAGCGTCTGCCACAGGTTCAATAGCTGGCCCAGCTTTAAACTGTGACAATTAGGCATGAGGATTTCTCAGTGGCTCCTAAGGGGTTATGCAGCCTTTTATCTGTGTACTAATTCAAAACCCACCTGGACCAGTGTTCTTCTTTCAGCCATAGTCAGCTGACAATTACCCTGCTAAAGTTAAATGATTGCCATCAGATTGATTTTGGGAAAATATGTTAACTCTTAGCCTTCTTTTGTATTATCCAATATAATTCCTGTTCTGTGGGACTCCTCAAGACAGCCCCAGCATCATAGCACAAGGCACCTTATCTAGCAGCAATGAAAGTTACAGAAGTGATCAGAAATTATTCCTTTACAGTCTTTTTGCTTTACATCTTTTCTGATGCATCGAAAATAATAAAAAGGCATGAAAACAAGGACAAAGTTTGTAAGGAAAGCAATGTCTAAACCAATATGCATACAGCTATTGTGTTCCAAAATACGCAGCCTAATGGATATACGCTTTCTAATTGCCTGCAATGATGGATAAATAAGAGGCTACATTACTATAGGCTGGTTAAGAGAAAGTGTGACTTATTATCTCTATTTGGACTGCAAGTCATAAAAGAGAATAAATTTTGAATCCCTCAGTGCTTGACACTTCTAGAAGATGACAGATACTGGCAAAAGGAGTCCCCAGAGACTATGAATATGAGCAATTAGCACCACCTAGTAAATATTTTCAAGATATTCTGCAATGGGAACAGATAGACAATGTGTTTACAATTTACTCAAAAGCATTAGAATGAAGATGCTCAGACAAAATTGGTTTCAAGCTTAGTAATCTCCTGTCACCCCTTTTTTGGGGAGTTTATTCTCACATCTTCAGGAGCATTACATGTTAGAATCCATTTTCACATAGTCTTTAACATAGATGTCTTTTCTACATGTTTGCATGTAATTACAAAGTTTGTCTGAATGGTCATTGCTGTTTTGTGCGCAGAGGTGTGCGATGGCACGTAACACTGAGGCATAAAACCCAGCTTCCACACAACGAAAATACAACTTTAATACTTGGAAAAGTCTTATCAAAAAGCAGGATGCCAGTTGCAGGAACTTATTGCCTTCTCCATTTGCTGGGACATATGTTTAGGGCTTTATCTGGCAGGGCCCTGAATGTGCTCTTCCTGACACTGTGAAGCAATCAAGCACGTGGGTAAATTTAAACAGTTGAACCATCTCATTGACTGTCCAGGTATTATGTATATGCATACAGGGTAGCACATGATTAAGCACTTCATGGGATGTCAGCCAAAATTTGCACTTTCACACTGCTCAGACTAAGAGGGAAGTGAAACATCCTAAATACTTCAAGACTGTATATGTGTTTATGCACATGTATATACATACATACATATGTTTACATACATATAAACACACATTTGAGTGTGTGTGTGTGTTTTATACATTTATATTATCATGGGTATCGGGTATTTTATCTAAGAAGTGACAAAATTTGAGCCTTGCTCTGTTCTGATACTGATGAGTTCACAGCTGTAGATGAAACGATTGCAGACCATATTTATAGACATTTCTGAAGAGAAATAACACTTCCCTAACGCGTAAAATGGGTAATTTTCCCTACTGCTGCTCTGGAGAAAGGACTGTGATTACACAAAACAGCAAATAGCCCTCTAAGTTAAACAGCCTCTATCCCATTTGAATTTGAGCACTGGTGAAATAAAATGTTTTGTGATTTAAGATGCTACCAATAAATTTTGAAAATAGTGACATAAGTATATATCTATGTTGTATGTATCTTTACAGCTTCCATCACAGTCATCTTTGTATCTCAGCTGGAATATAAGGCCAGTCAGCATAGAATAGGTTGAACTTTGTAATCGCAAAATACATTCAGCGGCTTCATGGCTTTGGCAGGAATTTCTATACATCTTGACAGAGACAGCACATTTTCACAAAAGGATTTTTCTTTTTTGTTTCCACAGAAATCTGTGGAAGTTACCACCCGCTACAATGGGAACAGAGGTGGCAAGAATAGGAAGGATTGGTCTAGTTGACAGGGTGGTGTCAGGGCAATGGTTGGACTCGATGATCCCAGAGGTCTCTTCCAACCTGGTTGATTCTGTGATTCTGTGATTCTTTCCTGACTGTGCTGTTGATCTTCCACAAGAATTTCAGGAATTTTTTTCGTCTTTCCATGTCTTGATTATTCCAGCTGTAAAATGGGGATGACCATCCCTGCTGTCCTTCATAACATGCCATGAAATTCATGCATGAAAACTAGTATTTAAACATCACCCAAAACCCACTAAGTCTATGAAAAATTTTCCAATAACTTTTGTGGGTGAGTTTGGATTGAGTGCTCTAAGACTAATCCGGATATTATTATTATTTTATCATTTATATGTATAGATTACTAAACACACATGTAAAATATATATAGCTTCCATATTTCACGTGTCTTAGATTTTTATCATCATGGTCACTGAAGTCATTAAGGTGAGAGATGTCAGTTTTAATTACATGTATTTACAACTACATTTCTCAGTTTACACGACGACTGGTATTTCTTGCCGCATGAATTTGCAGACTGGTAACAGAAACTAAATGCATTTTCCTTTAAAAGTTTGTGTAATCTGTGAAACACAAAAGTATTAAGCAGTTATATTTCTCTGAATCACTGTGTCTTTTGTAATGACAGCTGTGCATTTAGTTCAACAGTGAAACTCAAACTGTTTTGCTAATGAAAAGGGAGCCAAAAAAACAAGTGCTGGAATGAATTGCAGGCTCTTGAAAGCGGACAGTTGGCTCATTAAATGTGCCCCTCGTGAACGATGTCCCTTCCCTCTGGACTGGCATGGAAATAATCCAGGTTTACTTTGTATTCTACAAAGTATTTTTAGGGCCTTCTATGATGAAGATAAGATAAGACGCAGGAAATACATTCCACAAATAAAATACAATTTGTTAGCTTGCAACAGCAAAACTTCAGCATCTACCAAACAAATGCATGTAGGTTTTAGGAGAAGTGGCTTTCAGTGTAATTATTTATAGGATTTCCTGTGGGCTCACCACTACCTTTGGACTGCTGCACATGCACCAGAAAATTTATGAAATTTTGGTGATATTGGGAAGAATGATTGTCGCTATTTTTCAGATACAGGTGGAATCATGTCCTCACTGAAGGCAATGGGAAAATACATGTCAAGCAGACAATACTGTAGATGCGGAATTCAAGCTCAGAAACACTAAATAAAGATGTCCAAGATTAACTGAAACATTTTAATTAGTTCTCAATAGAGTCAGCTGCAACTATGACACTTCCTTTTCCTTTAAAGAGTTTAGTTTTATTCTCTTCTCTGTCTTCAGCAACTCTCACCCTGAGTTTCACTCTGTGTGGCTCAGATATTTTCACTTTTTCCTGTTCTCCTTCTCCAGGCTTTCTTCGTATTTAGTTCTTTGCATAAATTTAATTGCTTCTTGCCTCAGATATACTTCCATAAAAATCTATGGGCCTTTCAACCTCTTGCTCATCTTGTGGCAGGACTGTTCACTGTTCATGCAGAACAGCTGAGCAGCTTGGTCCCTGCCCAGGAGATTGACACTGGACCCTGACAAAAGGGTTCTGAAAGATCTGAGTCAGTCCAAAAAGTTCCTCTAGAGCATGGGCTGAGCTGATGAACAGAAATACTGAGCTGGCTTTTTAAGGCCCCATTACAAGAACTACACAAAAGCATGCTCTAATTAGTGCCCCAGAACCACAGCGAACTTAAAGAGAGTGTGATAACTTGAACAGCTGTTCAAGGGTGTATAAATTACTCCAAAACCCCTCTCCTCCTCAGATCAGTGTAAAATTTGGAGACCATAGCAGTATTGTAGGGCCATATAGTTTGCCAACAGCATCTTGGCCTGCATTAGGAAAAGCGTTGTGAGCAGGTTGAGGTTCTGTGCAGGTTAAGATGTGTCTCATCAGGTTGGGCACTGATGAAACACACCTGGAGTGATGGATCCAGTCCTTTGCTCCCCAGTACAAGAGTGACATGGATATACTGGAAGGAGTCCAGCAAAGGGCCACAAAGGTGATTAAGGGTCTGGGATCTGGAGCATTTAGCATGTGAGAAGAGTCTGAGAGAACTGGGATGGATTAGTTTGGAGAAAAGAAGGCTCAGGCAGGTTGTTAGCAATACATATACATATCTGATGTGGGGTTAAAGAAGACAGAGATGGGCTCTTTTCAGTGACATCCAGTGACATCCAGCGACAGGACAAGAGGCAATGAGTTCAAAATGAAATAAAGACAACTCCATTTAAACATATGAAAAAAAATTTTCTGTGACGGTGATTGGACAGACGCAGGTTGCCCAGACAGAATGTGGAGTATCCATTCCTTGCAGCTATAACCTGACTGGACACAGCCCAGAGCAACCTGCTGTGGCTGACTCTGCTTCAAGCAGGTGGTTGGACTAGGTGATCTCCAGAGGTCCCTTCCAGCCTCAGTGATTCTATGATTCTCCTCCCCTAGGCAGTGAATTTTGGTGTGTAGCACAGCTCCTCCTTCTGAATTCTGCCCCTTCTTTTGCCAAAGATACACTACCTTGAGCCTGACACTAACCTCTTATTTTCCCAAAGTATCTCCTAATTTCAGCAACCTTCCGTTTTGGGCACCAGTCTTGGAAAAAAGTATATTTTAGGCATGCAAATGTAAGGGACAATTTTTATAACACCAGTTTTCTCATTTATAACTAACACACTCAGATTTAGATAGCTAGAACTCCATAAGTAGGCAAGCTTTATTTCTAATAATGCCTAAAGCTGGAAAAAAATAAAAAAGGCTATTTACATGTTCCTATAGATAAACACATATCTAAATATGGATTAGATCTAGATTTCAAACATATGATTATACAAGTTTATTATGTTTAAATCAATTTTTATTTTCATGAAACTTCTCCTACTTATTACAACCATATGCACAGAAGTCAAGAAAACATCTGAGAGCATAGCTTGGAAAAAAAAGATGTACTATACAAAACAGTGTGTGGATGACAGCTGCTACTCCCCCTTTAAATCTCATTCTGTCATTCTCGTGTTGAATAGTATCTTCTTTTACTTACCGTTCAGTACTGATGAAGGTGGCATCGCCAGACCCTCTGAAGCTGAACTGCTGGTGCTGTATACATCTTCCTTGCTAATATTGTACAATAATTTATTTTTCTCAAAAAGAACCACAGAAAGAAAACACAATATTCAACCCAGCTGTGGAAAAACTGATAAACAATGTGAGGACATCTCAACAGCTTACATTAGTATAAAGACTGAAATAAGAAGACTGGATTCAGACTTTACTTCCTCAAAGCTGGAGGGAGTTTGGATGTATCGTTCCAGTTGATATCCACCTCTACTTTATTATGCTTCTACAAAATCCCCAGGAGCCTGCTCCTCAAAATCCAGAAAAAGCATGACAGCGCTCGCAATAATCACAGGGAATCCCCAGCTTTGCCATTATTGATGGGTAGCTCTCACATTCCCCTCCAGAGTTCAGCAGGGAAGTCAATCAATGGGTGTTTAACTCTGGCTGGCATCCTCTGCACTCCTGCGGTTTCGCTGCTCCTGCCTCCTGCCAGCACCAACTCCAGAGCTTTTTTTCTGCAGGGCTGGCAGCTGCTTCCATGCCTCTCTGCTCCAGCCAGTGCTGCACAGAAACATCTCTGAAGTGCTGGCAAGAGAACTCAAAGAGATTCCAGCAGGCAGAGAAGATCCCCTGACAGGCTAAAGGAGCAAAGGACTGAAGGAAAAGGAATCACTGGGCGATTTAATCCTTTATTTTCATGTCTGTATAAAGGACAGCAGGAAGCATGTGGTACCAAAGGAGAGAATTTTCCATCAAAAAGTGGCACAATTCTTTCTGTAAGCCTTTCTGTGCTCTCAGAAAGAAGTAACTTTTGCTTCTCAGAAGGATCAAAAGGAGTCTGCCAGGGGTGACAAAAGAAAGGTAGAACTTAACCTCCGGACATGGCAATAGGATAAGCCGGTATGAAGGAAGATTATACTGCAAAGACCTTCTAGGACTGAGAAGAAAATTGTCTTTGCTTCAGCAAAAGAGGAAATGTAACACCAGAGGATTAAGAAGTGAGGGACCACAGTAAAAATGACAAACCAGAGAGAGGCCCCTTTGCAGCAGCACTTTGAATAAACAAAGCTGCAGGGGTCACAGCGAGAGACAAGAACGATTGTCAGGACATGACTTTAGGTCACACAGTCAGAGAGAACCGTTAGGCATAGGAACTGCTGTGCTATATGCAGTAAGACCTCAACACCATCAAGTGGGAATAAAGAGAGAAGACAAAGTAAAACATGAGTTAAGGATGGTATTCAAAGCCATATTTGTTGATAATAGCAGCCAGGAACAATGTCTAGAGAGTCAAGAGGAAAAAACACAGATGGAAGCCTAGCACGCTCTCAGCAGCAGAAAAGGAGGACTCAGCACTAAAGATTCAAGAAGCTGAAGTGAAGAATCAGGAAAGGAGTGTTTTTTTAAAGGAAGTTTGGGTTTTTTTTAGTGTTTAACTGGATTTGGGAAGAGGAATGAGAGTTTCAAAAGCAGTCCATCAGTCAAAGAGACAACAATGAAACACAGGCCTTCATGTCTGAGATGCTAACTAGAGATACCAACGTGAGCAGCTCCAGCTGATGGAGGAAGGAATGAGCCATACTGAAGATGCAGCATGTAATCAGAGCAGTTTTGGACAGCATGTTTGGAGAGGTTAGAGATGACAGGAATAAAACAGATGAAGGGAATCCAACCGGTGTTTTCATGCCAGGGAAGGTCTGTGACTACCTACATTTATTTGAGTCCTTAAGTTTAAGGACTTTGAGAAATAGAAGGGGAAAAAGAAAGCAGGATGAAGTAGAGACGCATGATAGGAAGGGAGGGGATAATGAGAGAGGAAGGAAGGGAAAGCATGAAGTCAACATTTGTGTGACAGCAGACTGAGAAGCAATTGTGGAAAAGGTTAATGACAGAAGTAATTCATGCTGTATTTTAACTTTGTTTTTTCTGCAGAAGCAAATGAGGTGGTTGTTTTACAGTCTATTTTCTCAAAGAAAGAGAAGCACGCAGTGAAGCCCAAATAAAGCAAGTCACAGTTTTTGTAGGAGAAAAACTGGATGTAGATCTGTGAGTGAAGTGAAGAGATGAGGACATAGTGATAGACCGCTAAAATGTCAGATTAAGTGCCACCAGGGAAAAGTAGCTCAAGGGTGAGAACGTTGATGTAGAAGTGATAATCATTGCCCCGTAGTCAATGTCTTATCAGTAATCAGAGTTAGCATTTCTCATTACAGCAGTACAACTGAAGTCCAAAAATTGATCAGAAAGCTTCTCAGATCAGTGTGGTCATGCATTAAACAAGCGGCTCTCATGAGAAGATGAACCACATAGGAGGGAAAAAAAACCCCAAATACTCCCTCAGGATGTAGCCTTGCTCTGCTGATTATCTCACAACTTTTTCCTCTCCAGAAAGTGCACTTTATTTTCAATTTCCAGTCTCGCGTATACCTCCTTAGCCGTGTGTTCAAAATTTACAAAGCTTTATCTTGTCAGCTCTGGGAATTCTCCATCTTTCCTCTGAATATTAGTTACATAATAGCCTGAGCTAAGCAATCAAAGCGGTGATAGGTCAGAAGGAAGATTTGCCTGAGGTGATGTAGGAAGTTGATGGCAGAGCTTTAAGCTGAATACACATTTCTCTGCTATTCAGACAGCATAAAAACCACTAGAGCCTCCTTTGCTGTTTAGATTTTGTTGGCTTTTTTTCAAAGCAGCACTGTTTCTGAAGCCAAAGCTAAGAAATGCAATGGCATTGAAAGAGCTAATAAGCCAAGAAATATCCCCAAATGGCACTGCTTTCTAGCTCTCAATGGCACTTCCATGATATTACTAATAAATTATATATCTTCTTATAATCAATATTTTCCTCATCCCTACTGTACTTCTCTGTGTCACTTCAACTGCGTGTAAATTTGTACAGTTGTTGAGAAAAGGGGAGAGAGAGTAAGAGCACTGAAATTTACAGGGATTATTTAAACATTTTTTGACATGCAGAACAGTGTAATATTTACCTGTCAAGAGTGCAGGATGCAGTAAATAGGTCAAGCAGGGAACTAAGAGGGCCAGGACTCCAAGGCTCACTCTCTGAGATGACAGCAGTGATTAAGATGACATCTACCTCCTGCACTTCAAATTACCACTCTTCAGGTTCTATAGGGGTCAAGATTTATCCGTGATTCATTAAGAAACTGGCCAGGCATCGTAGCAATAGCATCCTCCATGCCATGACACCTTTCTCAGAAGTTTCAGGATTTTTCTCCGGTGAGTTTATCTGGCAACAGCTTCTTCAGAAAATGCCTTCAGAACTGAACATGAAGCATTCAGTATTTCAGAGCAGAAAAACTGTGAAATGGGTATTTCATGAATAAAAGGGATGTTTATCAGTTATACTGATATTTATTATTATTTGTATTATCACAGAGCCTAGGCACTGCTGCTGATAAAGAAGCAGCTTTAATGCTATTTGGTATAAAGAGGGAACAAAAACGCTGTTCCTGTCCCTGGAATTTTATAGTCTAAGACGATGGATGCTGGATCCAGATGGGGAAAAGAAGGGCATTAATAAAAGAATGATGATCAACACAATAGTAACATCCCACCTCAGACTTACGAAGTTCCTATAAGCATAATGAATGGTTGCTCAAGTGAAATCGTATAAGGCAGAGGGAAAGCTATACGTGTGTTGAACAATCCACCTGGATTTCCACTGCTCTTTAAGCAGCTCATTGGAAATTGTTTCTGTAAAGAGAAATGTTTACGAAAGCTGTTTCCTTACACAAGTCTAGGGAAACATTGTGAGAACATGGGTTATCCTGACTTAATGCTTGAAGTCATGGATTACAAATCCTAGGTTAATTTTGCCATTATATTAGCACTGTTTCTTCTGGTTATTTCTGCGAGCATTCCAAAGACACATGTACTTTGTATCTATAATAATTGCTTACAGGTCTTTTAACCAAACTGAAGCACACACATTTGCCACTGAAAAATAAAAACCGAGCTCTGACTAGGAACTAGCTGGTATCACCCCCGCAGCATTTACAACAGATATTTTAACCCTGTTCTGTGTAACAGAACAGAGGAACACAGTACATCTACAAGCAGCTTTGTCCAAAGCAGAAACAAGATAAAACTCAGGACAAGCTTGACTTAGGCTTTGGGGGTGATCTCAGGTAATTAGCTGATAACACTTCTCTTAGTTTTTATGGCACCACGGCTCCAGCTGCAGGCCGCTCCCGGGGAGTCTGGCGCCCGCTCCCGGCGGGCACCGCTCCCGGGGGCCGCAAGGCCCCGAGCCGCCCGCAGGAGTCACAGCGGCTACCGGCTGCGGCGCAGCGGCGCCAGCCGCTCAGCGGCGGTGCGTGCCGGGAGCGGGAGGCGGCCCGGCCGGGGCACGCCCGCCTCCGGCCGCGCCACCGCCCCTTCCTGTCATGGCCGCTGACGGGCTGCGGGAGCGCGGCGGGGTGGCGCGGGCCGGCGCCCCCAGGAGCTGAGGGCCCCGCTGGCGGCGCGGAGCGGGGACGTCCCCCAGCCCGGAGCCGGCGGCAGGAGGTGACTGAGGGGCGCCGTGCGGGCAGGGCCTGCGCCGGGGGCTGCCCCGGGGAGCGGCCGTCCCGCCGCCAGCCCACCGACGGTGGGACGGGACGGGGCGCGGCGCGGGCGAGCGGCGCCGCCCCGCTTCGCGCCCGCTGTGGGGGAGCGGGGGCCGGCCGGGCTGCGGGCCAGGCCCGCCGCTGGCCCCCGCCGGGGAGGCGGACGGAAAAGCCGCTTGTTCCGGGTGGCCCAGGCGACCTCGGTAGCTGCGGAGTATCGGCGCCGTGTTTTGGCGTGTGTACCCCGGGAGTGGAGTTCCCTGCGGGGAAAACTATTGCAGAGCGGTGCGTCCGGGTGAGTGCCGGGGTGCGCTTCGGAGGGTCGCTGCCCAGGCCGGAGGAAACGGGAAGGATATTTGCCCGGCGGTAAGGGTGTGCCCGGCGGCACTGACCCCGGGAGGGGCTGGCAGCTAAATTCACATCCCCGCCAGCGTGCAAGCCTCCCCGTGCACAGGGATCCCGAGACTGCCCCTTACTCGAAGGCGCGGGTAAGTGGTGTGCAGCAGCTACCCAGCCCTAAACACCGAGTGAAAAAGGCCCGTGGAGCCTTGAAGTAAGCAGGCACTGATGGGTGCAGGCTGGAGAGCCTATCCTGACTTTACTTCATGGTAAGACTCCCAAAAGATTAGTTTCCACCGAGCTGCATAATAAGATAGCAGACCCACCGTGGCTATCTCATGATAGTTAAGTCATTTACTTTTGTAATTGTGAAGATAAAACCTAAATTTCCTGAGTCCCACACATATAGTTACAATACATCGATCTCATCAGTTGGCTTTTGGCAAGACAATTCCAGGGGGGAAGGAAGGGAAATCCTGTCACAGGCCTTTTCGTTTTCCTTGTAGATACTGCTGAAGTACCTACTTTCCACCGCTTTCCTCGTTTAACTTCACCTTGGGGTCAGCTGGTCGGCAGCATGCCTTCTATTGAGAACACCTCAAAACTTTCCCTGGTCCTCGTTTCATTGCTACTGGAGCTGCCAGTAGCTGAAGCCCTGGAAGCAGGAGATACCATCGCCTTCCTACTAGGCCTTGCTGTCAGCGTCGTCGGATTCTGTGCCTGCCTTGGCTTGTATGCGAGGAAAAGGAATGGACAGCAATGATTTCAAGATGATCCTTGGATGAAGTGAATTTCCAAACACAGCTTGGGGTTGAGATCTGTGGTGTAAAACTGGGCTTTGGTTCTGGATAACTTTGAAAACCATGTAGTAGATATTTCTGCAAACCCCTTTTACTGTGCAATACAACAGAACCAGTACTGTAACCAGTTAATGGGATTTGTAGGATCTGTCCTCGTGACAGTAAGATAATTTTATGTCGCTTGTGGTTAAATATTGCCTTAGAGAAGCATAAGATCTTTTTGAATGGGGAAGGGAAAACGTAGACTGGTTCACAGTAAATGTTTATAAATGGAACATGTCAGGGAGACCATCACAAGTTCCACAATTTCGGTTTCAAGGGTTAATCAAGAGGAAGCAGCTATTAATCTTCCAGTTAAGATGACAAGAGCTTTCAAAGTACTCCTATCTAGATAGCTAGCGAGCAGACTGCTTTGACTTGTGTGCATGTGCTCACATTCTTTGTAATGACAGTTAACACCTTACAGCTCACTTCTGCTGTCAAAGGGATGAGACTTCAGAGAACAAAGAAAACATGGAAAACTTTTTTCTTATGTATTTTTCTTTTACAATATGTCTCTCCTGTAGCCTGTGTTCTTGTTACCAAGTAGATCCGCTTAAGAATGGGACCGCTATTTAGCGTTTATTTCACAGAAAAGTACACGTAAGGCTTTGTAAATCAGATTAAGGATACGTTTTTTGTCTCTTGTTTATTTTTTGTACTCAGCTTTCCTTAAAGCACACCAGGATTAAGGCTTATTTCATTTGGTGTTTGTATTTTTTTTCCCCAAAACCTTATGTCTTATTATGAGGAGTTACATGTAGTATTTCTGCATTAGGTGGGTTTTAGAATTATAACAAGACAGTTGTGCACATGTTTCTTTTAACAAAACATGTTATTTTCATATTGCAGAAATCCTGGTTTTAGTCAACAGGTCCATTGTTCTTCAGAAGATTAGGACCAAAATGAAAATAAAAAATCCCGATGCAAAATGGGAGATGTAAATAGTCTTATTCCATTCATGCTCAGTCAGATTGTATGGTATATGGCTGAAAGATTCTCAGTAGCATATCCAGGACCTGTTTCTTTCTTTAAGTACCAGAGGTGAAATGGGACAGCCAAGAATGTCTGCCACAAGTCCTTCTGGCTTGTTAGGGTGTTCTAGCTGTCCGCTTGAGACAAGGAGCACAATCTGTAACGGCAGCAGAATAAGGAACATAGGAAGGTGAGCTCTCCACAGTTCTCAGAATCTCCTGATCTTGTGCTGTGGACCCTGCCACTCTTGCTAGAAATCTTGGCTTTTGTCTTTCAGAGCTGGGGAAGAAGGTTAAATGTGATGCAGAGCTATATATTTTGTTACTATTCCTCCCCTTCCTCTGGAAGTGTCTCTGTGCAGTAGAGCAGAAAGCCATGGCTAGAAGAGTTGTCAAGCAGGTCTCACATAAGTAATTGGGTGGGCAGATCATGTTCTCCAAATTCTAAGATTTCTGTATGCCATTTGTGGTGGGTTTGACTTCTCTCTCCAAACTCTGAGAAGCTGTGGTTCTTTCAGTCTTTATGTCCCTCTCACAGAATCACAGAATGTTAGGGATTGGAAGGGACCTCAAAAGATCATCTAGTCCAATCCCCCTGCCAGAGCAGGATTACCTAGACCATATCACACAGGAACGTGTCCAGGCGGGTTTTGAATGTCTCCAGAGAAGGAGACTCCACAACCTCTCTGGGCAGCCTGTTCCAGTGTTCGGTCACCCTCACCGTAAAGAAGTTTTTCCTCATATTTATGTGGAACCTCCTGTGTTCCAGCTTGCACCCATTGCCCCTTGTCCTGTCAAGGGATGTCACTGAGAAGAGCCTGGCTCCATCCTCATGACACTTGCCCTTTACATATTTATAAACATTAATGAGGTCACCCCTCAGTCTCCTCTTCTCTAAGCTAAAGAGACCCAGCTCCCTCAGCCTCTCCTCATAAGGGAGATGTTCCACTCCCTTAAATCATCTTCGTGGCTCTGCGCTGGACTCTCTCAAGCAGTTTCCTGTCCTTCTTGAACTGAGGGGCCCAGAACTGGACACAATATTCCAGATGCGGCCTCACCAGGGCAGAGTAGAGGGGGAGGAGAACCTCTCTTGACCTGCTAACCACACCCCTTCTAATACACCCCAGGATGCCATTGGCCTTCTTGGCCACAAGGGCACACTGCTGGCTCATGGTCATCCTGCTGTCCACTAGGACCCCCAGGTCCCTTTCCCCTACGCTGGTCTCCAACAGGTCTGCCCCCAACTTGTACTGGTACATGGGGTTGTTCTTGCCCAGATGCAGGACTCTACACTTGCCCTTGTTATATTTCATTAAATTTCTCCCCGCCCAACTCTCCAGCCTGTCCAGGTCTCTCTGAATGGCTGCGCAGCCTTCCGGCACATCAGGCACTCCTCCCAGTTTTGTGTCATCAGCGAACTTGCTGACAGTGCACTCTATTCCCTCATCCAAGTCATTAATGAATATATTGAATAGTACTGGTCCCAGTACTGACCCTTGAGGGACTCCGCTAGACACAGGCCTCCAACTGGACTCTGTCCCATTGACCACCACTCTCTGGCTTCTTTCCTTCAGCCAGTTCACAATCCACCTCACTACCCGATCATCCAGACCACACTTCCTCAGTTTAGCTGCGAGGATGCTGTGGGAGACTGTGTCAAACGCTTTACTGAAATCGAGATAGACCACATCCACAGATTTACCATCATCTATCCACCGGGTTACGTCCTCATAAAAGGCTATCAAGTTGGTTAAGCATGACTTCCCGTTGGTGAAGCCATGCTGAGTGCCCCTAATGATCCCCCTATCCTTGATGTGCCTAGAGACAGCACCAAGCACAAGTTGTTCCATCCCCTTTCCGGGGATGGAGGTGAGGCTGACCGGTCTATAGTTCCCCGGGTCCTCCTTCTTGCCCTTTTTGAAGACTGGAGTGACATTTGCTTCCCTCCAGTCCTCAGGCACCTCTCCCGTTGCCCACGACTTAGCAAAGATGATGGAGAGTGGCCTAGCAATGATTTCCGCCAGCTCCCTCAGCACCCGCGGGTGCATCCCATCAGGGCCCATGGATTTATGGATGTCCAGGTTGCTTAACTGGTCCCTGACCCAGCCCTCATCAACCAAGACAGACTCCTTCTCTACCCTGACTTCCTCTGGGGCCTCAGGCGTCCCGGGCTCCTCAGGACAGCCTCCAGCAGTATAGACAGAGGCAAAGAAGGCATTCAGTAACTCTGCCTTCTTTTTATCCTCTGTCTCCAGGACCCCCACCTCATTCATCAGTGGGCCTACATTGCCTCTAGTGTTGGTTTTACCTGCAATGTATTTGAAGAAGCCCTTTCTGTTGTCCTTGACCTCTCTTGCAAGGTTTAATTCCAAGGAGGCCTTAGCTTTCCTAGTTGCCTCCCTACAGCCTCTGACAACAGACTTATATTCCTCCCAAGTGGCCAGCCCCTCCTTCCATGATCTGTTCACCCTCTTCTTCCCCTTGAGTTTGCCCAGCAGTTCCCTGTTTAACCATGCAGGTCTCCTGGTACCCTTCCTTGACTTCCTACCTGCTGGGATGCTCTGATCTTGAGCTCGGAAGAAGCAGTCCTTGAATGCTAACCAACTATCTTGAGCCCCCTTACCTTCTAGTACCCTGTCCCATGGGATTTCCCCTAGCAATTGCTTGAAAAGGCCAAAGTTGGCCCTCCTGAAGTCCAGGGTTGTGATTCTGCTAGCTATTCTGTTCCTGCCACATGAGATCCTGAACTCTACCATCTCATGGTCACTACAACCAAGGCTGCCCTCAACCTTCACCTCTTCAACCAGACCCTCCTTGTTAGTGAGGATAAGATCCAGCAGCGCTCCTCTCCTAGTTGGCTCATCCACCATTTGCATCAGAAAGTTATCATCAATGCACTGGAGGAACCTCCTGGACTGAGGATGGCTGGCTGAGTAGGCCTCCCAGCAAATATCAGGGTAGTTGAAATCCCCCATGACAACCAGGCCCTGTAATTGCGAGACTGCTCTCAGCTGCCTGTAGCAGGCCTCATCACCCTCCTCATCCTGATCCGGTGGCCTGTAATAGACACCCACAACAGTATCACCCCTGCCAGCCTGCCCCTTAATTCGCACCCACAAACTCTCAACTCGCTCCTGATCCGCCCCTGGACAGAACTCAATACATTCTAGCTGCTCACTCACATAAAGAGCAACTCCACCACCTCTCCTTAGCGGCCTGTCTTTCCTGAACAGGACATAGCCATCCATGACCACATTCCAGTCATGCGAGGCGTCCCACCAAGTCTCTGTAATTGCCACTAAATCATAGCCCCCCGACCGAACACGGATTTCTAACTCCTCCTGTTTATTCCCCATGCTGCGTGCATTGGTGTACAGGCATTTCATGGAGCGAGCTGAGCACACCGATTTCACCCCAGGGGGATGGGAGGCCTCCTGGTCTACCTCAACACTAAAGCGTTGCCCCAGTGGTGCAAGCCCAGCTACTACCCCATCCCCCTTCGAATCTAGTTTAAAGCTCTCCGAATGAGCCCTGCTAATTCGTGTCCCAGAACCCTTTTGCCCCGGTGACATAAACCTTTCCCATGTATCACTGTCACGCCTGGTGTCTTATAAAACCAGCCATTATCAAAGAACCCAAAGCCCTGCCTGTAGCACCAGTCTCGTAGCCAGGCATTTATAGAGAGAATCCTATTATTCCATCCCACGTCATCACCTGAAAATGGAAGGAGGGAGGAGAAAACAACTTGTGCCCTAGACTCTTTCACCACCTGTCCTAGGGCCTTGTAGTCTTTCTTCATCCCCCTCAGCCTACAGGATGCAGCTTCTTCCCCACCTGTCTGGAAGATCAGCAGGGGGTAGTAGTCTGTGGCCTTCACCAGGTTGGGGAGTTTCCTGGTGATATCCCTGATTCGGGCTCCAGGCAGACTGCAGACCTCCCTGTGATGGGGGTCAGCTCTCCATATTGGGCCCTCAGTTCCCTTTAGGAAGGAGTCTCCAACCACTAAAACTCTTCTCTTCTTCCTTGTGGAGGAGGTAGCTATACGCCTGTCAGGTTTTTCTGACTGTGGTGGGACCTCTGATATAGGTTGCCTCTCCACCACATCCCCATTGGACTGGCTGTATTCCACTAGGGCTTCATATCTATTTTTCAGAGGCACCTGTGGAGGCAAGGTAGGCAAGGAGGGCACTCGCCTTTTGCCACGGCCATAGACTTGCCTCCACTCACTCCTCTCCTCTAGGTTATTGTTTTCCACCTGAGAGGGGCAGAGTACAGGGGTCCCTCGATCCTGGGAGCTCTCCGGCAGGTACTCCCATTTTTGTTGCAGGGAGGGCAGAGCCTGGCTCCACCAGTCTATCTCCATTTCAGCCTCCCGAATGCTCCTAAGCCTTTCTACTTCGGCTTGAAGCCTTTCAACCTGGCTTTGCAGCTGTGCCGCTCGGCCGAGCAGATCATCTACCTGCTCACAGCGCACACAGCCCCCTGTCACCACAGAGACGCTGTAGCATTCCCTGCAGCCTGAAACCTGCACCATTGCCTCCTTCCGTGGGAGCTCTGTCTGGGTTCCCACATCCATTTTGGTCTTCTTCCGCCGGGGGGAGACCATTGTTCTTTCACTGAGCTGGGAAATACCTGTTGGTGACACCCCTGGTTCATAGCTCCTTGGCACCTTCCTCGCCTTGTGCACTGGGAGGAAGTCAGCGCCCTCCCCAACGAGCTGCAAACTGCTGTGGCCTCCCCCACCCTGGGACACACACAATCACTGCTGACTCCCCCTCTCCCCTCTGGGCAAGGACTAGTCCCTGTCCTCCAGGAGGCTCTTTATCACCCGATCACAGGGGGTGGTGCTACGCCCCCCCCTCTCCTGATTCATTGCCGGGAACTTCCGGGTCCAGGGGGAAGCAGCTCGGGGCTGCTGCTCGGGGGGGCCCAAAGTATGAAAACCGCCCGGTACAGCCCGATCTCGCCTTCACCCCCGCACTGACCTCAGTCGCTGCCGCTGCTGCCGCCGCTGCCGCTGCTGCCGCTGTTGCCGACTGGCATGGTTGATGGAGGAAGGTAAAATGACAGCTTCCAAAATTGGGTGGGGTTGAAACTGTAGGACTCAACCCAGCAAGCCACAAGAATGTAGGTTTTTGCTCTGAAGTTACAAGAATAATAATGGTCACAAAGTTACTCTGATGAGATCTAAGTCTTTCCAGGTAGCTGTTCTTGAACCTTTTTTGTGGCTTCCAAAAGTCATAAAGGGACATGATGCGCAATTACTATGTACCAATGAAATGTACAGCCCTAAGAGGAGCTTCGGACAGTAGGGTCACCTTTGTAGACTGCCCAGCAACAGTAGATGATCCTGTATGTGATTATTCAATTGGGTGGATGCAAGCACACATCAAGTGTGATCTTCTGTGTTCAGTTTGGCTAAACCATTACCCTTTTAAAAAAACAAACAAATCTCAGTTGACTTCATACTTCCCAAAATTCAAGTAGTTTGTCAGTTTCTCAGTAGAATATTAAATATTGCTCTTTTGATAGAATAAATGTTATCACAAGCAGCTTTTCAGACTCCTGTATCTTCACTTCAGAAAAGATCCCTGGCAATACTTTCACAGAATTGTGCAACAGTTTCACTGCAGGAGAACAAAATTTTAGCAGAGTTAATTAGCATCAGGTGATAGGATGTGAGGAACGGCATTCTTTGCCTGAGCCTGTGTGTACTTCATTGAAAGGTATTTGCACATGTAATGGCATTGTTTCCTGGGTTCTGACAGCAGCTTTATTGTTAAAGAAAGAATTGCATTTGTCGATGACTTGAGTGTAAAATCAGATACCCCTGTTTTTCTTCTGTCATAATAAACTTTCGCATATGATTTGTCAACAGTTTGATGAAGTAGTTCTTATGAAAAGGAAAATAGGGATGACAGAAATGAATGAAACTGCTGAAATTCTTTAAATATTTTCTTATATACTTTTACTTCTGTTAGGTGACTTTACAAACTAAGGTGGCGTAAGGTATATTTTCAGTTCAACTTTTGTACAGTGAGTGTACTTCTCATGGTCCTGTTACTTGTATATGTAAAAATTACCTCATTGCAATATTGGTTACTTCAGAGCACTCTGAGGGGGCTGGTCCTCTTTGAAGCTGGTAGCTTGCAATTGCAAAGAAGCCCATTTCTCTGGTACAAGGGAAACTTGAAGCATTTATTTTTCCTTTTGACTATGAATTTTCAACATTGCTATTATGTAGTTGCCTTTATACCAGAAAAACCATTTATGGCAGTTTTCTATCTGGAGACCCAAGGATATAAGGGACTGTTTTTTTTCTATAGAAAAATTATATTCCAGTGCTTTATAGTTATTTGAATGATACAATTTTTTTTAGACTTCAAAAGAGCTTGTTTTATCCCAGCATTTTGTGAAAACAGGGTCCTAGCTCTTTTGGAACTTCAGCTAGCACACAAAGCAGTTCACTTTGTGCACCAAACTAATACCATTAGAGAGAGCAGAATTGTCTTGAGAGCAGAAAGCAAAAACAGCCTGGCAATGCCCGCCTCTTAATGAACACAACCTACCCTCTAATTAGTGCAAGAAAGCTTCAAGTCAGGAACAAGTAGCTTTTGAGGGCTATGATTTCCATCTGCTTCAATAGCGTAGCTCAAAACCAGCCATCCTACGCACATTTAACAGTCAGCGTACAGGCCCTTTGTGAATGGACAGAAGTCCTTCACTCCTCATGGCATACCTTCAAGTGCCGCATGCCAGCTTGGCGTTACCATTCTGCTGGGTACAGCAGTACCTGGGACTGGAACACAAATGGTTCACCCATTTACTAACACACTTGCCGCTCTGGGTGCATTAAAACTGATAAACCACTGTTGTGAACCCTTTCTCCCACTTAGATAAATCCTGCTGCTGCTGGTGATGTTGCTTTAGTACTCTTGTGAAGCTTGGCAGTTCTACGGCATCTTCCGAGAACCCTTATATGCTTACAGGTATTGATGTTTACATCCCTATTGATGAGTGGGATAAGTGGAAGGAGAGTCAGTGACTTGTGGTGGTGTCACAGGAAGTAGGTGGTATCTCCAGGATGCTCGCTGAGATTTCTGGAGCATGTTGTGCTTGTGGTTCTCGGCTACTGTGCCCCTGCCATGGGAGCTGTCCTTTCCCTAGCCCAGAGACTCTGTGTACTAACTAGACACAGTCTGAAGCACTGGTTCCTCTATGCACAAAGCTGTTTACATGAGCTTTGTGAGAAGGGAGTGGGGAGTTGAGTTCACCTTTTATAATAAGATAAAACCTGACTAAATGGATGAACCATAATAGGTCTGTTACCATGGTAAACACTCTAATTATTATACTACAAAAGTAACCTTTCCGTTCATTTTTACATCTGATGAACGGTTTGGCAGATCTAAACTGATGTAATGACAAGAGATTGTTGGGAGTGGTGGAAAGGAGGACTTGGATCTGGTTGTCCTCCCAGTTTACACTTGAACAAAAGTCAACAGAAAGTGCAGGTTGTTCACTAGATTAGAAAAATAAGACCACTAATTCAGAACCAAATGCAGCAAAATATGTTGGGTGTGATTTGATGTGACTAAAGATGCACAGGACACAAACCACTTAATTCCTGCTGAAATCAACCTTCAAAACTTTTAAAGGACAATTTTTTAATACATTAGATACTGACCACACTGCTAAGTGTTAAATTGTTAAAGAATGTAGGCAGTTTTGAAATTATGAAGATTTTCAGTTCACATGAATACGCAGTAGCACCTAAATACTACATTTCCAATATTCAGAAAGCAAGCTTTCCAGCCAGCAAGCTGGAATTTACATACCAAGCTACAGTGTGGTAAATACCATAAAAGCACATCTACTCTGCCCTGGTGAGGCCGCATCTGGAATATTGTGTCCAGTTCTGGGCCCCTCAGTTCAAGAAGGACAGGGAACTGCTAGAGAGAGTCCAGCGCAGAGCCACGAAGATGATTAAGGGGGTGGAACATCTCCCTTATGAGGAGAGGCTGAGGGAGCTGGGTCTCTTAAGCTTGGAGAAGAGGAGACTGAGGGGTGACCTCATTAATGTTTATAAATATGTAAAGGGCAAGTGTCATGAGGATGGAGCCAGGCTCTTCTCAGTGACATCCCTTGACAGGACAAGGGGCAATGGGTGCAAGCTGGAACACAGGAGGTTCTACATAAATATGAGGAAAAACTTCTTTACGGTGAGAGTGACCGAACACTGGAACAGGCTGCCCAGAGAGGTTGTGGAGTCTCCTTCTCTGGAGACATTCAAAACCCGCCTGGACGCGTTCCTGTGTGATATGGTCTAGGTAATCCTGCTCTGGCAGGGGGATTGGACTAGATGATCTTTCGAGGTCCCTTCCAGTCCCTAACATTCTGTGATTCTTTGAAATAAAAATAAAAGAGCAATACAATTATATAGATATTAAAAACATTTCCAGATGTTGTACTGGTCGCCTCAACTCAGTTTGTCTGTAATGAAATTCGAAAATATGTTGGAGGCTCTGTCACACTAAGGTGCAGGCACACGAGGCAGTCAACATAGCCTTTTGTTTCCGGATCACTCATCTGATCAGATCACAGATTTTCATGAGAAAAACGAAATGGTCCTTTAGAGTGCTAAGCAAAGAGACCCATGTAATCTCTCAGTGTAAGTGAAGGCCTGAAAGTGGAGCGGCACCAGCAGACCTAGGAGTTGCAATCATTAGGCAGGGAAGAAAGAATCATGTCCCTAGACATGCTATGGTAGAAAATGAGAGCTTGCTGCTGGGTTGGGTTAAAGTTTGCGTTCTGCTTGAGCCTTACTGCATTGGCTATGTTCCTCCTCGCTAGTCTTTGTCTTGGAAATCTGAACTGGAACCAACATAATGAGCAGCTTTCTCAGCTGCCGTTCACTCAAGGCACTGAAATGCTTGTGCACATCTTCAGACTGCTACTCTCCACTTTGCAAGTATGAGAGCATGAAAATTACCTTCTTTTCCTCAATGGAGTCAAAATGCTGCAGAGCAATGTAGTTCGATAAAGCTTATTAGAGAAGGGTCTGTCTGCCGTTTTGTTTGTGCAGCTCTTTGCACACATTGCAAGGATACAAACAATAAATAATACAACAGCATGTCCCTTCCCTACCCTCTCACAGAAAAGCAGCAGTCCTAAAACATGACCAGTTTTAATCCTGTCACAACTGAAGTGATGAAAATATTGTCACTTTTATCAAAAATGTGTTCACTTTCCATTTCATAAATTACCTGTGAAACCAGAATGTCTTTAATTAATTCCAGAATTGTTCAAGGACATTTTCTGCCAACCTTTTTCTGAACTCAGTTGGCTATGCAAATTACATGGTTGTCACGGTTTAAAGCTGGGCTGGCTATTAACCAGGTGGCAGATGCTCTCTGTTAACCCTCTCCCCCCCGCTAAGGGAAAGGGAAAGGGAAAAGGGAGAGAGACTTATGGGTTGGAAAGTTAAAACAGTTTTAATAAACTATAATAATGAAAAAGAGTATAATAACAATAATAATAGAAACAATCAAATATATACAAATATATACAAATATATACAAATATATACAAAACCAAGACTGAGAGCTTGGAAATCCTCCTCAGGCAGAGTTGCTCCCCCCAGCACGGGCAGAGGGGAAAATGCAGTAGCTCCCTCCAGCACGGGCAGAGGGGAAAATGCAATAGCTATGTCTATAGTGGCGTACCACTTGGCTGCCTTTGACTCCAGTTCGTATTGAAGTTCTAGCATGTCTGGCACAGCAGCACTCAGCGGTGGCGTAACTTCATTTAGGCCACGATAGTCCACAGTTAATCTCCATTCTCCATCAGACTTTCGCACTGGCCATATAGGACTATTAAAGGGTGAGCGAGTCTTGCCAATCACTCCTTGATTTTCTAATTGTCTAATCAGTTTATGAATGGGGATCAGGGAGTCTCGATTGGTGCGATATTGTCGTCGGTGCACCGTGGCAGTAGCAATTGGCACCTGTTGTTCTTCAACCTTCAGCAACCCCACAACAGAAGGATCTTCTGAGAGGCCAGGCAAGGTAGACAGCTGTTTAATGTCCTCAGTCTCTACAGCTGCTATACCAAAGGCCCATCTATACCCTTTTGGGTCCTTAAAATACCCTCTCTTGAGGTAGTCTATGCCAAGGATGCACAGAGCATCTGGGCCAGTCACAATGGGGTGCTTTTTCCATTCATTTTTACTTAGGCTCACTTCGGCCTCCAATACAGATAACTCTTGAGATCCTCCTGTTACTCCTGAAATACTGATAGGTTCTGCCCCTTTATGATCCGATGGCATTAGGGTGCACTGTGCACCAGTGTCTACCAGGGCTCGATACCTTTGTGGTTTTAATGTGCCAGGCCATCGAATCCACACAGTCCAATAAACTCTGTTGTCCCTTTCCTCCACCTGGCTGGAGGCAGGGCCCCCCTAATTAAGAAATGGATTCGTGCTGCTCACAGGGACTGGACCTTCAATTCTCCTATTCACACTTGGGAAAAAGTGATTTGAGGCCCATCTACCCTGGCTGGGGTCCTGCTCACTGGTAACTGGAGCAGCCATCCTTCTAGAAAAATTCTCTCTGGTATTTCTTTTAGCTTGCAACTCACGTACTCGTGCCTGTAGGGTACTGGTAGGTTGTCCATGCCATCTGCTCATGTCCTTCCCATAACCACGCAGGGCAAACCACAGGATACCTCGTGATGTGTTCCGTTTCCTTTGAGCTGGTCCTGTAGGAGGGCGTTTCCTCTTAACAGCTGCAACGCGCGCCTGTGTAGGTAGAGAGTCAAGTTTATTCTCGATCATGGACAGTTTGTCTTACAGTTGTTTAAATGAGTCCTTGTTCTCCTTAGTCAGTTTTTCCACAGCCGAGATGCGTGCCTGCAGTGGGGAAGAAATACTATCTTCATACTGTCGCATATAGTTAGCCATTTCGCCCACACTAGATCGTGCCATAGCATCTTCTCCCCATACTAATATTGACAATGTATGGGTATATGTCGGTGGAGCATTCTTCACAACCTTCCGGAACATGGATCGGTTGCATTCCACTTCATCAGGATCTACAGGATCTACAGCTTCCCGTGGGTGTCTATAAATGATCTCTTGCACAGCTAGTTCTCTAAGGTAGTTAATACCTTTTTCTATAGTGGTCCATTTGCTTAGGTGGCTCATAACATCATCTTTATAGGGATACCTGCTCTTTACAGCTGACAAGAGTCGCCTCCAGAGACTGATAGTGTTTGACTTTCTTGCGAGCGCCTTATCAATACCACCATCTCTGGACAGGGATCCCAACTGTCTGGCTTCTCTGCCATCCAATTGCATGCTGTCTGCCCCATTATCCCAGCATCGGAGCAACCAGGTAATAATAGGTTCACCGTCATAACGGCTGAAGTCTTTCCTTATATTTCTCAGGTCCTTCAGGGATAAAGAGTGGTAGGTTATCTCTACATCCGAGTCCTCCTCTTGTGATAGTTCTGCTTTAGAAGGACCTTTCTTCTGTGATGGGTCTGCTTTAAAAGGACGATCGAGGAAACCCCCATCTGTGTCAGGCCCTAACTCTGCCTGAGAAGGGCCCTCACCTGGGTCATATGATGGCTCTGCCTTAGAAGGCTCTGAGTCATCATCCTTCTCTTCGCAAGCTGATTTCTTTTGGTATTTCTTCCTGGTTACAGGAGCAATTGGTACAGATTCGATAGATGCTGGGGTCTGAGTAGATGCAGTGGCTGTCGTGGGAGTGCTGAGAGTCTGAATAGCTGCAGTGGCCATCTTGGGGGGTGTAGCAGCTGTGGTACAGGCTGCCGAGGTGTTAGTGGGTTTAGTGGCTGTAGTGGCAGTACACACTGTAGGGTCTGAGGTGGCTGCATGACACCTACAACTGTCCCTGCACCGATATTTAATCTTATCCCACATCAGAAACACATTCAGGACAACCAAAAATAAAAACATGCCACCTAGACAGCACCATCCTAATTTCGCAAAATCTGGTGGAATCAGCTTGGCAGAAAAGGAGAAGGTGCTATTTCCTGAAGTAAAACTGGAAGTGTAATCATTAACAGAATCAGCTAAAGGACGCCTGGAGCGTGCAGATGAAGTCGCTGCTACTGATTCGCGATTAAAGCTGCCATCATTGTGTCATAGAGATAAGAGATCGGAATATTAACTGCCCAGTTTATCACAGCATAAATCAGTATCAAACCCCATACCAAAACAATACATTTCGACCAGTGCCCACTGCTAAACTGCATGTAAACATTCATAAGAAGCAAGCAATAACACAGTGCCCACGGCAGGTAAGGCATCATTGCAATACTCAATTGTGAAAGAAACTCCATAAAAAGATGAGATAACACAGCATTCAAAAATGACATCACCATCTTCACTATCTGTTTTAACTTTCCAACCCCTCGTAAATCTCAAAGGAAGAAATCTGATACTCTCTCAGCTGAGCTCTCTGTGTCTCCTCCCACCAGAGCCAGGATTCAACTTATCAGAGCAACCTGTTGGAGCTTCTCTCGAGCCCCACGTGGGTCACCAATAAATCTGTCACGGTTTAAAGCTGGGCCAGCTATTAACCAGGTGGCAGATGCTCTCTGTTAACCCTCTCCCCCCCCCCCCCCACAAGGGAAAGGGAAAGGGAAAAGGGAGAGAGACTTATGGGTTGGAAAGTTAAAACAGTTTTAATAAACTATAATAATGAAAAAGAATATAATAACAATAATAATAGAAGTAACCAAATATATACAAATATGTACAAAACCAAGATCAAGAGCTTGGAAATCCTCCTCAGGCAGAGTTGCTCCCCCCAGCACAGGCAGAGGGGAAAAGGCAGTAGCTCCACCCAGCACGGGCAGAAGGGAAAATGCAATAGCTCCCCTGCCATCACACCTGCAGGCTTTTAACTGGAGAATTGGCAAAGCTGGTACCAATCAGTGGGAGACAGGAGGGCCCCTCCCTCCTGGGCCCCACCTCCAGGAGGCAGTGGGTTAGTGATAAATAGGAAAGTGAGAATGACGTGTGTGGGATGGAATACCTTGTTGGTCAATCTTGGGTCACCTGCCCTGTCTGCTCCCCCCTGCAGCTGCGACCCCCCTTTGGCTCTTCACTCGTAAGCAGTGAGGAATTTAGCAGTGACCTTGGTTTCTCTAAGACTAATGGGCCTGGTTTGGGCCAAACCAGGACAATGGTCAATACCTGCACTTATTTGTCAGACTTTAACCTAACATGATTGTTCGTAAGTTACATGGTAGCCGCTTTAAACTTTATTTGAACCTATTCAAATGATCTGGAGGATTAGGAGAAGCCGTGTTGACTCATTTTTCCTTGAAAGCACACATTTAATTCAGTGTCTGCATGAACAGCAAGGAACAATTATGTCTTTAAAGTTTGATCTTTTCAGAAAGGCTGTTTGTGGTCAACTTCCAAAAGTCTATGTGAGATTTGGAGAGAGCATATCATCTATGGAGTCTATAGACTATAGTCTATAACTACTAAAAAAAAAAAAATTATTTTTTTTTATTCCTTTTTCATAAAAAGTAATATCGTAATGGGCCTTACCTAAGTCACTTTTCATCTGTTCAGGAAAATTGAAGATGTTGATCGTATATCTGGAGCAGTTGCCAATAAGAAACCAGTATTCAGCAATAAATGTCACACAGTCATGTTTTTCATTCTATTGTATTTGCAGAAAGAAAACATAAATCCCAGAAACTATCATACATTAAAAATAGGCAAAAAGTGCTTTTCCAAGAACAAGTCAGTGTTATCTAGTAATAATTATGGCCCTGGTGAAAATCTCAGCGGAGTCAGCTCAAAAAATTTTATTGTCCTAAAATTAAATCAAGCTCTTCTAAAGGGGTGACCAAACTGTGTCTTTTGAACCCCATAAAACTTTGCCACATCCATCTCCCATGCCAGGGTTGTGGCAGCAGGCTGTCCTGATGCAAGGGATGCTGGATAACCTCAAATCCTGCCTGGGAAGTGACAGACTGGGTCTTCCTGGGTGCTCAATGCATGCCCAGGCCACTGCTATCCTCTCACTCCATGGAGCCATCTTCTGCTGTGACAAAAGCCAGATAGGTGATCAGGTATTTGCTTAGACATTCAGGAATAGCTGTGTGGCTTATACATCTTTAACCTTCTTCCATGCCAGATTTCACATTTCAAAATTTAGTGTTGTATGTGACATTTTATTTTTAAAAACCCAGTATATAATCTTTTAGAATAAGGAATGTGCGTGGGCTGGGGTGAGTGCTTGCATTTGAGAGAAGTAGGAAAGCAGAGGTCACTCTGTCAGTTGAAAGGACATTTCTAAATTGTCCATCCACAAAAGGGAAAAAAAAAAGAAATCATCTTTGGCAAGAGCCCGAGCCAGGAAATGTAGGAGGTGACCTCCAGAGGTCCTTTCCAACCTAATTTACTGTATGATTCTGTGAAATCCTGGTTGTAAATGGGATGCATAAACAGCAGTTCAATTCACTCCTATCTTTATGGCAAACAAGGATGTATTTGTGGTGAACAAATCTAATCACAGTGTGAGCCCATAGGGAACCTGATCACAAAAGCTGTGAGGCTGTTCAGTCATCATGTAAGACCACAGGGAAACCAGATGTACCAGGATTCTCCCACTGCGTCTAGTGAAATTCAGTCCCTGAGGCATTAAAAGGTTATGGAAAAAAGGGAGCGAATACAGCATATGTACAGTAATCCTCTTTTCAGAGTGGGATTTTTAGAGATGGGTTTATGGGACTAGTACTGTACTCCAAATGGAATTCAAGTGCTTCAGTGCAAAGCCCCAAATGTGAATTATCTCAACTCCTGCCCAAGTCAATGTTTTGAAAATATTCAGATTTGACAGCCTGAATAAAAGACCGTGTTGCACATGAAGTTCCCATTGGCATCAGTGGGAGTTTAGGACAAGGTCAAAGACAAAATACAGGTTTGGATGCGGTAGCTACGTTGATAGGATGGAGGAGTCCCTGTCATTTGACCGGTAGAGCACCTTGCACCAGATGGTGCTCATGGGAGAACTGCAGCCACGATAGGCTCCATCCCTATCTCTTTCCTTAGGAAAATATTAACTGACAGCCGGCTAAACATGAGCCAGCAGTGTGCCCAGGTGGCCAAGAAGGCCAATGGCATCCTGGCCTCTATTAGGAATAGTGTAGCCAGCCGGTCTAGGGAAGTGATCGTCCCTCTCTACTCGGCACTGGTGAGGCCGCATCTTGAGTACTGTGTTCAGTTCTGGGCCCCACACTTCAAGAAAGATGTTGAGGTGTTGGAGCGAGTGCAGAGGAGGGCGACCAAGCTGCTGAAGGGTCTGGAGGGTCTGACCTACGAGGAACGGCTGAGGGAGCTGGGGTTGTTTAGCCTGGAGAAGAGGAGGCTCCGAGGTGACCTTATTGCAGTCTACAACTACCTGAAGGGAGGTTGTAGTGAAGTGGGAGTTGGCCTCTTCTCCCGGGCAACTAGCGATAGGACAAGAGGGCACAGCCTCAAGCTTCGCCAGGGGCGGTTCAGGTTGGACATTAGGAAGAATTTCTTTCAGAAAGGGTTATTAGACATTGGAATGGGCTGCCCAGGGAGGTGGTGGAGTCACCATCTCTGGATGTGTTTAAGAAAAGACTGGACATGGCACTTAGTGCCATGGTCTAGTTGACAGGGTGGTGTAGGGGCAACGGTTGGACTCGATGATCCATGAGGTCTCTTCCAACCTGGTTGATTCTGTGATTCTGTGATTCTGTGATTCTGAATTATTTACTGTGATAACTGAATGCCAAATTCTCATCTGGTTAAAAAACAGCCTGAAGTTGCTGAAATCAGTGCAGTCATCCTGATTTAAATTCATTTTGAACAGAAATCACAAGAGGCTTCATTCTGACCTTGGACCAGCCCTTATTCTTCTGTGTAATGCAGTAGAATTATTCTTGATTTCCATTTGTGTGAAAATCTAAATTGGTTCTTAAAATAGATGCTGTCTTTTTTTTTTTCTCTCAGTCTGCTACCAGTAAATTATTTGACCTACATCTTAATAAATATTAGAAAAAAATATTCTCCTCACTCTTATTCCACAAATACACTTCAGAACTTGTATATTCAACTTAGACTCCATTGCTTCTCCCCCATCCAAGATTTATCAACCAAGGCAAAGGGAAATCCACAAGACAGCCCACTCTTAAGGACACCATAATAATACAGAGTGCCTATTCACACCCTTTTAATGTATGTGTGCTGTACACGTCTGATGTACATCAGCTTACATTTCTGCCTTGTTGCGCTTATCATTTCAGTAATAAGAGAAATCTGTTCTCTGTCTATGTCAAACTATTCCTCAAGAACTCCCATCACTTAGTCTACGTGAAGTTCTCTGTATTAAATGAGAAGCACTTTGTAAATTTTCTTTTCCTATCCAGAAATAACAATAAAACCTCAGTAAAAATGATTACATGCTCTCAATTTCAGAAGGGCCAGCACGTAAATTATTATAGCTGTAGCTAGAAATGTAAAGCACTCGAAATCTGAAGTTTCATAAGTTTTGCCAGAGTTTTCTCTGCTTAATTCCCAATAGACTTAAAAGTAATTAGGAATTAAAATCCCTTCTACTTCCAAAGGAGTACTGACCTTCCAATAGAGAATGTAGAGCATGTGATCACTTTATGCACATTACCAAAATAATCTGAAATTGGCTGTACATAACAGTTGTCAAAGTGCTGCCTTAATATATCATAATGCCAGCTGTCTTAGGACAATGAAAATTGCCTGATTTAGTGCAAAATACAGGCCTTTGGAAGCAAATGTCATAGAAACAGGGTGAACAGGCCCTGACAGACATACTTAAATACTCTCTCTTTCATGCAGTAGTAGCCGAGCCATTTCACAGAATCACAGAATCACAGAATGTTAGGGATTGGAAGGGACCTCGAAAGATCATCTAGTCCAATCCCAAATTTGCTCAGTAAGAATTCCATATCCTCTTACAGGACTGGGCTTTTGGGTTTTCCTTATCTGGTGTTGAAAACCCACTTTCCTTTTATCCTGTGTTTGCAAAAGCTGCGCTCTGGTTTCTCAAGAAATAAATGCTAAGGAAGTAAACTTAATGAGTGAAAGATTACTTTTTTCATTTTTGAACCAGTTGATCCCTGCCACCTGCTTACAGTAACTATTTCTGGTCCTATTACAAAGACGGAGAAATGTGCAGCTTATATGGAACTGGGGCATTTGTAAGGAGTTTTATAAGTACATACATTTCTCTACACTTACCACAGAAATAATAAAAGCCCATAAACTACACTGGTTCAAAAAAGTTCTCCTAGCATGCTCTCACTGAACACACCAGAACAAATCTTTCACCATCCCCTGGTAGAGACACTTCAGAAATCCTTTCTTAAAACTGCCATATAATGCAGTTTTATTCACATTACAGCATACCTAAGCCTTAAAGCATAATGCTGAGCTGAAGTCTAATAGGCTTGTATCTCTTTCTTCATTTTAGCACTTGGAAGCCCAATTTTAACATCTCAACATATTCTTAGTACTAGTAATTATTCTATTTTTTTCAATTTCAGAAATTATTTATCATGTAGGTTTTTTACATTAAAAAGAAGTATTTAGCATTATTTTCTGTTTTGAAAGGTATCTTACTGTATCTGTTCATTAGGAGCCATATTTGAATATCCATATCCCAAATTTAGCAGATTTTTAAGTAAAGGTTAAAGGGTTTAAGGGTTGAAAACCTACCTCACTTCAAAACAGTTTTTGTTTAAGTAGATTCATAATTGTATTCCAAGACTGCCAAGTGAAGCAGAAGTCTGAAAGTTTTGTAATTAAGACTGTAACTTTACCTCTCTCCAACTTCTTACTGTATAAATCGAAGTCTATCCCAGCTCCCTTGTCTAACTAGGTTTGCCTAAATTGGTGAAAAGTGCATTTAAGTCTAGCCTTGCAATTCCACTAATTCTGTGTTCTCAATTGCCTCTGGCTGCCTGTCACAGCAGAAAATAACTCCTTACATTCCTGCAACAATTTTTTTATTCTGATTTCTTCTGTCTTACTCCAGAATGGCCATTAAGTTACCCTCCCTTTTTTAACTTTTACTTCTCTTTCAGCTTCACCAAGTTTTCCCAAGATGTGATCTGTCCGTTTTTTGGTAACTAACCCACTTGGGCAAATAAATCACCCTGAGCAACTGCCAGCTCGTTTTGTCTGCAGGTCTTCCATTTGATTCAGGTTGTTCCCATTTCATTATGTTCCATGACTGGCCTTGTGGCAATGTCCTTTGAAAATCGAATACACTAAAAACGTTAGGAAAAAAGAAGGAAAAAACTGCTTTCCTTTCAATATAGAGTGTGCAGGTTGAAACAGATAAATCTTGAGGACCCATGATATCAAAGAGAATTCATAAGTTTTACATAAATTCCTCAAATTGCCAGACTATTGTTACAAGTGTATATTTATGAGGAGATATTATACATAATAGAGAGATACAGTATATCAACCAAATGTTCTGTTAGCTTTTGAAGCATTACACTAATACCAAATTTACAATGCAGCACAGAGTTACACAACAGGTATGTTTTACTTGGCTACTGCTGGTCCTGTACTGTGAGGAACTGGTGTGTTCATTCATCAAAAGAGCACTTTTATGTCCAGATACATATCCCAGATTAGGAAAAACAGATTGCTACTGTTTAAATCTCTTATTTCCAGATATTTTTATTTTAATAATGGAGAGTGAATAAGTTCACTGAGGTTTAATAAAATTATGTCGTGAGGAACTGCAAGAGCTTTAGAGGTTATTTAAATATCTAAAACATGACTTGAACAGAATTTAGGACATAAACCCTCCAAAAAGAGACACAGAAATCCTCACTGCAGCAATAGCAAGACTTATCAGTGCTCACTTTTCAGTTGGCATTTACACTTTGGACCCGAGGTTGCAAGCTTTCCATTCATGTGCAGAATTGCCCAAGATTGTGCAGTGCAGGATCTCTGTAATCCAGATGTGAGACAGAGCATAACCTAAATGTCTCGCTCCCAGCAATGTCCCTAGAAGAGTCTGATCTGACCGGTGTGTTCGGGTAGCAGTGCCGAGTTCAGCGAACACACAAATGCTGCAGGAAGCCCACCTTTTCTATGGAAAACCACCTACTAGTTACATCACACTAAACAAAAGATCTGGAATTCAGGCCCAGTCTCCCATCTCCAAAAAAAAGTTTCCTGGAGTACCAGGAGGTACAATCCTGGAAAGCATGCTCTCCTGTTTATCCTGGACCCTCTTTGTGTAAAAATGCAAGAGCAATTGCATGGGGCAGGGATGTGGACAAGAGAGACTGACTCCCATGTCTGCTACTTAGGATACCTGCCTTTTATGTCAAGGTTTATGTCCTGGTCCCAGCTCCATGGCCTGACATTATGTAGTCCATCAGAAAACAAAGCAACCCAGCACTTAAACGATCTAGGTAGCAGGAGCCAGATCCCATGTGTTTCTCCTGTCAGCTGAGTATCTTATCTAGTGGAACAGGCTGCCCAGGGAAGTGGTGGAGTCACCATCCCTGGAAGTTTTTAGAAGATGAATAGATGTGGTGCTTAGGGACAAGGTTTAGTGGTGGACTCGGTAGTGTTAGGTTAATGGTTGGACTCAATGATCTTAAAGGTCCTTTCCAACCAAAACAATTCTATGCTTCTACTACAGTGCAACATCCTGTTCCTGCTCAGTTTTTTACCCTTTTCTTTAAATACCATACTCAAACATTGCCTAACTATATGCAAATACTAGTCCAATTAAGCAAAAGATATTGCCATTTGCTAACATTAGGCTTGACTAGTTTTGTAGGTGACATTTCAATAAAACATTCATTCTTTCATGCCTCCATGAAATAGGCGATGCAGTAATAGGTTTATATTTACAGTTGCATCATAGAGCTGCATTCATGTAGCTCCTACTGTGCCACCACAGTGCTGTTCTGATAGCATCTCCAGAATTCAAACGGTCGTGTTTCTTAACAGATGACCTACCTTTATCCAGAGATAGACTGTTCTCTGCATCCTCGCAAGTATAAAACTTAAAATTGTTTCTCTTGTTCTACATATAAATGAGAACATTTCATACTTAATATCCAACAAACTGACAAAATGGGACTATGGCATCAGGTTCTAGGTATCAAATTAGTTGCAGTGAACAGGTAACAACTGAGTTGACACGGGAATATCCAAGAGTATTTCCACTTTCTAGATCATAAGACCTGAAGCTCACTAGTAGAACATATATTCATGCTAGCTGCTTGCAAAGCCAGTGTTCACTCTCCATCTGAGACATTACAGACTTGACTCTTCATTGTCTCAATCTCATGCATTCAAAGCAATTATCATTCAGGAGTATACTTTTTTTAACCAATTTGTATTTTCATTGCAGAACTTTAAATCAATCCAGAGTCATTATACTGTACGTGGTACATTATCTGTACACTATACATTGTCTTAAAATAAAATTTGAACAATAAATTAGTAGGAAGTCTAATATCTAGATGTGAACCGGTCGTATCAGCAAAAATAAATCCTTCTAACATTAACAGTTAATTTTTGTCCCTGAGCACAACCTAAAAGTTCTCTGAAAGCTGTCAGTGACGGTTATCCTATTTTATCCTATTATTTTTAAATCCCCCTCTCAGTATATTGCTAGAAATAGAAAATGCTATTGCCAAATAGTCTCTCTAATCCTACAACATACTGGCCATTCATAGTTCACCTCTAACCTAACCTTAAAGATGGCAGAAAATGGAAGTATTTATATATATCAGCTCTACAAAAGTGATTGATTTGACATACATCCCTATATACCAATAATAGTCATCCAAATAGTTCTATGAGCACTGGAAGAAACAGAGCAGTAACTGCAACAGAAGCAAGGAGGAGCTCAGCAGTGTGACTGTTGTCCTGTTTGATACTGAACTGATGAACAGGATGTGTGTACTCTGTCACAGAACCAGCATGGTCTTTGGGTCTAACACAGTGCTATGCTTGCTACTTGCCATTCTGCCCCTGGATACAGAAACCACAGTGACATATCCAGTGTCCCGTTCAGCTGCACAGCTGAGCACAGCCAAGCCTGGTCACAAAGAGTTCGAACTGGAAGGGATTAGGACTCCAAGCCATGAACAGTTTTGACCAGCAGATGAATCGCTGTATGCTGAAGCCTCAGATATGGACCAGGATCCCTAAGGAGTGGTGGCTAGCCTGAACGTGGTGACCAGCCTGAAAGAACAGCAAGGGAAAAAGGCAAACTCTAGGACAAGCAGCCAACACCTACATTCACAAAACTCATAGGAACCTCACCTGCTTCTGAGACTTCTCTGCTCATCTGACTTAACTAAAATCAGCCTCCAGGTTTAAAAAACAGTGAAGGGGAAGAAACATGCATAAATTCACTTAGTCATTATATAGCTTCATGACAGGAAGTATATGAAAAATAATGAACCATAATCACTCCTTTCATTAGGGCCCGGCCACGTCGTAATAATCTCCAGTGAGCCAACAGCACAAAAAGAGATGGGAGCAATACCTGCCAGCCTGCCAGCCTGTCAGTCCCCCCAGTCAGCCAGAGAAGCATTCTGCACATATCCATAAATGCTGGAAAACTATGGAAGAGCTTGGGATAGAGTAAGTTTACATAACTGATATAGTTATGTGCATCTCAGACATGAGGCTGTCTACACTTAATATCGGGTGCATAAAAATGTTGGATGCAGCTCAGCTGGAAGAATTCATCTTTCCCCTGTCTCTCAGGCGTTTTCAGGTTCCTCTCTCAAGGCAAGCATTCTGTTCTGTAATGTCACTAACCCCATTCAGTTTGCTCTGGAGTATTCCACTGTATGGCATCTGTAATGGTGACAGGAAAAAAGCGTTCTTGAATGCTGTGATTGGCACTGTTAATGACCATGACACTGCAGAGCTGCTGTCTGCTTCAGCAGTGGTTAGCTGATTTTGAGTCCTGAATTTCCATTTACTCAAGGTAACCAGGAGCATTACAGAGCCTCTGAGAAAGCATTTTATTGAAAACTGAAGTGTTAAAATAGCATAGACAGAAGGACTATCAAACATAATATCTGAGAAGGGGTGAAGTGCACAAACACAAACCAAACACTTCCTTTGTCTAAAAAAGAAAACCTACAAGCTTTTGTCCATCATCGGTTTCTAAAGCTAATAGATGACACTTCTAAAATCACAGTAACAGATTCCCCCACTGGAGTAAATTAACATAGCTTTCTATGTTAGTGGTCCTGAGGTGCTGACTGGCACTGGCAGGACATCGTCTCTTGTGTGGGGATGCTCCACTTTTACCTGAACATGGTTGGTGGAATGTCAGAAGGGAAGATATGAGAACAACAGTCAGTGAAGAGGCCAAGACTGCTTAGCCATGCATCCGAGTCAGAAAGTCATTAGTACGGCCCCGGGTCAGTGCTCCCTGTTTAGCTTCTAAATTCTGAAAGACTCTCTACCTGTTTCTCACCAGATTGTTTTTGTATTATTGGTTAGACAAGCCTTATGCAAAAATCATGCCTTTCACCTAAGATGATTTAGTCATGAATTCCTAACTGTGCTCAGCATCGCTCCTTTCATCTATTTTGGTTGCTGAATTGTACCACTAGGATGTATTCACATTACTGTATGTCATGCACAGAAAAACAAATCAGTGAATGGAATGTATTTCCAATAGTTGAAAGACATATTGTAATGTAGCTTATACTAAAATATGTACAATTAATTGGATTAATTAAACTGCAGATGAAAATACATTAAATAAATGAATCACTACTTCTGTAAGGCTATTCCCAGTGTCTGTCCATGTGCTTCAACAAATCCCATCTATGAGATTTGTAAGGAATGGTATTTTATTTTTTGTAATGGAGAAAGAAGAAAGACTTTTTCTTCCTGTTCCACATTCAATTACCAAAACACCAACAGATTTTCTAGCACAGGAAGAGAGCAGAGAGGCTCGATATTCAGGAACTTCAGTAAGCTTGGTCCGCATTCTCTTGATGTTCTGACAAGAGGTTCTTTCTCCTCCCAGGAGTGAAGGGAATAACAGCAAGTGTCCTTCCGAGGTCAGCAGCTCAGGACCTCACTGTAGACCCTGTTACTGAGGCATTTCTACAGTGCTGCCCTCATTAACTAAAAACTGTTGATGGAATAAGAATTTCAATACTTCCCACTAACAGGACTGCAAGTTGAGAATTATTCACATTAAAAGATTTGTTATATGGACATAAAACATAGTGCTTACCCTCTGTTATTTAAAAAAAAAACAAACACAAAAACCCCAAACTTGAGCTAAACAAATTACTCAAAGATTAAATTTTGAATATTACATTATTTATCTACACAATTTATGAAGGATCCAAGATGGCAATATTAGAGAAATATTCTCAGCCATTCAAAAATATTATCTCAACAAATGTATCTACTTGAAACTACTTCTTCAGATACTATGATGTTGTGTTTAAGAGGGTAAATTTGGCAGAAGCTAAACCCCCTTGCATTCCAGCTTGTCCTCAGGTATCAGAGGGCTGGGGGCAGCTGAGCTTAGCTTCTGAGTGATGCCCAATTTGACACCTTAAATTTTGGCTGAGATGATAGGCCAAAGTCAGCACTGTAAGTCCGGTTGAGTTTTTTTTTTTCCTCCCTTCTGTGGAGCTCAATCATGGATCTGCATGACTGTGGATGTGACTGGCTCTATCTTTTTTAAGTACCTATTATCACTCCATCTTGGCTATGAAAAGAAGCAATTTGGTAGTTCTTCAGTACAAGACAACATCCATATGGCACACAAACAACAAAGACCACACAGGAACCTTTCTTTGACTCTCTAACTCTCTCTTCTCTCTCTCTCTCTAAATCATATATATTAAAAGGCTATTTGTGGAGTCCAGCAATTTAAAAACGTAGCTTATCTTTTTGCAGGCACAAGTAATTAGCAGTGCAATTTAACATTGGTAATTATTCATGGCCACAGTTAAGTTCATTTGCATTTTTAACTACCTGATATGCAAGTGAAGTAATTACATGTCCACACTACTTCAATTGCACAAAAAATAACTGAACTTAACACTGCAACACTGATTTAACAGTGTATCTATGAAACCCAGATGCAAAAGACGTGTCCAGTCTTTCAAATGTAGTCCTAATGAACACACTGGTGAAAGGTGTTTAGAAGCCTGAGGATACATGTAAGTATCTAGTGGGATTTTCAGGAGCACATTGGTGCCTCACTCCCATTAGTCACACAGAGTGAAGGTTTTCCTCTGCAGGACAAAGCCTTTTTCATATGCTCAGCAGATAAGCTTATGTTGTATTTGCCCTTAAACCTTCATTTATGCCTGTGTAAACACGCAACACAGATCAACTTTGAAGAACAAAAATTAAGTTTCAAAGGGGACTTATGAAACATTTTTTTAAATACCTAATTAAACGTTTCTGAGAAATATTTATAAAACATCTGAGGATCTGGCTAAAGATTAATACCAAAAAACCCCGCAATAATTATCCATAGGAATTGTTACAGTCACAGGAATGCTATTTTGTTATAGGTGAAAACATGCATCACTGAGGCAGAGAGCACTAGAGAGATTTTCAGTGTGGGGTGAAATTTATGTCTGTGCTGAGAGTCAACCCAGGAGCCAGACACTACCAACAAATGTCTTTACTCTGCAAAGCACAGGAACCAAATATATTGCAGGTGAAATATTCCATTGTACAGGAGTCTTACACAGGTCTTTGGTTTACATAAGTCCTACTTAAATACTATTTTAAAGTTTCACAAATCTACTGCACAGTCAAGAAATTTCCCTTGGAAGAATTCCTTGAGCCATTTGAAAAGGATGTACTTTGATAGCATCTATCACAGTCTCTTAAGCAATACATAAATCTCGTGCTGGCCTCTGCACAGAGGTGGGTACACCTTGCTGAGTAGCTCTCCTGTTTTGTAGAAATGTCACAAAATCCTACAGTGCTTCAGAGTTTGCATTATGCAGACTGGGTAGACATTGCATACATACAAATTTCAAGACAGCCAGTAAACACCTTAAGTACCTAAATGATCAAGAGAATAGGGAGATGAATATTTTACATTTTAGCTATTCACAACTTCTGGCCCCACATTGAAATCCTCATTCTGCTGGAATTGTTGAGAGAGTTGTTACTGACCTCGGTGAGGCCAACATCTCACCCAATCTTTTCAACTGATAGTTACTTGTTATCACTAGCCTGTCTTCCTGCCTGATCTCTAACTCAGGCTCCATTAGTGAGATTTCTCAATCAGACTTTTCCCAAAAACCTCTCCCATTATGAGGAAAAAGCTCAAAATTATGAGAATCACCTACCCAGCATTCTCACCTGGCTCACAACTGTGGTACAGGATTCCAGGGCACATATCCTCAAAAGAAATTAGGTGCCAAGTACCCAAAACGCTACTTATACAACAATAAAGTTCCTCTGCAATAGCATTCAACTATCCCCCACCCCAGTGCCTGAGTCCCTGGCACCTTGCCCACGTGCACCCAAGCATCACCACCACTTCACAGAAATGAGCTGTCCAGATCTGCAGATGATGCCCAAGACCAAGAATACCAAAGTAGGATTCTCCCATAAGGTGATCCTGATCTGGGAATGGACCTAGTGGGTCCAATTCACTAGACTCAGTCTCTTGGTCATTCCTAAGTACCTAAATTGAATAAAATTACAATTCGAATATAGGATCCTCAGTCACCACCAACAAAGCTGAATACTTCACCATTTACATTTCAGGCCACGATTATTAAATAACTCCAACAGGATAAAATGAAAGAGCTCTGTACCATAACTATCAATAACTTTGCAGTGGGGTTGCCCAAACCTGGAGATGGTTCACATCTTTGATCTAAATCAGAAAAACAGGGAAATAGTCTTGGCTTTCGCATTTCTAAGGAAAGCTCTAATCAATCTGCTGCTAGCTCTAATGGGGTACATGAATGCTCTTGCACTTCCATTTCCCTTACACTCTTTCCCTTTACCCTTCCTTCTTGGGGAAAAGCAGACTTAGACACTTAAGTGAAGAAAAGGCAGGAAAAGTTATTTACCTTCCTGAGAGTAATCACTTCTTTCCTCTGAGATGCTTACATAGTATGCAGGTCCTCTGGGTTTTTTGAACTTCCTTCCTGTTGCCCTTAGTGTAGCCCCCTGTACATTGTGGAGTGGGCAGTTTATTCAGGGTTCAGGATCCCTCCTCATGGGAAAGCCCCAAGAAATTCTACTTGGCTACCCCAATCCGCTCACCTTGCAACAAAGGTTGCCTCAGGTTGTTTTCTGAATCTTTCATCTCTCTAGTCCAGCTATTCTGAAGAACTAGTGAGTACAGATCTCTCTTCACCTGTTCTTTTGTAGCTCTTCTCCTCCTCCCCTTCCAATTGCACATTTCCTGGTCCATGCTTCCTGGAGCCATCTTTATCTGGCATCTGCCTTCACCTCACGGATTCCCAACCCCATGACTCCTGGATTTGCTTTCCCTCCATGGGGGATGTGACCTGCTCCCAGCACAACAGCCTACATACACCGCATTATCTCACGCTCCACCACAAGTCTCTCCCTTTGTAACAAGGGTTTCTCTTGCCTAACTCCACCCTTCTAATAAAGAAAATAGAGTGCAATCCATCTGATGTATTTTAGACTTGTGATTCATAATGCGATTATCTGCTCCCTAAAGCATCTTTTTCTCATCATTGACTACAACAGGAAACTAGCTTAGTTACATTCACTTCAGTATAGATGTCTATGTTCCATTGAGCAGAATTAGAGCACTGGCTCTCAGATTACACATATGATGATAAGTGGATCTATGCTGAACCAGTGGTTGAACGCTGAATGAATTCTGAAGTCCACGGATTACTTCTAAATAGTCTGTGACAGGTATAAAAGAAAAGCAAGTTCTTAAATGTTACATAGCAATATACCTTCGTAACAGCTCTAAGAGAAAGCACAGACAGAAAAGGTTAAAAACTACTGCACTGGATCTTTTTTACAATGATGATGATGATGTTGTATTGTTTACTGTTAAATACAAACCATAAATCAGAGTGTAAGAATAGGACCTGACCATAAACATACAATAGCCATCCTGTACCACATATTATAAATCTGCTTCCTAAGCTGGTATTTTAAGCGCTTAATTTTCACGGCATTTGGAGAATTCATTTCTATATTAGACAGTCCATTAAAGTGTCTGCTCTCTCTGGCTTACTAGCTAATTCCTTGTCCTTCCATTTTAACATTAAGAATGACTTTAAAAGTCAGTGTGTGTAACTTTGGGTACATATATCTAACAACAGAAAAGGGATAGCTGTAGAGGTCTGCTTAGCTTAGCTGATTGTGACATGAGAAGTGCAGCCTGAAGTAGTAACTTTAGTAACTACCCAAAATGCCAATTTTTAAAAGTGAAACGAAGTCCAAAGCTGAGCACCAACACAAAGTCATCATAATTACACACACAGAAAAAAAAATGTATACCTGAGCTCTGTGCAAATCTTCTGCTCAAGAATAATTTTTTTCTGAAGCAAGTCACATGCTTGAAATGGTGCAATTTTTTAAATAACTGTCTTTTCTGGTGGCTGCAGACCTTTGGGCTTGATCAGGCTGTTACTGAAGCTAACTTTGTGGCTTGGCCACCAATTCCAATTTAGAAAGCGCCAAAAAAAAAGAACCCAAACTTTTGACAACAGCCTTAAAAAATGCCTGTAGTCTACGAAATGTCTCAAAGATGTGACACACATTATGAATCAACCCCATAAATCTGTCCCCCAGAAGAATTTATTCTGACTTGAGCGGAAGCTCCCAGTGAAGAAGCTCCTCAGAATCCAAATCTCTCGACCCAAAATAAGCTGTTCCTCAGCTGCCTCGCAGTCACAACGAATCACTTTTGGGGCAAGCCTTTCTTCATGTCCCCGCTGCTCCCGGATAAACTCCCACAAAACCCGAAGAGGCGGGAGGGCGGAGGGACGGGCTCTTTCACACTTCATCCGAACCTTTCCCGTTTCCTCCTGGATTTACCGCGGTGGCACCCAAGAAGGGAGGGGGCCAGCGGGCGGGGAGGCCGGCGACAGGCCCCTCTGCGGCGGCCCAGGCCACAGGCCGCTTGACGGCGCCGCCGCCTCGGCCCACCGGACCGAATGACATCATCGGGACGGCTCAGTACCGACCGCCGCTGGTTAACGGCTCGGGCGCTCCTCCGCGGCGGCTGCCGCCGCTGCCACCGCTCTGGCCCTGCGCGCTGAGGGGGAATGCTGGCCCTGCTGCGGACGGAACGGGCTGACATTAAAATTCGTCGCGGTCGCCATGCAGCGCCCTGACAGTTCTGCTCCGGCTTTGGGCTGAACGTTGGGAAGGCGCTTTCCTGGCTGCGAGGGGGAGGCAGCGGAGCCAGGGGGAAGGTGCGGTGCCCTCACGGCCCCGCGGCAAATACGCCTTCCGCGAACCACGGCACTTTTTAAGGCGCCCTTCCTGGCTCAGGGGTTAAGAAGGAGGATTTCACCGGGTGGGGATCGGAAGGAGAGAAAACAAGCCACGAGCGGGAGGATGCGAGCAGCGCCAGCTGAAGAAACCGCCCGGTCCCTCTCCTGACGGGCTGCGACGTGCACCACGGCGGCCGCTTCTTAGCCCCCATTTTAAGCGAAAGAGGCGGGAGGGGAAGTTCAAAGGCATAAACAAGGAGCGCAAGACCTAATTCCTCCTCCTCCTCCCCTTCCTCAAGCTAGCTTGCCCAGGCTCGCCAATAAATCCAGCTCGGCTATGCATCGCAATGGGGACGTGCTGCCGCGGAGGCTGCCTTCCCCTCACTGAGGAGGCTGCTGCCGCGGAGGCTGCCTGCCCACGGCTGAGGAGACTGCTGCTGCCGCGGCGGTTGCTTTGCCCTCATTGAGACGGCAGCAGCTGCTGCCGCCAGCGAGGCGGCCGTGCCCTCATCGAGGCGGCCGCCGCCGCTGCCGCGTTACTGGGAGAGATTGTGCCGCTGCGACAGGGGAGGACGGGGCTCGGCGCGCAGGGAGGAGGCGCAGTGAGCATGCGCCGCCCGAGCCACTGACTGCGATCTCAGTCAAGGTACCGAGGGAAAAAAAAAAGGGGAAAAAATAAAGAAAAAGGAAAGGACTGAAAGAAAGAAGAATGAAAGATGGCAGAGGAAAATAAAAAAATATTCTAAAAGAGACCGCCAAGATAAAGCAGCCCTCGGTCGGCGGGAGGGAGCAGCTCTGGCATGTGGGGATCTCCGGCACCAACAGGTAGGAGGAGAGGGGCTGGGGGAGGCTGGGGGTGCCGAGGGCTGCCGCAGCTGCAGGTGCGTGTGAGGACGGCTGCCCCCCTCAGGGGGTGAGTCTGGGGGGCGGCTGATTTCTAACGAAGCGGCATGATGGAAGCGTTGCCAGACAATGCCTCTCCCGAGCTCCCCGCCGCGGGAGGCTCTCGCATGGTTCCGGCAGATGCGGCTGCCAGGCGGCGGCACCCGGGCTGCCTTGCAGCGCGGCGCAGTCCTGCCCTGCATGGCCGCGCGTGGGGGGGGGGAGCGAGTGTCTTCGTGAGCGTGTGCGAGTGTGAGTGTGTCAGCGTGAGCGTGTGCGGGTGTGCGTGTGCGGCGGCAGGGCCGGCCGCGCGGCGGGGACAGCTCCACGCAGGAGGGGGAGCGGCGGGAGGGGGGAGGGGGAGCCTGGTTTCATGGTTTTAAAACGATGCCATGATCTGATCAGCCTCTGTTTACACAGCAGCAATCAGGCTCTTTTGTGGACGGTAAGAATGGAAGGATTTTGCTGGGATTCAGTGGGAATATCCTTTGTACACCCGAGGTGGCATTAGGAAACACTCCGTGTGAATAACGGCGGAGCGCGATCGTGCCTGCTGTGGCTCCTGTCCCTGGCTCTGGAGGGAGGAAAAAGAAAAAAACAACAAAAAAAACCCCAGCAGCAGCAGACAGTTCTTTAATTTATTTTATTTTATTGTATGAAATGTGTTCCGGTGCGATTCACTGGGAGGATTAGTGGGAATAGCGGAGCCCTAATTAGCTAAAAAAAAAAATGCCAATTTATTATATGTTTATTTAAGCATAACCAAAACCAGCCCTCCTGAAAGGATGGGCATAATATCTTGGGTGCGTTACCTATTTTTGCTCAGTATTTACACTGACTGTTGCTTATTATGAATTATATTGAGGCTTTAAAGATTTGCATTAAAGCGGGGGGGGGAGAAGACCCTAAAGCATAGTGCTGTCGACTGACTGGCATACCTGTTTATTTGAAAGCCTAACTGATAAAATTATGGTTTATAGGAGGAAGGGAGGGGGATAATGAATACTGTTTCTCTTACAATGTGCATGAACTAACAGTGTGATTAATGTGCTTTGGTGACTTGGGTTAAAAAACATAAATTCTACAGGGTTTCTTTGGGTGTGATCCGTATCAACACAGCAGCTGCCTCTAAAACATTGACAAATACTGTAGCCATAAAATAAATGTAGGTAATGTCAGAATATCAGCAGTCTTTGGGGATTTTTTAAAAAGATGTCAGTGGTTAACTCTTGGGCTTGCAAACTGGGCATCTTTTGATTCATAAAATCTCTGAGGCTTTAACTGTATAATTATATATGCTACCAAATATAAGGGGCACCGGTCAGTTCTGAAACTGTAACAAGCCAAATCTGTGAAATGCCAATAATCAATCATGCTAAACAGTAAGTATGAAAAAAAAAGCCTCATGATTTTTAAAAACAAACAATAGTACTCAAATTTACAACTTCATTTGGTTCTCCATAAATTAACATCTTTGTTAGCACTTTCTGACATCATTTCATGTTAACTTAAGAACTGATAGCTCGATTTTTTTTCAGATATTTTGATGGCATGACAAATCAGAAAGAAGAGGATGTACTGTATGACTAGACACAAGATCAGTTCTGTTTGTGGATTACATTTTCAGTAAGATGTATGGATCTATTTTTCCCTTGTTCTTATATATAGATCATGAGACTTGACTGAGGCAATATACATATCATCCATCCATCTATGGCGAACTACAGCCATGCAGCTGACAACATTTTACAAAATCTCTCTCCTTTAACAGCTTTTCTGAAACTGACTTCACTGGGTTTCATAATAGGAGTCAGTGTGGTGGGTAACCTTCTGATCTCCATTTTGCTAGTCAAAGATAAGACCTTGCATAGAGCTCCTTACTACTTCCTGTTGGATCTTTGCTGCTCTGATATCCTCAGATCTGCAATTTGTTTCCCGTTTGTTTTCACCTCTGTAAAGAATGGCTCTACTTGGACGTATGGGACTCTTACTTGCAAAGTGATTGCCTTTTTGGGGGTTTTGTCCTGCTTTCACACTGCTTTCATGTTATTCTGCATAAGCGTCACCAGATACTTAGCTATTGCCCACCACCGTTTTTATACGAAAAGGCTGACCTTCTGGACTTGTTTGGCTGTTATCTGTATGGTGTGGACCCTCTCAGTAGCCATGGCTTTCCCCCCAGTTTTAGACGTGGGCACCTACTCGTTCATTAGGGAGGAAGACCAATGCACTTTCCAGCATCGTTCCTTCAGGGCTAATGATTCCTTGGGATTTATGCTTCTTCTTGCCCTTATCCTCCTAGCCACACAGCTTGTCTACCTCAAGCTGATATTTTTCGTTCACGATCGCAGGAAAATGAAGCCAGTCCAGTTTGTTGCAGCAGTGAGCCAGAACTGGACTTTTCATGGTCCTGGAGCGAGTGGTCAAGCAGCTGCTAATTGGCTGGCTGGATTTGGAAGGGGTCCCACACCTCCAACCTTGTTGGGAATCAGGCAGAACGCGAACGCCACAGGCAGGAGAAGGCTACTGGTTTTAGATGAGTTCAAAATGGAGAAGAGAATCAGCAGAATGTTCTACATCATGACATTCCTCTTTCTGACCTTGTGGGGTCCCTATTTGGTAGCCTGTTACTGGAGAGTTTTTGCAAGAGGGCCTGTAGTACCAGGGGGATTTCTAACGGCCGCTGTCTGGATGAGTTTTGCCCAAGCTGGAATCAATCCTTTTGTCTGCATTTTCTCCAACAGGGAGCTGAGGCGCTGTTTCAGCACAACCCTTCTTTACTGCAGAAAATCCAGGTTACCAAGGGAACCTTACTGTGTTATATGAGGGAGCATCTGTAAATCTTTAGCCTTGTGAAACACTACCATTCTCTGCTAAGCAATTGTGGCCTGTAGCCATGTCTTGAGAAGAAAATCAAGAATGGGATGTCAGCAGTTGTAAGGATTTGGGCAACATTCTGCAGTCTTTGCAATAGCTCACCTCTAATCCTGTTTTAAACCTAAACATGTTCCTGCTGACCACTGCTGAAGGTTTGTAATTAAGAACAAAGGACTGAACTACTGCCCTGAATTCCTTTATGTGGTTGAAATCTAGATTATGAAAGTAGCAGGTGCTAAGTATCAGTGCTAAATGCTGTGTATATCACTACATAAAATAAGACCATCAAAAAGATTAGCATTGGACATCTTAATAAATTAAGTTAATATGAGGTTAATGTGTTGATAAAACTAATTTTAGACATCTGAAGACCTTTAAAACATTTCATACAATTATTGTTTTGCAAAGACTGAAAACTGGGGACTCAAGTACTGTAACTGATTAAAGATGTGCCATGCATTATTGGATTATCACACATACAAATCTGTTTGCCTTGTGAGTAAGTTTTGGGGAGCATTCCAAAGCAGTATTTTTGTTCAGATTTAGACTTTACTTTTTTTTTTTTTCCCAGATATATTACTCTTTCTAAATACCATTTTCCTTAACAGTGAAATTACTAACATTTAACTGTTTTCTGTGGTTTTTGCTGATTTGGTATAAAGTTTAATAGACTTTTATTTATATTTTTTAAAAAGCTAGATATCAGTCTGTTAGGCAACGTTAATGATAATATCCAGTCATAATTGAACAGTTATAATTATACAGAATAAACACATGTTGCCTTAAAGGGTTATCTAGTATCTTCCATTTTGTTTAGCATTGAAGCAAATAAGCAAGGAAAATTGAATCAATAACTCTGGTCAGTCATTTGAGAGTGCATGAAAGATCACTTAGTCCTCTTTTTTTCCTTTTTACTCCAATGGTTCCCAAAATCAGTATGCACATCACTGGGATGATACGATTTTTTTCTAGGTGTGCCGCCCTTTCTGGTTTGTTCTGAGAAACACAGGCAGTTGATGTATGTTTATATTTTAAGACAGCTGTCATGGGGAGACCGCAGCCTTAGTATGATATCTTGCACAATTTGTGAAGCATTTATTCTACTGAAGGCACAGTCTTGTTTATATTTTCTGCACATTTTGGTGTATTGGTTGTTTTAAATTATTTAAGTTTTAACTTGTGAAAGCATATAATATGATTTCTTAGTATTTTAGAAATACATTAGAGTCTGTGAGTCTTTCCTTCTTTAAGATACAGATGTGTGGATTTCAATATAAAGTTGCATTTGCCAAAATTTACCTGTGTAGCTTGTTAATTTTCTTGGAATAAAATTTTACATTTTTCCAGTTATACAATTAACCTTTTTTATTTTGTCTAGTGAGCTAGCATGAAGTACTGAGAATGTAGCCATTATGAATTATTATCCTTTGCAGTCACTGTATTCCCAAACTGTAAATGCATGAATGATGGGGACCACAGGATTGATAAACGATATTATCTACAGTAGCACTATTGTGTAGTTTATCATAATTACGCATCTATCAGTTCTAATATGTCAGTTATATTTAAAGTTACAACACAGTATTTGACATTAACTTCACAGTTTGATTTTGGAAAATATGTATATTTGAAGCACAACATCACGAGTTGGTCAATCATAAAGAACATGGATTTTTCTTAATTTTTGGAGAGACAAGACTAGAGGTCTTAATTCGGTATTGGTATATCTTGTCCTTTGTTGTAGTTTTATGACCAGCAAGTTAATATATACATACACAAGCAGCAGTCAATAATGGAAATGCTTAAATTTGTATGATAACATTATACAACATATGCAACAATTCAGAGAGTTGTGTCTATGTGTGATCAGACAACTTGATCAAAGGTTTAGTGAGCAATCTGTTTGACCTCACTTACACTTCTATACTGAGGTTGATTGGTTGAGAGGCATGGCTTTATATACTGTGTTGAAACAGAAAAATTGCTAAAATAATGAGTCCTCATCAGTACAAGAATGTTTCAGAACATAATTTGAAACGGGACCAATAAACTTCTACCAGAAGGACTTTTTTATTACGCTGAAAAAGGCTTTGGAATTAAGGTAGCTAAGCAATTGTCAAAGATAGCAAGGGTGAATAAAAACTGTATGTTGAGAAAATTCTGAAAGTTATCCCACTTAAGTTTATTAAAAGGTTGATTGGCAATAACTTCAGTCTAATTTCTATATAATAGTAACCTTTACAAGGAACATTGATATTACATATTGTAATAAAGAAGTACATATAAATAAAGTTGTAAATAGTGTTATAGTTGTAGAAGTAGTCGGTTCTGAAGATTAGCTAGAAAATTTTCAACTATGAAATTTCAAAAGCTGCAAATCTGGGGCCTGACCTAACTCCTGATAAAGTCAGTTGGTGTTTTCCCATTAACTTCATTTGGAGCAGAAACAGGCGCTAACGTTTCTATAGTACTATGCTTCTGAAATACTAAGAAGGCTGTATTTACTATGCAGTGGGAAAAGAAAAAAAAATAAAAACAATTTCAAATTATTTCCCTGGAAGTTTTGCAAGCAGTAACTGATGTAAATTAAAATAATAAACAGTAAACAAGTCTGAAAGCAATTTTTTTGCTAAATGTTTTTCTTTTGATATGAATATAATTCCTTTGGCTAGCTGAAAAATACGCAACTGTATTACTGCCTGACAGAGGAGAGGTACTTTTTTTAAGTGAATTTTTATAATTGTTCCAGTAAGAAGTCTTGTGACAGAAGTATTTCCTTTTATTTGCTCCCGTGTTAGAAGAACAGGGGGGTGTTCAGTGAAATTAAAAGGCAACATATGAAGTAACGTTTTATGCAAAGTTATTACTCAGTGGAACTCATTGGCATAGGATGTCAAGTAGTTTAGAGAGGTCCTACAAGAATTATATGTATACATGAATTGAAGCAGTGCTTGCAGTTTCTCTCATCAGTGTCATTTTGATCCTAGTCAGCGTATCAAACCTAATGTATTAGGGTATAAATTCAAAGGAGCAAGAAGGTTTATTCCAATTCACAGCATGGAAAGCCTTTTGCTTTCATTTTAGTACAGGAATTAAGCTGTTGCCAAAGCTAGAATACAGGGCCGGTAGGTTACTCTTTTCTTTTCAGAATGACAAAGAATATCACACTATTTTATATCTGCATTGATATTTAATACTCATGGGCAATGTGAAGTAGTTTTAATTTTCCTGGTGGCAGATAAAAAGAGTAAGAACCGATTCCCCGGAGAAAAAGCTGTCTGCACCTGTTGCTTTCCTGCCCTCTCTTGCCCCACTGGCTCTCTCCATCAATCCTTCTTCAAGATTAAATGTTTCATATACTGAGTCTTATGTTTCTCCTGCTCCTTAAGAAGTGTCTCAGCCATCCCTCCTCCCTGGTAGATAAGCTCCTGCAGCAGCTTACAGAGGTTTGTCAGTGTCTGGGTTCCCTTCCTGAAGACAGACACCGCCAGTTCCTTCCAGCTGCCTTTGTAGTTCATGGAGTCGTCACTCCATGACGCTTGGCTGGCACACTGGGTCTCTCTGTCTTTTGGCTTTGGTCATGAAGTAGGTGCTATTTAGGTTATGCAGAGGAAAATGAGAATGGGGAGGGGCAGCAGGAGACATGACTCCTTCATAAAGAAACCACTGTTATTGTTGCATTGCCCAAGAGCGTATGATTTTTTTAAAGCATATTTGGTGCTAATGACCCTCTAAATGAATAAAATGTACAGTTAGCCAATTAATGCAAGGTTTTTGGTACAGCCACAAAATACAGTAACAAAATGTCTTTCCATCAGTCTCTATGCCTTGGGGGCAGAGGAAGTCCACTGTATCTATTTCCTTTTAAGCACATTGAGTTTGTTCACTTATATTGTCTTTGCTTTGCCTTTCAAGCGTGTGAACATTTTACTTCTATTAATAGGAGTCCAGTATTGCAGCAAGCTGCTATTACTCATGGGTTTAAAAAATCATATAAAAGGGAACTCTGATGATTTTTGAGGTGAATTAGAGAGGTATTTTGACAAACGATTGTTTTCTAGCAAATGTTGAATAAAACTGTGAGTTGCTGGGCTCTTTCATAGTTGCACAGTCAGCTTTCAGTTACTGAAAATAGAAACGGAGTAGACTAACCTGCACAAAGCTAAAAGATAGGTAATATAAAGCATATGCACATTAGATAAGAACTTCCTGTGTTTATTACATTTATCGAGGAATGAAGTTAAGCTGAAGAAAAAAGTGAGATCAGAAATCAAAGTGGTGGGTGTTTTTCCTTTTTTTTCTGCTTTGTTTTAGCGTAGCACTGCTAATCTGCAACCTGGGTTACACACCCACAGACAACTGAGAGTTGACTGTACAATTCTGCATACCACATAGACAACTTCCTTCTAGTTTATATTCATTGAGAGCTGTATAAGTGCACACTACTAATCTGATTGACTTTTCAGAGAAAAGAGAAGGCTCAGTTTGAGATTCTGTTCTTCAAAACTAAAATTCAATATATGATGTTCTCTGCTTTTGTTTACTGAAGTGATTTTGAGTGTGAAGAAATTGGTGATGTAAATCAGTAATGATCATAAGCATTCTCTGGCCATGACCATTAACAACAGGACAAGATGACATTTTGCAATGCATATGCCAGCAACAAATCAAAGAGTTTGATATTACATACCATGACTTTCCTTGAGTAGCCTGAAAATAGCTCATGCTTTATATTTAGAAAAAAATATGATGAAGCTGTCCATTTAAATGCATAAAGTCTTTAAGTAGCCAGTGTGCAAAAAAGAAGGGTGAATTTTAAAGATTGCACATTATAAATAGTGAAGAGTTTTTGTGGTGTTTTTTGTTCAGCTGAACTGTGTAATTACATAAGTATATGACGATCAAAGGAATACCATAGTAAATAAGTTAGTTACATTTTTTAATAGTCTAAAAAGGAAATAAGTAACAAAAATCATCTTCAGCCATGTGAAATAAAATAATTGCAGTTGTCCATATGTTTCATAAAATTTAGATAACAAAACTATTATTGACATTTTCAGTACTTAGTGATTTAATGTACTTGATGCATTTAAAGAACAATGTCTTTAGACAGTGAGTTGGCTGATGCAGCCCAGTGAGAGACTTAGTCTTTGCAGCAGAGTTTTTGTACTATGCTTTGTATTTAATAAGCACAGGAGATAGATATAAAAAAAGAATTCATCTGATACAATCTTCAACAAACTCTGCATTAGCTACAACAAAACTTCTCCAAATATTAGGCAAATTACTGTCTCCAGAGATTATTCAAAATTATTCCTGTGCTAATTCATGAAAAGTCTACTTCACCTTTGTTAAAGAGCCATCTATTAAAGATGTATATTTTTTTCATCCTTTCATTGGTTGGCTAAGAAAAGTTCTGCTGTAACGTGGAGTTAAAAATCCCAAGTATAAAAATCCCAAAATGAATTTCAATTATTATGCTACCTATATGTGACATTATTGTAGTCACATTTTAAATAAACCCACAAAGTTTATGGTTGAAGAACGTAAATAATGAGTTATGATGCAAAAAAACCAAAAAAACAATCACATACTTCCAGTTCATTCTTTCTCTTATTTCCATGGAATGTTAAGGTTTCAATTTTAGGAATGCCAAGGCAAACTCTGAAAAACAAGTATGTTGGAGGGGAGAGAAAGAATAGCCAGAAATGCATCTGTTAAGGTTATCTTTGCAAAGAAGAAGGTTATCATATATGCATTGCATTTTCTGCATGGTTATAGTCTATCAGCTTGCTTCTGTTTTGCTGGTGTGTATATGCAGTATAGATACAATTCTTATGCCACCATTAGCTACAGCATTTCCTGAGCCCTTTTATTTTTGTTCTATAACCGTCAAGCTCAGGCATGCTAACATCCTTATGCAAATTGAAGGAACTGCTAAAAATAAAAAGTTTTGCACTATAATAATCTTTGTGTATCAGGTCCTTGAGATAGTTTAAGAGGGCGGCACAGATACTTGATGACTACTCTAGGCAGCAGGTTGGAGGATACAACGAAGTTTTCACCCCTGTTTATGAGCCAGTTAAAATCCTACTGTTGTCCCATAGTGAAACCACATCCTATGGAACTGACCCACCACAGGCCTGTGACCCACTTCATGTTGAGTTTAAGTAGGACTTTGGTTGTGCACACTCTGAGTACTAATGGATGAAGTTTAGCAGTGAGCAAAGGTAAGAAATGCCTGGACAGAATTTGTAGGCTACAGACAGGCGATACGTGCTTGTCTTCTCAAAACAGAAGAAGTAACAGAAGAAGCAGAGGCACAGAGGTAAATGTTTTTTGTGAGGTGGTTGGTATGTCATGCCCTGTTGGCCCATCAGAAGTGACTGAGAAGATCTATTTTATTCTTGATTTTGTTTGTTTGGTTTTTTTTTTTGGAAAATGAATGCCATCTCAGCCATTCTGTTCCTTCCCACCCATTACCAGTTGAGCATTTGATTTGATGCTTAAGCAAGTTTGTATATTCTTTGAAATACATACTTAATAGTAAAATGTAGCTTTGCGCTGATTATGGAGATATATCTCAGTGTATGTGCTTGCTCATTTCCATAAGCATTTCTTGTGTTACAGATACACAAATCCTATTTTTGAAGTTAAGGCACTCTACAATTATGTGTTTTCTGAATTCTCTGTGAAGGCCCTTAAGCTTTGGAAATTTCTCCTGTTTGATCCAAAACACTCAATGCAAACTATTAGGGCACACCACAGGGAACATTTGATTTCTCTGACTGCAGGACTGTTTGGACATCATGAAGACTGGAAATGTATATTTAGCTCCCGTGTAATAATTTATGGTAATGACTGGGCAATAGAATCGATAGTGGTGGGACTGCTAGAATAGGATATTTTGGTAACTGCAACTTTAAATTACATCCTAAGACATCTAGCACAAGGTAGGAATGCTCCTTTTGTAAGATGATTATGTAGATGGAAAGTAAACACACACACAAATGAGTACAGTTCTATAGGATTTTGATTAACATATTCAGCCATAGCTATAGCAAGATGGGCATAAAGCAAAAAAGAAAAAGAAAAAGTAGCATACCATTTGATATGTAATCCTTGTAACTTTGGCTCGATTCCTGCAATCCCTACTCAAGGAAAATTTTCCTTTTCTTTTGTGGAAACTTAGAATCATAGAATCATAGAATGGTTTCAGTTGGAAGGGACCTTAAAGATCATCTGGTTCCAACCCCCATGCCAACTTATCTTAATAAAGACTATAAGATCTTGGTAATTTATATAAGTGTTCATGTTTTTTACTTGTCTAGTTCCCAGTGAGACCATGGCATAGCAGGACTTTAATCTCTGCCTTAGTCTATGTGCAAAAGCAGTCTTCTGATTGGTTTCAAGAGAGAGTGTATACCCATATATGTATAGACTTTTCTCAGACTCTCCAAAATAACATAGTGTAGTTGATACCAAGTAGGGACATCACAAGCCCCGGTGGATGGCACAGAGGAGTATCACACTAGAGTATGATAAGTGAATGTAAAATCAGGTGCAAGGAAGGTGAGGGAAGTTTAGTAATAGCTTCCTATGCTAATAGTTGTAAATAATGCTTTTGGACTCATTTGTAAACCTCCTTGTAAGTCCCTAAGTGGTGGTAAGGGCATCTGCAATAAGGTGGGGTGTGGTGCTGCAGCTGAGTCCTTTACATAGGGACAGACGGGAAGCAGTACACATTATAGGCTGGTTCCTGCCCCAAGCACATTGTGTGTTAGTAATATTCACTATACTCAGGAGCCTAAGGATTTACTCCAGATGGATTATTTGGTCACAGTCAAATTTTTGAAACTTGTTTTTCTTTCGGTGTTTTCTGTGAGTAGTTTCTGTTCTTAATAGGTGGAAAGAAGTGCATGTAAAGGGAATGAATGGGTTGAGCAAATCCTTTTCAGTCCAGACTTGGTGTGAGGAATGTCATAAAGATGGAGATAGGTGTGAAAGCCCCTCACAGTTTTACCATATCTCTCAGACAATCTTGTATTTCAGCGTAGTTAGCATATACTCACACAAGGGGCTCTAATGATCTGCCCCAGTCAGCAGTCAGTCTCTCTTTCCCATGTGAATCTTTAGAAAGGCAGATACCATTGCTTGTGGAGACTCTTCAAGACTCTTCTATATAGATGACCTTCCTCTAAAAGGCACATTGTCACAAAAGCTGAGATTTGTTGTATCCTTTTGTATTGGAGAAAACAATTCAATTTTTTGTCTTTTGTATTAAAATTTCATGTTAAATTTGCTTCTTAGTGTACTAACTTAAAGGCAGTATCACAGAAAAACCCATTGCCCCCTCCCAAGCAGGAAGACCACCAGTCTAACTGGTAAACACTGTATCGGTGGGAATTTTATGATCCTTTGGCATCAGTTAAATAAATACTGATACAATAACAATTATTACAATATTTGTTTATGCGAAACCGCTGAAGGGGTTAATTTCCTGCTTTGACATTTTCCTTATGCAAATATCCTCATTCCATTTCATGCAAGACGGATTTGGCAAATGTGGATGCTTTGGGTGGTATTGACATCTAAGTTATGTCATCTAAGGACAAGTGCTGGCTGCTGAATAATTTATTCATTTGAAGTTCAGAAGAGGCTGTGTAAAACTACCTACAACAAAAAAGTGCAGTGTTTTCTGAAGTCATGTATGTGATCCATTAAACATTGGCTTTGGTACCTGTGTATTGTCAGTCTTAACATTCAGACTTAATATAGAATTAGAAACCAAGCTGTCAAGATAATTTCTGGTCACTGAATATAACTATGAAATGTTATTGTTATATATATTCTACTTGGCTGCTTCTTTGCAAATACTGAAAAAGTGGTTATGGTAAGACTCAGACAAAAATAGCCTTGATGATACTGAAATTAGTAATAAAATGCCTGTTGCTTTCAGTGAAGTCAGGATTCTATGTATCAGCCCTAATTTCTAAAGACAATGGTTGTATGCCACACAATGGATGTATACATTACACTCATGTATGCCCAGCACATCTAAGAAATGAGTTTTTACAGCCCAGTTCACATTCGTAAGCTTTTTAGTTCTGTTTTCTTTATGTCAAGGTCTTCATATTATGCTTACAGCAATGAAATCTGAACTCCTGTTGTAGTTTGTACTTATGTAACCATGTTGCTTAGTAGCCTCTTTATAGACAAGTACCCCTTTGCATTAGGTTATGTGAAAAAGCAGCCTCTGTCTAAAAGCAGACAACTGAAAGATAACACAAGATGGGTACAGACAACTGGGATTCCAAGGATATTATGAGATAGTGTTGGTAAGCGTGCTGAGCAAGGAGATCCCAGCATATTCAGGCTTTTTTTTTTTTTTTTTGAGGGGAGAAAGGTGATTGAAAAGGAAAGTTTTAAAAGAATTGAAAAATAACAAGGGGATGGATTCTCAGAAGAGAAGAGCAGCTTGGGAGAAAGTACAAAGGCTGTTTCCTGAAAATCTAATTGTCAGTGATAGTTGTCAGTGATAGCCTGTCAACATGAGCAGATTGGAACCTCTTGATAAAGAAGGAAAGACAATAGGCCAAGAAGAGCAGAATGAAGTCGCATCGAAGCTGAAGGAGAAACAGAAAATAACTACTGATTCACTGCATTAGGTAGAAAGAGGTCATCAGAGGTCATGTTGATAGTAAGGTTCAATGAAAACAATTGGTGAAAGCCAAGGAGATTGACTCCAGGTAGTGAATGCAGTCAGTGAGCTTAAAAAGGAGAGGTAGAATAAGATGGCAGAAGAGTTGCCAAAATAAGTGGGATACAGACCCCCTCCCCCCCCCGTTTTTTTTTTCCAAATTAAGGAAGAGACTGCAGAATGCCTGAATTGCTATGGGAGGAGATAGAGGACCGAAGAAGGTGATGAAACCAGCAAAGGAGTGGTTGAGGTACAGGACTACATATTGGAAAGGGTGGTAGGAGGTGAGGATAGCTGAAGGGAAGGCTGGCAGAAAGGCCAAATTTGGATGAATGTCCTTCGAGTGAAGTGGGGAGTTGTGGATTTGAGATTCCAGGAGATGGAGGACTCTGGGAAAGATGGAAAGGATGACGATAATAAGAGGAATGACATCAGTCAAGGAAGGGGAGGTACAAAGAAGCAAAGAGCAGCTGTGTTGCAGGAGGATAGCAAGAGCCAACAGTGAGGGTTGCCCAGACAAGAACAGGTTGCTGTTGTCTATTAGAGGTTCTGCTTATCAATGACATTGTGCTAACCCATGGCAAAAGGAAGGAATGCCAAGGGATTCCAACGTTAGTGAGGTCTGGGCAACTGTAGTCTCAGTGCTCTCAGTGTCTTCTAGCCAGTATTACAACTGAGTTCAGTAGGAGTTTGAAGAAAGACTGAATAGTATCCATTATTCACCATTGTTTTCTTTTTAACATTTTAACAAGAGTTTTCTGTTCTACTTCCATATTCCTTTTCTTACTCTTTTTGTAATGTTACTCTACTAAGAAAAACTACATGTTCTTCGTAAGTGGTACTATGTATTTAGAGTATATTGGCCCAGCAATTTTGATAACTTTCAGACTGAATTATAGCTTTTCAGAACAGTGAAAGTGCAGTTCATTTGCAATTTGAGAGCACTGCAGTGTTTGATTATCATTATCTCCCGTAATGGTGGTATCTTGGTCTGGTGAAGTGACCATTAGGATGAAAGCCAGTAACTTCCAGGTTCTCATTGCAACTTTGCCACTAACATCATTGCCTGGGTGACCTTGGGTAATTTGTATAGGCCAACTTTTCAGCTATTTTACTAATTTTAAGCAATTCAAGGACATTTTGGGTTCCCAGTTTAAGACACTAGTGAATCAATTCCAAGGGAATGTAGCACCCATAAGTATAGATTATGTTAATGTGGTAGGTGTGTAGGTGGTAAAACAGATCAAAAATGTTTTATTTAACTTGTTTTCCCAAGTCTCGGCCTTCTGCAGGAAATTTTAACTTCCACTTCTCAGACTTTCTCTTCCTGAGAAACTGAAAATATTCTGTGAAGAAAAGTTCTATTTCCTGACCACTCTTTAAGATTAGGGCCAACAGTATTTCCAGATAGACAGTCTTCCAAAAATAAGGTAACCAGATTTCAGATTAGTGGTCAGGTTGAAAATGTGGGTTGAAAACTTTCTTTTCTGCACAGGTTGCCAGTTGAATAAAATGGCTAATAATATAGCTTACTTGAAGGGTGAGAGACTTAATTATGTAATTTTTCTAGATTTATGAAACTTGTTATAAATCAGGATTTACCCCCTGTAATTGACAAGGCCATGGTAAGATGCCCACAGCTGCCCTAGGCAAGCAAATAATTGCTAGAGTTTTTTCAGTTGAAGGTTGATGAGACAGCATGGTGGTCAGCTTTCCTTGCTGACAGTAGACTGCAGCCCAAAAGTTTGGAGACAACTGTGACAGATGATTTGGGATGTTCAGAGAAGCTCATCTTGCCAAGAGATATGTTCATTAAGTTGTCAAAGAACTGAAATGTATGCATTGCCCATCCATCTGGCATATAATTTAAATACAGCTGAATTCCTGACCTCAGTTATGATATAAGCATTTCTGAGTAGACATGACTGATAAATTTGCATAAACAGAGGCTCTTAGAATAAAAATGCATTTTAAAAGGAGAGTAAAAAAACCATTTCTGAGATCTAGAGACTCATGGCAACATTGATAGGTGGTAACATACTCAAATAAAAAAATATTTTACTGTGTACTAAATAATATTTTTTAAATGTTTGCACAGGATTTTTAGTACAATTAATAAAGTCTCTCTGTAGCCTGAGGAAAGGTGTCAGCAGTTGAAGTGCCTGAAACTGAGATACTGAATTCATCACAATGAGTTTTCTGAGGGCTGAATAGATAATCTGCATGATTTTAAATATTAAAAGCCTTTGTCAGAGTAGATGTGCCTGCAAAAATGAAAGCTGGCAGTTACACATGATTAAGTCACAGTTGTCTGGGCAATTCCATATCTGGGTTACCACAAAATATTATAAATAAAAGCAAGTATTGATACCTCATTTTTTTAAAAAAATTTAACTTCTGCCAGGCAGCAATGCTGTCATCAGTTAGGTGGATTTTAGCGATGTTATTTTAACACCTTAATATTTGAAACCCAATCATACCAATACAACGTTATCGCCCAAGCCTGCCAAACCCGGGTGACGTGTAATGACCCTATAGTAGCACCATGGAGGCCGTATGTGTCCCTTGGGGGTCTGTATGAGCAACCTAAGTTCCCTTGACTGTCAGTGGAGCTTCAACGAAGAGATTGATGGTTTGATTGACAGGTTTGGAGAGAAGCTCTCTGAATTCTGGAGGCTTTCAGTGTAGGCAGCTAAATCAGAGCCTGAGGCTTGACGGTGAACACACTTCAGGTCTTTCTTCAGGTCTCTCTGTGAGAACACTGCCTCACTCTCAAGACTGAATGTAATGAAAAGGGAAGACTCATTCTTCTTTCACTGTGCAGGAGAGCTGGTGCATGAATTTAAACTTCTACACAAGCAGATGGCAATATTTTCTTTTCCACACCCTTTTCTTGGCATGGAGCACGTCACTTTCTTCAAGTCACGAATCAAAGGATATGTTTATCAAGGGAGCTAATAGCAAAGCCTCCCTCTGCTGTATGGGCAGTGTAAAGAGTGATGTATTTCTCACAGTCTCATGAGCATGTTGAAAACCTGCTTCACTTGTGGGCACTTCTGAACAGCCTGTCAATGGCTGTTCCTGCCAATGAGGCTCTTGTGGATATCCATGGGACACTCATGTCACTCATGAGGATGCAAGTGGCCCTGCCTTCTAGTAGATCCTCAAAATCCACATGGAATTTAGTAGTTCCATACAGCAGAGACTTCTGCCAGCACTCACGTGAAGACTGTAAATGCAGACTTGTAATGTTTTGCTACCAGAGGTAGAGGTATTAGGTATTTCTGTGGCAATTGTCCTATCACCACTTCCTCTGCACAAGTACTGCCCCACTCTGTCAATATTTTCCTTTCTTCTTTTCCAGTTACTACAGCCTTGAGACATTGTGTTCTTGAAGGGCAACCACTGCAGAACTCAACCATATTTGTCCCTATTCAACAAAAATTCAGGAAATACTAATTCATGTCCTGAGCTAGCTCTGTTTGATGCCCCCGTGCTTGTTTCCAGGTGTCTCATTGTAGGAGGGCAGAGTTCATTCCCAGGTGAAAACTTAGGTTTACCTTGTCAGGACTGCTTAAATCTATAAACATTTGCAGCATCTGGTCTTTAGTCTGTCTCTGTTGTTCAGTGGTATGGAGGCTCAAGAGCAACCTAAAGTGCAAAATGCTCCATGTTCTATCCATCATAGGTCCTTGCTTCAGCTCGCAATGACCATCCCATAGTACCTTCCTACACATATCATCTAGCAAAGAATCTAAACAGACTGGTGTTCTGGGATACCTCTGGTGGTTTCAAGCCATACTATGGTTATGCCTGTCCTGTTGCTACTGCTTGAAGGGCATGTTTAAAAAAGATGGCATGCCAGCTCTTGAAAGCCTCCTCCTGAATGCAGGCTTGCATCCAAACAGTTCAAGGTATGGCTGTAAGCCACACACAGCTCACAAGGTGATTTCTACAGTCTGAGGGGGTGAGCAGGTGCTTCTGTACTCAGGAGCTGTGGTGGCATGGGCATGTCCTTAGCAAACTGATTGACTAGTCAGGATACTCATGCCTTTGTTGTCATTGCTCATGACAACAACCCAAGCAGCACACTGAGCAGCAAGAGTTGTCTCTGAGGACCAAGGAAAGAATAAAGGGTGAGCACTGCAGGGTAGGCAAAGGGAGGAACTGCAGCGGGAGGAAGGAGATGGACATTGGATTTCAGCTGAAAGAGGAGGACATACAGGTGACAGAAATTACAGTGTCAGGAGGTGGGGTACCTGGGAGCAGCATGGATGCTCAGGGAACAGAGGTGATGTGGACAGACTACAAGAGACATAGGGGTCTTGGGCCAAGGAGCAGAAGAAATGCATGGGCAGGTAGGCGTGTGGGTCTGAGTGGGAGAGTGTGGTGGTTTGAAAGGCTGCTGGAATGTAATCATTCATTAGTAGCCATTCTGTGCATTGGGACGCAATGTGTTTAGACACAGCCACACAGAATCACAGAATCACAGAATGTTAGGGATTGGAAGGGACCTCGAAAGATCATCTAGTCCAATCCCCCTGCCAGGGCGGGATTGCCTAGACCATATCACACCGGAACGCGTCCAGGCGGGTTTTGAATGTCGCCAGAGAAGGAGACTCCACAACCTCTCTGGGCAGCCTGTTCCAGTGTTCAGTCACCCTCACCGTAAAGAAGTTTTTCCTCAAATTTAAGTGGAACCTCCTGTGTTCCAGCTTGCACCCATTGCCCCTTGTCCTGTCAAGGGATGTCAGTGAGAAGAGCCTGGCTCCATCCTCTTGACACTTGCCCTTTACGTATTTATAAACGTTGATGAGGTCACCCCTCAGTCTCCTCTAAGCTAAAGAGACCCAGCTCCCTCAGCCTCTCCTCATAAGGGAGATGTTCCACTCCCTTAATCATCTTCGTGGCTCTGCGCTGGACTCTGTCTAGCCGTTCCCTGTCCTTCTTGAACTGAGGGGCCCAGAACTGGACACAATACTCCAGATGCGGCCTCACCAGGGCAGAGTAGAGGGGGAGGAGAACCTCTCTAGACCTACTAACCACACCCCTTCTAATACACCCCAGGATGCCATTGGCCTTCTTGGCCACAAGGGCACACTGCTGGCTCATGGTCATCCTGTTGTCCACTAGGACCCCCAGGTCCCTTTCCCCTACGCTGGTCTCCAACAGGTCTGCCCCCAACTTGTACTGGTACATGGGGTTGTTCTTGCCCAGATGCAGGGCTCTACACTTGCCCTTGTTATATTTCATTAAATTTCTCCCCGCCCAACTCTCCAGCCTGTCCAGGTCTCTCTGAATGGCTGCGCAGCCTTCCAGCACATCAGGCACTCCTCCCAGTTTTGTGTCATCAGCGAACTTGCTGACAGTGCACTCTAATCCCTCATCCAAGTCATTAATGAATATATTGAATAGTACTGGTCCCAGAACCGATCCTTGAGGGACTCCGCTAGACACAGACCTCCAACTGGACTCTGTCCCACTGACCACTACTCTCTGGCTTCTTTCCTTCAGCCAGTTCACAATCCACCTCACTACCCGATCATCCAGACCACACTTCCTCAGTTTAGCTGCGAGGATGCTGTGGGAGACCGTGTCAAACGCTTTACTGAAATCGAGATAGACCACATCCACAGCTTTACCATCATCTATCCACCGGGTAACATCCTCATAAAAGGCTATCAAGTTGGTTGAGCAAGACTTCCCCTTGGTGAAGCCATGCTGAGTGCCCCTAATGATCCCCCTATCCTTGATGTGCCTAGAGACAGCACCAAGAACAAGTTGCTCCATCACCTTTCCGGGGATGGAGGTGAGGCTGACCGGTCTATAGTTACCCGGGTCCTCCTTCTTGCCCTTTTTGAAGACTGGAGTGACATTTGCTTTCCTCCAGTCCTCAGGCACCTCTCCCGTTGCCCACGACATAGCAAAGATGGTGGAGAGTGGCCTATCAATGACTTCTGCCAGCTCCCTCAGCACCCGCGGGTGCATCCCATCAGGGCCCGTGGATTTATGGTGCCAAGGTGTCTTTGGTTTAGGGGGGAATGTGAAACATCCTTAAAAACCGAGATAAATGCATCCAGAAAGTTCTCAAGCAATATGGGGGTCAGTGACAAATGGACCTGGTGATCCTGTTTTTTCCAGGCCAGCTAGCAGTTCTGGTGCACACTCCATCGAGGGCAGGACAAGGCAGAGGGAAGGTATGGGAGGCCTTACTTGAAGGAGATGTGTGATTTAATGCTTCCCCTGCAGCCTCTCTCAGTGTGCTCCTGTGAGGACTTAACTGGAACTGAGAACTGCTGCTCCTTTGCAGAACTCCTGAGAGGGAAGGGGAACAGCATTGCCTTGCGCCCTCGTGGGGATGATTTCTTTCTGCCTTTTCCCCTATGTGACACAAGCAGGGAAATTAATATTCCAACCCATTGAGCCTGCTTGGTGCATCTGGCACAGCATTATTTAAGATGACTGAGATTTTAATTTTTTTTTTAATTTATTCCATCTAACTCAGCATTTGACAAACCTTGAAGATGATATTATGTGTACAAGCACAGTTAATTTGTTTGTTGCAAGGACCACAGTCATAAAATGCGTATATCCAAGGCCATTGTGGACTTAAGACTTAAGCCATTAAAGCAAGTCTGTATGTGAGTAAATAACGTTGAGCCTCCTGGTGCCCAAAAAGTATCCAGGCAGAGCCCAGAGAACGGAAGCTTTCAGCCCAATGCTGCCCTCTGGAGCTTTCTGAACCACTGTCATCAGAAACCAAACAAAGGACATACATAAAGGAGAAAAATAGAAAAAGGCCTTGGTCTCCAACATAAAAATGAATAGCACAGCGCGCACAGGGCAGTGAGTAATGAAAGCAGCTATACTGCAAAAGCAATGCAAATATAAGGACATTCATCCCCATCACAAATACCAACAAGTATTTTTCAGCATTGAATGGAAGGCAGAAAGAAACTGAGAATTCTAAACAGACCTGGTAAGAATGAAATACAATAACAAAAATGCTTTTTAATTTTGCTTAAAGGTGTTGGCAGCATTCTAACAAAGAAAAATCAACAAGCTATTGGGAAGGAAAAAAATAATTTGCTCTCTCAAAAATCTATTTTAGATGCAGATCTTTTTCTGCTGTGCATCCTTTCACATTTTGATAGTGTTTGTGTCAACGCAAAGATGATATGTTACCTTGTGCTGTCAAGAGCTTACCAAAATAAACCTCATCAACAAGGCATTAAATAATAATATCACCTTTCCTCTGAAGTTTTTATATTCTCTGTGATGTACTTATGCATATTTTTAAAAGAACTTAAATTATTGATTCCCTCCTTCCATCAAACCTGTCTAACCAGTGAAGTGTATATAGAATGCAGTCCTGTACTAAGCTCTGTTAAAGAACAACCCACAACCCTTACTTGAAAGCATGGGCTTGTTAGAAGAGGATTTCTTGAATTTACGACGGGCCTGATCTTGCAAATGCAACCTCTAACCAGTAACAACTCATCATTGCTGATATTTTTGATAGCAGATATTATTCTCAGTAATATGCGTGCATAGAATTGGATTCAAGAACCACATTCCAATACCTTTTCCACCCAGTATTTTTCTATTAAAGTGAATGATGGAAAAGCTGAGGTTAGAAGGGACCGCTGGAGATCATCCAGTCCAAACAGCTGCTCAAAGGAGCGTCATCTAGAGGAGGTTGTTCAGGGCCACATCCAGTCAGGTTCTGAGTCCTTCCAAAGGTGGAGGGTCCACAACCTGTTTGGGCAACTTGTTCCAGTGTTTGACCACCCTCACAAGAGAGAAGTTTTTTCTTATTTTTGAGTGGTATTTCCTGTTTTTCGGTTTATGCTCATTGCCTCTCTTCCTGGCACTGAGAAGAGTCTGACTCCGTCATCTTCAGTCCCTCAATCAGGCATTTATACACACTGATAAGATCCCTCCTTAAGCAGTCTCAGCTCTCTCAGCCTCTCATAATATGCCAGGTGATCCAAGCCCTTAATTATCGCTGTGGCCCTTCGTTGGACTCCCTCCAGTATGTCCGTGTCTCTTTTGTACTGGGGAGTCCAGCGCTGGACCCAGCACTCCAGCTGTATCTTGCCAGTGTTGAGTAGAAGGGAAGGATCACTTCCCTCAACCTGCTGGCAATGCTTCTTCTAGAGCAGCCCCGGGTGCTGTTGGCCTTCTTTGCCACAGGGGCTTATTGCTGGCCCATGTTCAGTTTGGCATCCGCCAGGATCCCAAAGGCCTTTTCTGCAAAGCAGCTTTCCAGCCAGTCAGCCCCCAGGCTGTACTGGTGCCTGGGGCTCTTCCTCCTGAGAGGCGTTCATAGTGCAATTCAATATTATCAGGATAGTAGCTGCCAATATTTGAAAAGAGCTGAAATAATGACTTGGGAATAAATAACTTGTGTTACTGTAGTTGAAAGAAAGGTTACTTGAATACCAGTAGACTAAGGGAAATGGATTGCAACAAACAGAGATGGCAAGAAAAGGGAAGCAGTTGTCCCCCGGCGAGTGAATGTCTGATCATAGAAACAGAACTCCTGAATGATTCACTCAGGGCTTGATCTAGTACCTATTTAAGCCAGTGAGAGCTTCCCCATGGTTTTGAGGACTACTGAATGAAGCCAAAATGTATCATGAGGAAAGGAAGAAAAGTTGCATAACAATTTTTTATTTCTGTCCTGCTAATAATAAGCATGCAGCAAAGTAAGCTTCTAGAAATAATGGGAAATTCTGAAGAGATTTCATAAACTGAATTTTAGAGTACTGAAAATGTAAAATCATCAGGTAAGAGCATTAGTAGTCTTAGCCTTAGTGAGAGAAACATTTGTTTAGCTGCAAACAGTTATGTACATAAATGTTTGCAGGACTGATACATACATAGGAACAGATATCCAAAGTAAATAACACAGGAATTCTACTGTCCTCTCTCCATTGCTCGGGGAATAAAAACTAGCTTGGCACTACAAGATTTAAATTCATATAAGTGTCTTAGGCAGTTAACTGCTGTGCAAGTGATGAGGAAAGAGAAATGATTGTACCTTTTACCCTGTGAGGCTGGTTATGAAATATTGATGCCAACACTGCAGTATATAATAGAGCTAATAATAATTAGCAGGTTTCATCGTCAGTGCAGATGAACAAGTTTAATAACATGGTTTAATTTCACTTCACATCCAAATGGATAGCATGGGTCAGCTTGGCTGATCTGCGTGTGCATGTATCAAAGAGACTCTTAAAAGCTGCTTTTCCCTTAACAAACTGTGAATTTCCCCAATACTTTATTTTGTAAAATTTATTAAACAGAAGCTGGAATTTAAATACCTTTTCCTTTTCACAGAATACAAGTTGGAATAAAGTTGGAATGCAAAGTTTGTGGAGCACATGTCCTGTTTAGGTAGGACATAGGATCTGAATTTAGGACTATGGATTAGGGCTGCTTTTGGAAGATAACTTATGAAGCAGATCGGTCCCTTCATTCCTGTCCTAAAATAGAAATCGATCAGAGAGATCTGAGGTGTTTGGTTTTGCTTCAATGTTTTATTAGAAAATCTAAATTTCCTATACAGCATTCAAAAGTTTGCTTATTTCACTCTTTCATTAATAATTAATCTTAAAACTCTAGATGGGAGCTCTTCTCTTTCCAAGGTGAAGAGCTCTTCACCTCCCATGCTCACTATGCACAGCATTTTATATTCGGTATACAGATATACTGAAAAAAAGTTTAAACTTCTTATATCCGAGTGTCCTTACAGATAAGATTGCCAAAGTAGAAACCAGTGATCAGAAATCACTGCAGGACTTACTTTGTTTCTTCTCATTGTTTATACAATTATCTCTATCATCCAGCCACATCTTAGTGGATGCCAGCTTTTTTACTTGAGATCTGTAGGATTTTTTCTAGTTTAAATATCTTCAGATACAAAATCTTTAAAGTGTTCCTTTCTAGGTTTGGATAGTCAAATTTGTCTTAAGACAAGCTTTCTCACAGATAGCATTGTTATCATTGTCTGATCATTAAAGGAGTAGAAGGTCTTATCCTCAAGGATATCAGTTTAAGTCCGGCTCTGTGTATTTAGCTAACTCAGAGGACATGATGTGGCTCATAGTGATTAATAACTATGTTCTCCATAAGCTGCCATCTTCACTGAGGTATACAGTATATTTAACTGACCTGGCCCCACTGAATTTAATCTTGAGATCCCCAACACACCAAAATTCAGTACAATTTTAAGTATAATTATTAAATTATACTTTCATTTTACTAGGAAATATGGGCACGCAACACTTCAGTGACACATTAGATGAAGGATTAATAATATCTCAACTCAATATAGAACAATTTACAACTTTTCTTTACAAATAGAATGGCATTGTTTAGAAAAAAAAGGAACAATTATTTAAATATTTACCCAATATAGCCTAAGAGCAAGTCCTTATTTGTCATAGGTCCTCTGATATTACAGAATCACAGAATCACAGAATCAGTCAGGTTGGAAGAGACCTCTGGGATCATCGAGTCCAACCATTGCCCTGACACCACCATGTCTACTAGACCATGGCACTAAGTGCCATGTCCAGTCTTTTCTTAAACACATCCAGAGATGGTGACTCCACCACCTCCCTGGGCAGTCCGTTCCAATGTCTAATGACTCCTTCTGAGAAGAAATGCTTCCTAATGTCCAACCTGAACCACCCCTGGCGAAGCTTGAGGCTATGTCCTCTTGTCCTATCGCTAGTTGCCTGGGAGAAGAGGCCAACTCCCACTCCACTACAACCTCCCTTCAGGTAGTTGTAGACTGCAATAAGGTCACCTCTGAGCCTCCTCTTCTCCAGGCTAAACAACCCCAGCTCCCTCAGCCGTTCCTCGTAGGACAGACCCTCCAGACCCTTCAGCATCTTGGTCGCCCTCCTCTGCACTCGCTCCAACACCTCAACATCTTTCTTGTAGTGTGGGGCCCAGAACTGGACACAGTATTCAAGGTGCGGCCTCACCAGTGCTGAGTTCAGAGGGACGATCACTTCCCTAGACCGGCTGGCTACACTATTCCTAATAGAGGCCAGGCTGCCATTGGCCTTCTTGGCCACCTGGGCACGCTGCTGGCTCATGCTTAGTCAGCTGTCGATCAGCACCCCCAGGTCTCTTTCTGCCGGGCCACTTTCTAACCACTCTTCCCCCAGCCTGTAGTGCTGCATGGGGTTGTTGTGGCCAAAGTGTAAGACCCGGCACTTGTTCTTGTTAAACCTCGTGCTCTTTGTCTCTGCCCATCTATCTAACCTGTCCAGATCCCTCTGTAGGGCCTTCCTACCCTCCAGCAGATCGACACTCCCACCCAGCTTGGTGTCATCTGCAAATTTACTGAGGGTGCACTCAATCCCTACATCTAGATCACCTATAAAGATATTGAATAGGATATTAGTGAAGTCAATGTACAGTTGAGGATGTGGACTATCATCTAGGCACCGTGCCAGCAAAGTGAATGTCTCTTTATCCTTGACTTCAATAATATCAAGTAGAGAACCAAAATGACTGTCGAGATGACTGTAATTTAGGCACTGGAATGCCTAAAGATAAGTCAACTATTTCTTACTTGTTGATTCAGCGGAGTGGCAACATACCCTTAAAGAGTATATCAAATTAATGGAAAGAAGGTGCCTACCCAGAAGGCAACCAGGAAAGCCTACAAACTGAGCAAAGTAAGAACTTGCTGGTAAGTGACAGTGGGCACAGAAACACTCTTCTGACCTCCTGTCCTGGAAGGCTCTCCTGTCCTGTCAAGATCCAGAGCACAAGATCCTCTCCTGAGGAAGGCTGATTCTTTTAAAACAGGGCTCTGGGGATGATTAGAGATCTCATACTTCAATCCCTGCTCAGCTTGAGGGAATTCAAACCTTCAGTTCCTGCATCCCCTGCCCCAAAATGAGACTATGGAATAATCTGTTTAAATGGACTCATTGTTTAAACAGCGCTGTGAGACTGATGAAACTGAAAGCAAAGAAAGCATGGAGGAATTGGGCATTATAGCCTAGCAATTACGGCTCTTTGCTAAGAGGTGTGTGTCCTAGATTATAGCCTACCTGATAAACTCCAAAATCATCGCTGGTAATCTTGGACCACTGTCTGCAAAAAGAGTTTATGCTGGGTAGATACTTCTATGGGTTTACTCAAGTTACAAACTGATTAGCCTGGTATCAATATCAGGATAGATAAAGGAACAGCTGGAAAAACCTAGACAATAATTAGTCCAAATGATGGGATTCTTGATAGGATTAATGAATGATTAATCCCAATGAACTATATTATTTGAACTATACTTCAATACTTCTGACTAAATTACAAATGTAATTGTTAAAAGCAATATTGGAGATGTAACATACTTACACTTTGGTACATCATTTGACCTAGACTTGTAGAACTTTCTGCTTAAGAAACAGGATGCAAAAATAACTGATTAAAGCTATTGAAATCTAAGTAACTGACAGAGTGAAACTGTAGACTCCGAATCTTCATCAAATAGAAAAATTTTTGCTGCAGCCTTAAAGGGTTTGTTCTTGGACTGAGATGGTTTCATTTTTTTATCAGCTACCTGGAAGAAAAAAATATCATGATTGAGAAAGTTTACAGGGATTGAAGGAGCAGTAAACAATGAGGCGGGCAGGTCACTGACAGAATTTGTATTGTGTTTTTGAGCAGGCACAAGCAAACAATATGCATTTCTATTCAGTTTATTGGCTCATACTTAAAGATCAGGATCTCTGTACTAATGAGCAACCACTCCGATGATGACTTACTGTCCTGGTAATCAGCCAGACATTAGTTCCCAGTGCACAGGTGTGGCTGGAGGCCAAATGAAATCCTTCAGTATTTAAACAAAGCCATGTGGAAGAGGAGTAAAAAGATGATCTCACTTGAGCATTTGGCATGGATGTGACTGCCACCAGAATACTGTGACCAATTTCTAGTTGGGTAAGTGCTGAAAAATTGATCAAGATTTAGAGAAGCCCACAGCAGCACTTAAAAGAAATTTGTGAAAAGACTATTATGCCTGAAAGGCTAGAGGAACTAGCCTATTTGAGGCTATTGCTTAACCCCATCCAGGGAAAAAAAGAATTTATTTAGCTGAAAGATCAGCCTGGTATAGGTCAGCAGAAGGGCTGATGAAATAGCAACTTTACCAAAATCCCTTGGTGGGCTGGTGTGTTTACAGGGAGGGTTAAGAATGTAGTGTCTTAATGCTGGGGCCCTGTTGGGGTGAGTGGTTCTGCAGTAGGAAAAGCTTGTAAGGACAGTCTAAATTAAAGAAAGGATCCCATGACTCGGCCTCTCATTGCTATCACTGCTACGCAGTGCCAGGTGAACAAAAGAAGCAGAGAAGGTCAGATTAGATGATCATTTTAGAGCCTTGGTTCTTATCTGAACTGTATGTTTATCATACCCTACTTTAATTATTTGTATCAGCAGAATTATTTTCTAATCTCATTGGAACAAAGCGTTCTAAAACATTTAATATTTCACATGTCTAGTCAAGCCACCGTTCCTGGGGAGACTATTTTTCCATAATATTTCAGCACTATGCCTAGAAGTGCACCAGCTTGCAAAAATGAGGATGGGGGAAAAATCTTAATTAAATTTCTCCATTAAAATAACTTAGTCCTGAGGGAGGGCGTTGTTGAGGTTTGGGCAACACTTTATTATAACTAAAAGGGCAAAGCCATCTCCGTTTGTTAGCTTGGAAATGGCAAAAATGCAAAAGATAACATTTGCAATGCAGTAACCCACTGCAAACAACCCTGCGTTTTCCAGGGCATTTCACATGCAGGCTGCCTTCCAATCAGTGCAAACCAGATGAAGTTTTGAGGACTAAATATTACCTGGTGAAATGATTTTGCACAGTAATTGACCTTCTGCCACATGTCACTAATACAGTCTCCTTTCCCCTAGCTGTGGCCTATAATAGAAGTTTTTGGAAGAAAATTAACCTGGCCATATATTATTTTCTGGTTCATTAAATATAATAGCAATTCTGGCAAAGCCTTTAGTTGATGAGAGAGGTTTGGCCTCCACAAGAAAACATTGTCTCAATACTAGATGCTGTATCCTTATCTGATTTACTTACAGCCAATACATTTTTGAATAGAGACATTAGATGGCAAAACCACAAAGGTCGATTTATAATTTACAGTCTACAAAACTCTCCCAGTTCTCAGCTTTACCTCTGCTGGCAAACAGAGATACCAAATAATACCAAAAATCTTTAATGGGTTCTTTTTTGCATACAGGCCTTCGGCTCCTCTTCCCCTGCCATTAGGACAAACTATTTTGTTATAAATATTTGATGCTCTTTTGCCATGAAGATTCTGAGGGAGGAACAAATATATCACCACCCTCTTGGTGGCTTCGCTCCCATACATAAGAAAGACCCTAAGAAACAAAAGGGTTCAAGTGTCTGTTTTCAGTGCTTCATCCATCTTTAAAGCATCTGTTGTTGCCCTTAGAGTATCTCTTTCAGGCCATTTGTTGCTGTCCTAGTTTGACTGGCAGTGATAGTTAACCTTTGCTTGGCACCCTGCAGATATTTACTTAGTACTTCAATATATTTTCCCTTGCGTACTAATAAAATACCTGCATTTACAGAGGACGTTTTATCCCAAAGAATTTCAACAAGCTCCGCAAGCTGTAAATTTACAGCGGTACTGTAAAATTTACAGTGGTACTGTGCAGCGGTATTGTAGCTTTTTAGTCGGTACAAAAGACAGTAGCCAAAATCTGGGAATCCTGATGTTTTAACAAGTGACTGCTGAACACCAAATTAAAGCAGAGGGATGTGTGTTTTGGGGAGTATTAGTGTAGGGCATTGAACTAGGTTCAACTCCTTGCTAAACCCACACCCACAAAGCTTGCACAAGTGTCCTGTGTGACTTGGGAAGGTGCTAGTGCGCAGGCCCACAAAGCACATGGGCACCTGACATGTTACTTCAGTTGAACTGAAGCAGTTCGTCTCAGTGGTGCTGCCCTCAAAGCTATGCCTGGCTCCTGGGGCAACAGTAAATCTATCAACACCTACATTTTCGTGTTTCTGATGATGATAGAGAAAAATCAGTGATGCTAATATTGCACATACCCATGCACAATATTCAAACTTCAACCATGTTGCCTGGACTGAAAAATTTACTGTTTATCTCATGCCCTTACCCAGTCAAGCTCACAGACGAATTGTCCGTGTCTTTCTTAGGCTCACTCCATTAGGTAGGTTTAGATCAAGCTTAATGCAAAGTGGCAGCAGAGTTTAGTTCAGTACAATACACAGTATTGCAACTGCAGGAGGAGGAATCCTGGTTCTGATTTCTGGTCTTGGCAGTGACTGCCAAGAGGTGGGCAAGGTGGGGAGAGAGTGTATTGCTTTCCATCCAGTCCTGGCTGAGTGTGAAATCGATGAAGAGTAAGAAGTGTGAGGAGTTTCCTCCAGCTTTGCCTTCAGTCAATGTAGGGACTAGTATTACTGAGGCTGAAGAGAGCCTAAAAATGAAGCCTCCTTCTTCCTGAGAACACATCGTAACTGTTAGACTGGTTTTACAGAAGACAGCGGCTGGTTTAAAATGAAACCATGAGACTTGCTCCACCTTTAGAAGAACATTGGTGGGTGTTGAGCCTCAGAAAAGGGGTCTTGGCTATCTGTGCCAACGGGGTAAAAATCTGGATGCAGAGGCTGGAAGGAAACTGCTGAGCAGCCTAGCAGATCCCTCGAGGTGAAGGACTGAGGGAGAGGGACCTTGAGTTCCAGTGTGGAGGACATCCACCCTTAGCCCAGACATAGCTTTCATGTCTCACCCATGAAAAAAAAACCACAACAAAATCAGCTTTCCCTCTTCACACTAGGAGGCTGCACTGATACAGTAACAATTGAACTCAGGATTATTTCTGAGTTTAAAAACCTTAGGCATTCAGGATCTAACTTGGCTCCCATGAAATACGTATCTAAAATAAGCAGTCATTTTTTAAATTTTGGCCACAGTGTCAAAAATAAGCTTGGGATCACACCAAGTTAGAAAATATAAACCTTTATATTGGATTTATATCATAAGCCAAATGCAAATCATTACTTTTCCTCATTTTCAGTTACCTCTGGCTATTTAATCCATCCTCCACTAATTCTCCTCTGCATTATGGGTCTGGAATTTAGTCTACATGATGAGAATCATTTAGTTGATGACACTTTAAACTCTATAAACAGCTTTTGATGACTAATATGCATTTTTCTGTTCGTGAAATAAACTTGTTTCAAGCAAAAGGCTACTGTTTGGAAACAACACCTTAAACTTCCTGATAAACCAACTACTTAATAATTAATTTCAAATCATACTGGGAAAACAAATTTATTTTTTCTCAGGCTAAACTTCTGAAGGGAAAAATGTAAGATAGCTACAGAAATATAAAATTAGTATTACTCTGATATGGAATATGTCTTCTTAAGCTATAAGGAAAATTATTTTATATGTGTTGTTTAAATTTTTCTATCTTAAAAGACAGCCACTTCAGATTGATTTAATTTGAATTGCTATGTGGCCTCTGCAAATAAGGAGAATGAATAACAAAATGGAAAATGCCTTTGCTTATTCCCAGCTTTAGAAGTGATTCATTATTTAAAATATTACCATTAAAAATTAACTATTTCCACAGATAAGATGAAACAGGTAATTTTTTTACAGGCATCCTTACAACTCTGGAAAACGTCAATATCTGTTTACTGGCAAGCTTTTGAGAGGTGTCCTTAGTAATATACACCCAAAGAGACATCACAGATGTCTTCTGTCCTAAATTTTTTATGCCACTGTCACTCTAAATGGCATTAGACCTTATCATACCTTTCTTTTATGTTCTTCTTTTGTGCTATATTCAGTCCCAACTTGTTTCTGCAGTTAAAACCAAAGGAGCTCCCAGGTTTCACCAGTGCTTCTCCTATTCTGTGTTATAAGACGGCGCTGCTGCCACTTCATGATACTGGATTTGCCCTGCTGCTCGATCCTGCCCAAGGACAGAGTGCCTAAGTGCCCTGTTCAGCCTCGTATAAAACAATCCAGCCCACAGAGGTTGTACTGAGCGTATTTTGTGTTGCTGTCAGTGCCTCCGTCATTGGTACAGTCTTACATGGCTGCCTGCATTTGAACCGGGGAAAAAATTTTCAAGGAGTAACAAACACAATCTGGAGCAGAAGCTCAAGGATGAGAAGTCTTGTCAAACCAAAATATTACTTCCTCACCTGTCCACAAAGGCAAAACCTGTGATTAGAGAGGGTTCCTGATACAGGTGTGCTGTTCTGTGGGTACACATGCAGCAGCAGTAATGGGGGGACAGTGTGAGTATGATTGGCATCCAAGAGGAGCAGCAGTTCTAAACCCCACCGCGCAGGTCATTTGGCTTATTACTTACCTCTCTGAGTTTTCTCATCATTCTTGGGATCTCTGTTTTAGCTACAGCACACGGCAGAGGCTGCATTAGCTAAAATAGTTCTTGAAGGAGACAAGAAATTAAAGCGAACTGAAGATGGAGTTAGAGCTCGACATTAATAATTCCAAGAGGTAATGACTCAGCTCAGTCTTACCACAATTCTGATGCAAACTCAAACTTTCATTTTGCTTCTGCCGACTCCACGCAAAGGATTTTGCTATTAAAATGGAATCATATTTTCCGATGCAGGTCCTTCATGCCAGTGGAATTACAGGATTGTCTATGCTGTTGTGAGTATATTAGGAAAGTGTACAAGATATTTATTCCTCAAAAGGTACCAGATCAGTTCAAAATGACCTTATCTGCTAAGTGGGGTTCAACCCCAACATTAATACCATACATGGTGGCATGTGCTCTGTGCCATGTGATGAGGCTGGTTTTATTGCTTTATAACCCTTCCCTACCCCAGGGAGAGAGCCTCCACCTCTGCCAACTAACAGCTGATAATCCTTGCAGCAACATTTTTTCATTTATATACGCAAGACTATCGTACATAAAAGCCTACAACATTCTGTTGATAATTTTAAAGAAAATCCTCTTTCCTTGGAAGTCAGTCAGTACTCTGAGCTCTTTTGGCACTCTATCTAAAGGTTGAGATACAGGTAATATTTTTAGCTTTCAGGCCAGCCCAAAGAGTCTTACTCATTCTAAGAGGTTGTTCATGCTCTTCACCATGAAGTATGAGTGATTCATGGCTTTAGTCCACTCAGGCTCCTTTACAATAATATCTGCTGTACAGGAACATAGTTTCTTGGTGTAATGAATTTCTCCCTCTTCAATAGTCTAATTTGACTGGTGTAACTGCTGGGCTTTCAGTTTAGTGAAATGCAAGTACAAATCATGCATTTTAGTCATTCAGAGCATTTTTAACTCACATATGTACTCTTTTGAGAAGCACTTAAACAAGTTATTATTGCAGTAAATACTACATGCAAAAAAAGTAATTTTTTTAGCTTACTAGCTGGAACTAATGTGAAGGTGGAGTTTTTCAGATCATTTGCAGAGTTGCACTGATTAGTTTGTAAGAGTTCAATCAGGCAAATCATCCACATTCCTATAACAGTGTTCCTATTCTTGTTCAATTTTTCCCCATTCACTCTTGATAAATTAAAAGACAGTGTTCAAGAGCCCTGTTTGTCAACAGGACTTCTGTTTTAACTAAGCAACGGGCACAGGATAGTCAGCGACTACAGAATATTTATATAACATCTCTGAATATTTCTGAATATTTCTTAATAGTCCTATACTTCTTCAGTAGCTCCTTATTAAGACATGAAATCATTTGACACTTTGCCTGGTTATCAAACAACAGGAGATAATCTATGAAAACATTGGTCTTGATTATTGCTACGCTTCAGTGATACAACTGTTAAGATTGCTTCAGGAATAAAATTTCCTCTGGGGAATTCGCAGTCAATCAGCTTCCAGTCACATCTTACAGTAACTTAAGCCATAGAGTTAGTTCCTCTTAAAGGCTTGTATTTCATACTGGTGTCTCTTTCAATTAAATGTATCCATTCAAATCGAATACTTGTCAGTTACTCAGTTGTTGAAAAGTAAGTGTAATGCAGATAATATTTCTGTTCAAATTAACATGGCTCAATATTTGCAGTATTTTGTGGTCAGATTATAGAGACAGATGGAGGAGATGGTTATACCAAAATGCCTTCAGATAGCTTTAGTTTTCTGGTATAGTTTCTTCAAAGACATAATTTCAATTTATTTTAGCTAGTAATAGCATTACACCATATGATACTGTGTTAAATGTTGGGCTTGATCTCTTTTATCTTTACAAATGCATAAGCTTAAAGCATACACAACATAAGAAAAGGGTAGAAGGGGATGATAGTTCACAAATTAGCAAGGTTTTGGAGTTAAGGCTATCTAGTTAGCTGTTTTACTATGCAGCCTACACATCCCCAGTGCTAAGCTCATAAGTAGCATCTGCTTTTTGACACAACTTAAAGACGTTGGCCTAAGTTATGTGAAGACTTCAGCCTATGTGTGGCTACACAGCAAGCATGAAATGACATCTGAAAAACTGTTACTATTAAGTTGCACGTTTTCTATATTGTGCTTTGTCAGAGGCTGTAGGGAGGCAACTAGGAAAGCTAAGGCCTCCTTGGAATTAAACCTTGCAAGAGAGGTCAAGGACAACAGAAAGGGCTTCTTCAAATACATTGCAGGTAAAACCAACACTAGAGGCAATGTAGGCCCACTGATGAATGAGGTGGGGGTCCTGGAGACAGAGGATAAAAAGAAGGCGGAGTTACTGAATGCCTTCTTTGCCTCTGTCTATACTGCTGGAGGCTGTCCTGAGGAGCCCGGGACGCCTGAGGCCCCAGAGGAAGTCAGGGTAGAGAAGGAGTCTGTCTTGGTTGATGAGGGCTGGGTCAGGGACCAATTAAGCAATCTGGACGTCCATAAATCCATGGGCCCTGATGGGATGCACCCGCGGGTGCTGAGGGAGCTGGCGGAAATCATTGCTAGGCCACTCTCCATCATCTTTGCAAAGTCGTGGGCAACGGGAGAGGTGCCTGAGGACTGGAGGAAAGCGAATGTCATTCCAGTCTTCAAAAAGGGCAAGAAGGAGGACCCGGGGAACTATAGACCGGTCAGCCTCACCTCCATCCCCGGAAAGGTGATGGAACAACTTGTCCTTGGTGCTGTCTCTAGGCACATCAAGGATAGGGGGATCATTAGGGGCACTCAGCATGGCTTCACCAAGGGGAAGTCATGCTTAACCAACTTGATAGCCTTTTATGAGGACATAACCCGGTGGATAGATGACGGTAAAGCTGTGGATGTGGTCTATCTTGATTTCAGTAAAGCGTTTGACACAGTCTCCCACAGCATCCTTGCAGCTAAACTGAGGAAGTGTGGATTGTGAACTGGCTGAAGGAAAGAAGCCAGAGAGTGGTGGTCAATGGGACAGAGTCCAGTTGGAGGCCTGTGTCTAGCGGAGTCCCTCAAGGGTTGGTACTCGGACCAGTACTATTCAATATATTCATTAATGACTTGGATGAGGGAATAGAGTGCACTGTCAGCAAGTTCACTGATGACACCAGCCTGGGAGGAGTGGCTGACACACCAGAAGGCTGTGCTGCCATTCAGAGAGACCTAGACAGGCTGGAGAGTTGGGTGGGGAGAAATGTAATGAAATATAACAAGGGCAAGTGTAGAGTCCTGCATCTGGGCAAGAACAACCCCATGTACCACTATAAATTGGGGACAGACCTGTTGGAGAGCAGCATAGGGGAAAGGGACCTGGGGGTCCTAGTGGACAGCAGGATGACCATGAGCCAGCAATGTGCCCTTGTGGCCAAGAAGGCCAATGGCATCCTGGGGTGGATTAGAAGGGGTGTGGTTAGTAGGTCAAGAGAGGTTCTTCTCCCCCTCTACTCTGCCCTGGTGAGGCCGCATCTGGAATATTGTGTCCAGTTCTGGGCCCCTCAGTTCAAGAAGGACAGGGAACTGCTAGAGAGAGTCCAGCGCAGAGCCACGAAGATGATTAAGGGAGTGGAACATTTCCCTTATGAGGAGAGGCTGAGGGAGTTGGGTCTCTTTAGCTTGGAGGAGATTGAGGGGTGACCTCATTAATGTTTATAAATATGTAAAGGGCAAGTGTCATGAGGATGGAGCCAGGCTCTTCTCAGTGACATCCCTTGACAGGACAAGGGGCAATGGGTGCAAGCTGGAACACGGGAGGTTCCACATAAATATGAGGAAAAACTTCTTTACAGTGAAGGTAACTGAACACAGGAACAGGCTTCCACGAGAGGTTGTGGAGTCTCCTTCTCTGGAGACATTCAAAACCCACCTGGACGCGTTCCTGTGTGATATGATCTAGATAATCCTGCTCCGGCAGAGTATTGGACTAGATGATCTTTCAAGGTCCCTTCCAATCCCTAACATTCTGTGATTCTGTATGTTGATAGTGGAGGCTTTTTGCATCACCACCTCACCTTCATTGTGTAGGTTAACAGAGCAGCTTCTGAGAAGCCAGGCAGTGGTGTGTGGCTCTTGTGCCAAGACATCTCCTGATCATGTGCATTTCCACCAGAAAGCTCTGTAGAACTGCAGTCTTATCAGGTATTCAGAGGGCAAGTCTTAGATATCTTTAATTTAATGAGTTAGAGTAAAATTTTTGTGTCTTAACTTGTGTTCCCCAATGTCATTTTTTTTCTCTCTGGAGAAGGAAAAAGCAGTAGCAGGAGGCTGGCAGCCTGACTCTGCCATTGGGGCAGAACCATTCCTCTCCGCACTGCACCCACCGTAGATGCTGCACTGTACTCCTCACAAGAGAACACATTTAATAGTCTGCATTTCTCCTTGCCTCATCTCAGGCAAAAATTATATGAGGATTTCTTTTCACAAACAAAGTGTTTGCTTATGTGCAAATGGACTAAAACTATACCTCCATGATTCTTCTTGATTGTGCCATTGAATTTAGCCTTGTTTCACAGTGATGCCTGTACAATACTGGTATTACATATAACCCTGTGAACTCATTTAGGGAACATCTTGCTGAATGAGCTGGGATGTTTCTTTGATTCTCTCCTACAAGCCATTAAGAATAAATCCTATTAAAAGTAATGCAAATTGCTGTCATTAAGAAGATAATCCTGTTTGGCCTACATAGAGTTCACATTTTTTCCCACAAAACATTACAGATTCTTGGTTTGTTCGTCAAGAAGCATATAGACTATGCCACTGTTGCTGATAAATAACACAATATCTTCTTTTTGTTTTGTACTAGCCCTCAAGTTATCATTGTTTTATGCAAAACAACTGTAAACTCTGGAGTCAAGCTAGCGGAGTTTATAGGTGAGAGTAACCTGAAGCAGGAATCACCAGTATCCTGTGCATGTGGTCTGACACTGATGTGAACAAATTTGCACACATTCATTATACCTCACAGTACCCATCACTAATAATATGCTAACTCTAATAATATATTATACTGCATATCATACAGTCATTCATACTAAGATCTTGTTGGTGGGGAAATGACAGCAGATCCTATGACAAAAGAATTCTAGGTTCTAAAACAATGATTATGTGGAAGATAGCACAGTCTGTCTAAATGAAATCTGAAAGACTGGCATCCCATAATCTCAACTCACAGTCCTAAAAATATCATGCTGTCCTTTCTGAAAGTAATATAAACCATCACATTAACTCACTCTGAATATTCTAATGGAGGGTTTAGCTTGGAGATGGAATAGATTGAACAGGCAAATTGACTGCAAGTACTTCAAACAGCACTCTGAAAGTCACCTTTTTTACCAGAACATTCAGTTTTATTTGGAAACAGGGGGTTTCAGCTGATGCCCAATGCATACGATTAAATGAAAAGTTGGAAGATTACTTTAAATGACCTGCATAGTTTTCCACGTGTGGTTCAAGATAGCTTTGTACACATTCTTCTTTCGGGGTTCCCAGACTTCTCAGGGTTCCCGGAAATTCAACCAACATAGCATTAGCAAAAAATTATACGTAAAAAGAACATATTTAATTAAACATAATATATGGTATTTCTACATCTGGATGGAAGTATAGTGCCTAATTGTTTAGTAATATCCTAAAGTCTGTCTAATTACAGCAATGTTAGTAGGGGTTATCAAACTTGTTTACTAATTCTTTGATTCTCTTCAGTCTATAACTTATCTCTTCTTAAGAAAATGACTGAGCTACTGGTCATAAGCATTTTTAGAATAAAGGAATTATTAAAATTCCCTGTCATAACATTGCAGAGAGGACTGCAAGAATGGTGGGACCAAAGGGAGAGCACACAGGCAAACCAAGCATGGATTCACAAAGGGGAGGTCATGCTTGACCAACATGATATCCTTCTACGATGAAATGACTGGCTTAGTAGATGAGGGGATAGCAGTCTGTATTGTCTATCTGGACTTCAGTAAGGCTGTCTCCCATAATATCTTCACTGAGAAACTGATGGACTAGATGAGCAGACAGCCAGATGGATTTAAAACTGTCTGTACAACTAGGTCCAAAGGGTGGAGATTTGTGCTACGAAGTCTTGTTGGAGGCCAGTAGCTAGCAGTGTACACAGATTGTACTGTGTGCAATTCTGTTCAATGTGATGTGGATGATGGGGTAGAGTGTACCCTCAGCAAGTTTGCTGATGATACAAAACTGGGAGGAGTGGCTGATACCCAGAGGGTCATGCTACCATCCAGAGGGACCTTGACAGGTTGGAGAAATAGGCTGTCAGGAATGTCCTGAAGTTCAACAAGGGGAACTGCAAAGTTCTGCACCTGGGGAGAAACAACCCCAGGCACCAGTACATGCTGGGGGCCACCCAGCTGGAAAGCAGAAAAGGACATGGGGGTCCTGGTGGACACCAAGTTGACCATGAGCCAACAATGTGCTACTGTGGCAAAGGCTAATGGCATCCTGGGCTGCATTAGGAGGAGTGTTGCCAACAGGTTGAGGGAGGTGATCCTTCCTCTCTACTCAGCACTGGTAGGGCCACCCCTGGAGTACTGTGTCCCAGTTCTGGGCTCCTCGGTATAAGAGAGACATGGACATGCTGGAGAGAGTCCAATGAAGGGCCATGAGGATGATTAAGGAACTGCATCTCTCCTACGGGGAAAGGCTGAGAGATCTGGGACTATTTAGCCTAGAGAAGAGATGGCTTGGGGGATCTAATCAATGATCTATCTGGACAGGTTAGATAGATGGGCCAAGACCAATGATATGAAGTTCAACAAGGCCAAGTGCTGGGTCCTACACTTTGGCCACAACAACCCCATACAGCTCTACAGGCTGGGGGAAGAGGGGCTGGAAAGTGGCCTGGCAGAAAGAGACCTGTGGGTATTGGTGGACAGCTGGCAAAACATGAGCCAGCAGTGTGCCCAGGTGGCCAAGAAGGCCAACAGCATCCTGGCTTGTATCAGGAATAGTGTGGCCAGCAGGACGAGGGAAGTGATCGTCCCTCTGTACACGGCACTGGTGAGGCCGCACCTCAAGTACCGTGTCCAGTTCTGGGCCCCGCACTTCAAGAAAGACATTGAGGTGCTGGAGCGAGTCCAGAGGAGGGCAACAAAGCTGGTGAAGGACGTAGAGGGTATGTCCTATGAGGAGCAGCTGAGAGGAGCCCTTATTGCTCTCTACAACTACCTGAAGGGAGGTTGTAGCGAGCTCGGGGTCGGCCTCTTCTCCCAGGCAACTAACGACAGAACTAGAGGACACAGCCTCAAGCTTCGCCAGGGGAGGTTCAGGTTAGACATTAGGAAGAATTTCTTCACAGAAAGGGTTATTAGGCATTGGAATGGGCTACCCAGGGAGGTGGTGGAGTCACCATCCCTGGAGGTGTTTAAGAAGAGACTGGATGTGGCACTTAGTGCCATGGTCTAGTTGACACAGTGGTGTTAGGTCAAAGGTTGGACTCGATGATCCCACAGGTCTCTTCCAACCTAGTCGATTCTGTGATTCTGTGATTCTATGTATATAAATATCTGAAGGGAGGATGTAAAGAAGACAGAGCCAAGCTCTTTTTAGTGGTGCCCAGTGACAGAACCAGGGTCAATGGGCACAAACTGAAACACAGGAGCTGCAAGCTGAACATCACCTTATGTGAAGGTGACTGAGGCCCAGCACAGCTTGCTGAGGGAGGTTGTGGAGTCTCCATATTCAAAAGCCATCTCGTCATGATCCTGTGCAACCTGCTCTACGTGTCCCTGCTTGAGCAGGGAGGTTGGACAAGTTGATCTACAGAGGTCCCTTCCAACCTCAACCATTCTGTGGTTCTGTGATTCTGTCAACCAGAACTCTACTATTATAGTCAGAGATGGTCAAGAGAACAGAGTTGTGATGACTTCTGCAAAGACTAAGTATTTTATCCATTGACTGACAGTGTTGCACTTCTTACTGGCTAGACTGAGGCAGTCCCAGAAGCAGCGGGAAGTTCAGACTCATGTGTCCAGCCTCCTAGTAAAGCCTACATGCTTCATACCTGTACCGACCTCAGCCAAAAGGCCAAGTAAAAATTTTTACTTGAGACTCATTTATTATAGAACTGTGACAACCATCTGAGGATAACAGACATGGATTCCTTAGCTTTCCATGCTGTGATGTGTGTTTCTTTAATGATGTCAGTTGTTAGAAATGTCAGTTTTCTTGTTTTCCTCACTTTTTGTGTATTTAACAGATGGTCACGTCTTAAAGATCTGATCCTAAATGCTCCCTCCTATAGATGTAACCTCCATCATCACTGTCATTTTTTTCTTCCAGTGAGGCTGTTTTCAGACTTGGGATCTCTTCTCATCAAGTATTGCATATTTTTTGTTATGTTTTAGGGACAGTTTTTTTCACAGCTGGTAATAATCCCTCAGTATAGCAGATTTCAATGTAGCTTGCCAATGTTTCTTACTGATTTCAAGTGTCTGAAGTGATAACTCACCATTAAATGATCTTTGACACTATTCCATGTCTGCACCATTAAAGTAGTAGTTATTTCCATCAAGGAATATTTCTACTTCCTTTTTCTTTTTCAGTTAGTTCAGAGATATAAGACAAAGTACGAAGGGTCTGGAGGGTCTGACCTACGAGGAATGGCTGAGGGAGCTGGGGATGTTTAGCCTGGAGAAGAGGAGGCTCAGAGGTGACCTTATTGCAGTCTACAGCTACCTGAAGGGAGGTTGTAGTGGAGTGGGGGTCGGCCTCTTCTCCCAGGCAACTAGCGATAGGACAAGAGGACATAGCCTCAAGCTTTGCCAGGGGAGGTTCAGGTTGGACATAAGGAAGAATTTCTTTTCAGAAAGGGTCATTAGACATTGGAATGGGCTGCCCAGGGAGGTGGTGGAGTCACCATCTCTGGATGTGTTTAAGAAAAGACTGGACATGGCACTTAGTGCCATGGTCTAGTTGACATGGTGGTGTCAGGGCACTGGTTGGACTCGATGATCTCAGAGGTCTCTTCCAACCTGACTGATTCTGTGATTCTGTGATTCTTACTATGAAATGATCACAAAAATTATTGGAAATTAAACTGCATTACTCATGAGCTCTATAAAAATGTTCAAGGCGAAATTGTGCCATTAATGCCTGTGACGACAGTATAGCACTTCCAGTACCATAGTTCATGAGCATGGCCTGCAGGCTATCTGAAGTGAAGGTATATAATTCAGAAGCATATGAGGTGTTTTTATGTATGCAATAAAAGGCAAAGTTTGTCCCAGACCTTTTGTCTCTGTAAAACCCTGTGGACGGGGCTCCAGCCATTCCCCTCTCTTCCAACAGACACCGTGTTTCTGATCCTCCTAATCTCCGCTTACTATTTTGTGAAGGTTAGCCAAGGGTGTGGATTAGAAATATTATTGATTATTTTCTACGCCTTTTAAAATGAAAGATACTTTTTTTTTTGGTCATCTCTCCAAAATACATAGTTTTAACAGAACACCTAGACATTTCTCTTGTATGGTTCCAGCTAATCTAGAATCCACCACCATGCCTTTGCATTCTAGAATATTTAGCTGAAAGTGCCTTCAACTTTCAAAAACGGACTCTTACTCCCAGAGTCAATAGTCCAAAACCACAGTAAAATTAGTAAATATATAAATATCAACAATCTCTCCTTTATTTTATCCATAAACAAAATAACTAATAGATTTGAGGGGCATGATCTTGTTTATTTGTGGTTTTGGGTTTTTTTTTATGATGGAGCTGTGTTGTCACTGCCATAGTGGGGTTATTTTTGTTTTGGTTTTAATTATTTCTTGCATTTAGAATGACCTTGAATTGGATTGTCTTATTGATTCTTCGGTTCACCCTTTGAATGTCTTCTTAAGAGAGTAGTAAAACACTTGCTCTACTCTAGTCCTCCAGTAAAGATTTCAGCAACAGGTTATACACCTCTGCTTGCATCTCCTCTTCTTAAACGTTCACCTTGGTTTTTATCAATAAAATCAGATCTCAAAAGTACTTAACAAGTGAGACAATTATTTTTATCAGAACTTTGGAGCTGGGGAAATAGAAGCATGGGGTGGTGAAATGACTACCTCAAAATCAGCCAGGAGATCGGTGCGAGGGCTGAGAAATTGGATTTCCATGTCCCGGTGCAGAAGTGAGACTATCTCTCTATCTTAACTTCCTTTTGAGTTTCACTGCAAATTCCTTATGGACTATGTGACTGGTTTCCCCTTAATTTATTTTAGTGCTGTTTTGGACACATGACTTTATTACTGTCTACTCTATTAGAATGAGGAGGTGCTTCTGCGTTCTCTCTGATGAGCTGCAATGTAAAAAAGTATAAACTTCTGAGCAACACTTGTAGGCTTCTCAATTGTTTTGTTTAAAACTCTTTGATAGTTTAGCTCAGTTTTCCGCAAAGGAAGACCCATCAGATGGATCCAGCCTGCCTAACAGTTTTCCTAGCCCACAACCTATTCCTTCAGCCTCTTTTCCAAGCACCCACAGGCATGAGCAAGGAGTGGGATGGTGGCTGAATTCACGGTTTCACCAGCCTGTGATGTGTTCCCTGCCTCCCTCATTCCCTCTCTCCACAGCCCCTTCATCAGCACATGACTAGATAGATGTGCCTCTATCCCATGGCAAAAATGATAGCATCTCCCATTAAATTAGGAGTGTGTTTCTGGTCCGAGGAGTGCACTGGCAAATGTGGCTAGATGCTGCTTGTGTGCTATGGCATCTGATAAGTTTGTTTCTTCATTGTTTGATGCCTTGATGGCCTTTTCCTGTGATACTGGTGCTTCTTGATGTTAGCTGGTATGGTGCCTCCTTTACCTCTGAGATATAGGGCACAGTACTTACTGCTCCACGGCTGGCAAGGTGCCTCATATGAGAAATGTGTCTTACCAGATTTGCAAGGTAAATCAGATATGAAAATGTTTGTTGGCTGACTTCATAGAAAATAACAAACAAAAGTATTAAGTCAGATCTCTCATTTAAATTAAAATTCCTGTCTGGTTCAGAGCACATGACTTGTCCTTGCGTTCTTCCAGCAAAGTCCTACTGTCTACAAAAGAAATCCCCTACCCGTATCAGGCTTTGATTCTGCCGGTCTTTTTACTCAGTACCTCACTTAGGCACACTCTTAAAGTTTAAAACTTGCTTAAATGTTTTCCTTTTGATGTGTTTATTTCAGTCTGAAAGTAGGAAAACACACATTTTTATTAGATGGCCTACTTTAAAAGATGGCTTATTTTAAAAGAAGCCGTGACTTATTTTTCAGATAATCCTTGCTCCCTTCCTAAATCTTCCTATTTCTTGGAAGGATTCTCATTCCCTTAGTTCCGCTTACCTCTTTTCTTGCAAGTTTCTGGAACAAAGGAGAATTTTGTACTGATTCAGGAAACCCAAAAGACTCACTTTTGCAAATCACTTCTGCAAACAAGGATGGTTTCAGATGTGCATTGAAGTACCTTCCTGAATTTCATTTTGCTGAGAATTTTGTTTCAAAATAGACTGTAAGACCTTTCCTTTATATACGAACTTTTGTTGTAATTTACTATAGCTGTTCCCATTCCATCAATAAAAGTCAAATGATAATTTTAAGGTTAAAACAGAATTGAGATTCAGTATATCTAGAACTTTTTCTCATTCTAACAAGGATTTTCTCTGGCACTTCACTATAAATCATATGTCAAGTATGTCTGTATCCAACACCACAGGCAACTATTGCCAGGAGTAAGAAATACCTTAGTAAATGGCAGACTTTCTTCTTATGGCCTCATTTGACCCACGTGTAAAAGGTAGCTAACACGTTTTCTGGAATACTGATGTGTTTAATTTGCCACTCTCTGGGCAGAACTTTAGCGCCTCCAGAAAATATTATAGAAATGCTATAGAAATGTGGAATTATTATTTTTCAGAATAATCATCCTTGCTTATAAAGTTGCATGGAATTGAGTAGATTTGAAGTGACAAATGTTCCACATAAATTGTGTGTTAGAAAACATATTTTATAACTTAGAAGGACGTAATGAAAATAGTATTGCTAATATACATTTTGTAGTGTTTTCAAAGCAAAGTTACAGTTGATCTATTCATTAGAATGGCTGAGCAAGCCTAAGGATCAATTATAACTTTTCCTTAAATTCTGTAACACATTTCCTGTGAGAATGATGGAACCATGTTGAGATTTTTGACCATGTCAACTAGACCATGGCACTAAGTGCCATGTCCAGTCTTTTCTTAAACACATCCAGAGATGGTGACTCCACCACCTCCCTGGGCAGCCCATTCCAATGTCTAATGACCCTTTCTGAAAAGAAATTCTTCCTTATGTCCAACCTGAACCTCCCCTGGCAAAGCTTGAGGCTATGTCCTCTTGTCCTATCGCTAGTTGCCTGGGAGAAGAGGCCGACCCCCACTCCACTACAACCTCCCTTCAGGTAGCTGTAGACTGCAATAAGGTCACCTCTGAGCCTCCTCTTCTCCAGGCTAAACATCCCCAGCTCCCTCAGCCATTCCTCGTAGGTCAGACCCTCCAGACCCTTCGTACTTTGTCTTATATCTCTGAACTAACTGAAAAAGAAAAAGGAAGTAGAAATATTCCTTGATGGAAATAACTACTACTTTAATGGTGCAGACATGGAATAGTGTCAAAGATCATTTAATGGTGAGTTATCACTTCAGACACTTGAAATCAGTAAGAAACATTGGCAAGCTACATTGAAATCTGCTATACTGAGGGATTATTACCAGCTGTGAAAAAAACTGTCCCTAAAACATAACAAAAAATATGCAATACTTGATGAGAAGAGATCCCAAGTCTGAAAACAGCCTCACTGGAAGAAAAAAATGACAGTGATGATGGAGGTTACATCTATAGGAGGGAGCATTTAGGATCAGATCTTTAAGACGTGACCATCTGTTAAATACACAAAAAGTGAGGAAAACAAGAAAACTGACATTTCTAACAACTGACATCATTAAAGAAACACACATCACAGCATGGAAAGCTAAGGAATCCATGTCTGTTATCCTCAGATGGTTGTCACAGTTCTATAATAAATGAGTCTCAAGTAAAAATTTTTACTTGGCCTTTTGGCTGAGGTCGGTACAGGTATGAAGCATGTAGGCTTTACTAGGAGGCTGGACACATGAGTCTGAACTTCCCGCTGCTTCTGGGACTGCCTCAGTCTAGCCAGTAAGAAGTGCAACACTGTCAGTCAATGGATAAAATACTTAGTCTTTGCAGAAGTCATCACAACTCTGTTCTCTTGACCATCTCTGACTATAATAGTAGAGTTCTGGTTGACAGAATCACAGAACCACAGAATGGTTGAGGTTGGAAGGGACCTCTGTAGATCAACTTGTCCAACCTCCCTGCTCAAGCAGGGACACGTAGAGCAGGTTGCACAGGATCATGACGAGATGGCTTTTGAATATGGAGACTCCACAACCTCCCTCAGCAAGCTGTGCTGGGCCTCAGTCACCTTCACATAAGGTGATGTTCAGCTTGCAGCTCCTGTGTTTCAGTTTGTGCCCATTGACCCTGGTTCTGTCACTGGGCACCACTAAAAAGAGCTTGGCTCTGTCTTCTTTACATCCTCCCTTCAGATATTTATATACATAGAATCACAGAATCACAGAATCGACTAGGTTGGAAGAGACCTGTGGGATCATCGAGTCCAACCTTTGACCTAACACCACTGTGTCAACTAGACCATGGCACTAAGTGCCACATCCAGTCTCTTCTTAAACACCTCCAGGGATGGTGACTCCACCACCTCCCTGGGTAGCCCATTCCAATGCCTAATAACCCTTTCTGTGAAGAAATTCTTCCTAATGTCTAACCTGAACCTCCCCTGGCGAAGCTTGAGGCTGTGTCGTCTAGTCCTGTCGTTAGTTGCCTGGGAGAAGAGGCCGACCCCGAGCTCGCTACAACCTCCCTTCAGGTAGTTGTAGAGAGCAATAAGGGCTCCTCTCAGCTGCTCCTCATAGGACATACCCTCTACGTCCTTCACCAGCTTTGTTGCCCTCCTCTGGACTCGCTCCAGCACCTCAATGTCTTTCTTGAAGTGCGGGGCCCAGAACTGGACACGGTACTTGAGGTGCGGCCTCACCAGTGCCGTGTACAGAGGGACGATCACTTCCCTCGTCCTGCTGGCCACACTATTCCTGATACAAGCCAGGATGCTGTTGGCCTTCTTGGCCACCTGGGCACACTGCTGGCTCATGTTTTGCCAGCTGTCCACCAATACCCACAGGTCTCTTTCTGCCAGGCCACTTTCCAGCCCCTCTTCCCCCAGCCTGTAGAGCTGTATGGGGTTGTTGTGGCCAAAGTGTAGGACCCAGCACTTGGCCTTGTTGAACTTCATATCATTGGTCTTGGCCCATCTATCTAACCTGTCCAGATCCCTCTGTAGGGCCTTCCTACCCTCCAGCAGATCGACACTCCCACCCAGCTTGATGTCATCTGCAAATTTACTGAGGGTGCACTCAATCCCTACGTCTAGATCATCTATAAAGATATTGAACAGCACTGGCCCCAGAACTGAAGAAGTACCTTTTAACACTCAAACTTTCAGATTGCCACAATAAATTTGCTACAGTTTTCTTTCAAGAGTTTATTTGATTATTTAGACTTGTAGAATTACAAGCAGTGCTATGCTGAAAAAATTTGGTAATATACAGTTTTTACTCCTGGAAGAAAGGTTTTAGGAGACTTTGCAAATACATTTCTGCGAACTGTGATTTGATTTAAAAGATATTTTACAGAGAGTGGGATGGGGGAGTGTGTTGGATGAGATGAATAATATGGAAAAAAATCATATCATTGCACCAAAGTGCAGTGAATTTCAAAGAGGAAGGTGATCCCCTATAACACGCTTTATAGGAATGCTAGAGCCTTTTCTGATGTCTAAGATAGCGCAGCAAGTAAACAGTGTAAATTTGGTGTTTATTCAGCATTTATACAAGGGGTTGTGCACTGTGATGCAAAGCAAGGAAAGATTTGATTTGTGATTTTGTATTGGTAGATCATAAATCTATAGAGCTCCTACAAGCAAGGAGCCATGATGACTACCAGCTCCTAATAAATGCTTAAACTTTCGTTGATGCACAGGTTTTTCTTTCCTTGATAGGAATGTTGTCAGACTAGGTTTCATTAGCCATGTTTACTTATTTGATATCTTTGCTCATTAAAAAAGGAGTTAATTAAATGAGTCCCAAATAGTAAAAAAAAAAATTCTACGTAAAACAACAAAAAATGTCTGGTTGGAGGGCTCCTATTTAGACAAGATATTGGCAAAAAAAAAAATCCTGTCCCTATGCAAGCTTTTGCAAAGCATTTTTAAGGACAGCCTTAATGTACCATTAAATAAACAAGCAGAACCGCATGCAAATTCTTTGCTATGGTATTTTTTAATAGCAGAATTTATCATGATTTTGAGACAGTGAGGTTTCTCATATTCCGAAAAGGATGTGAATGTTTTCAGCCTGATCTTTGTGAGGCTCAGGACTCTGCCACAAAGCACAGCTCTATATGGGAGGTTCCACTTAAATTTGAGGAAAAACTTCTTTACTGTAAGGGTGACTGAACACTGGAACAGGCTGCCCAGAGAGGTTGTGGAGTCTCCTTCTCTGGAGACATTCAAAACCCGCCTGGACGCGTTCCTGTGTGATATGGTCTAGGCAATCCTGCCCCGGCAGGGGGCTTGGACTAGATGATCTTTCGAGGTCCCTTCCAATCCCTAACATTCTGTGCTTCTGTGATTCTGTGATTAAGATAGTAATTCTCAGCAAGTGACAGAAATAACAGCTCGCTTTCTCGCAACAAGAGATACTGAAGTACAACCAGCATTTTCTAAACTCTTTTAAAATGCCTTTAAAATAAATATATATGCTTATTTACCTCCAATGTACTATAAAAGATCATGGCCATTTTCTCTTAACATTTCTAGAAGTAGCAGCATTCCATGATGCCATGGCTAAAGCAGCACACTGATGCTGTCAGAAATTATTATATCAATGGCTTAAAGACGTCAAAAAGTATCTCTCAACTGATGGGAAAGGAATTCAGCGTGAGACGTTTTCAAGACAGAAAATGACCACCTTTTCCTTAAATAAGAAAATGCTGTTAACTTGGAAATCCTCAATTAAATTAGAAGCTTATGGCAACGTAGCAAAGAGCTGGGCTACAGACATATCCCTTTGTTAAACAGAGAGATTTTATTAATACACATTGTGCCGTGTAGGAGAATGACACAAGGGAGACCTTTGTTAAGGTTTATTTTATGTAATGGCAATTTACCCATGGGAGCAGTGCCTGTAAGCAAATCGCATCCCCGAGTGAGCAGCTCTCCTTGGTGGGGGATTGTCCCAGCGATGGCAGGCAGCAGCTGCGTCACTGTTCTCTGTGGGCTTTAACTGTGGGACAAAAGCTGTGTTTTATCCAGCTTTTGTAGGACCCCTGCCAATAACACAGAACATCTCTCACCCTCTGTCCCTAAAATGGCCAGTTCCCAGTAGAGGAGGAGATAGGAAATACAGACGATGGTCTCAGGGTCCAAGATTTGTAACTCTCATCAGTGCTTTTGTCCACTGCAGACTTTTTTTGTCTTTCTCTAGACTACTTCAGTTTCATATTATTCTTTATTCTGTCATACTCATTTGAGAAAAATAATAGAAGTTAATCTTTTCCAAAAATTCACCTCAGTCTCACACACAACTGATATCTTACCTTTCTCTCATTAAAACTAAGGCCTGTATTAAAAGGATGTTGGTATTAAATTATAACAGTGCTCCTATGGAAGTACATACATTGATTTGAGCACCCAAAAACATTCAACATGATTAATGTGATTGCAACCAATGACATAAAATGATCACTAAAAATATCACCCTCACATATGTTATTTTTAGAGTATCTACAGCAGTAGCAAAAACAGCGCGGAGAACTGGGCACAACTTTCACAAACGCAGTATAAGATGTGAAATCTAAGAAGAATAAATTAAGTTACTGGCAACTGTTTGTCTGGAAATAGAATCATCTTACAGTATGCTCTGTATAGAGAAGAAAACACACACTTTTGAAAATGAGTCAACATTTTCAGAAAAAGACGCTAATTCTGAGTATATCATATTCTGGTTGCTCAGCTCGGACACATGACGGCTGGTTTGTTCCCTGAGCCCCTCTCCACATTTCAAGCCCTCCATCCATGTGTTTTCTGTCGTGTATAAAATGGAAAGCATGGCCTCATATACTTGGAGGTCCCAGGCAACAGACCCCATCTATTTCTCTCCCCGCTTAGTATCTGCCCAGCATTGAAAGGAAATAGCCATTTCTTAACTGTGTCGATTTTAGCCATTAGTTTCTCTTAAATGTTGAGGGGAGGGGAACAACCTTTATTTCACTCTATAAAAGTCCTATTAAGTGATACTTAAGACCTGTAAAATTGCCTGGGTGGTTGAAAGTCAAGCTACCTTAGAGATCATGGAAAAAAATATCAGCATGTTCTCCAGAAATTACAACTACAGTGACAAAATAAATATATGTTAGTAATCACTGTATCATTTTTCTAAATTTTCACTAAAATTTTCAGATGCAAAACTCCTGTGTTGTAGGGCAGGATACAGCTTGCAAAATCTCAGGAAAATCCAGTTCTCTTTTTTTCCTTTTCCAAAGTAAATTAAATTTCTATAGACAAGTACTTTCTCAAGATGCTAATGCCAACAATTTACCCAAGATCCACAAGATGTGACAGTATGAAGTTATAAAATATGTCAAAAAAAGATAAAGGCCATGTTTCATGATATTTTCAAAGAGCACATTCCTTTTTATTTTAATTCATGTTCATGAAACTGTTTTGAAGATGAAAAGTTCTATGTGTGTGCATTACTGCTTCTATTAACAATATTAATTTATTTCTGTTTGGGCAGAAAAAGAAGAAATAATGCATGATATTGGTTATGCAGGGTAGGTTACAGGTATTACAGCTGTCTATTTGTTTTACTTGCTTGATAATGTTTTGCCATGAAAATTAAACTTAAATTCTGATAGCAGCACATCCCTGTAGCTTGGCTCACATCTTCCCTGACACTTCTTGCAGGCTCCTACCCAGGAAAGCATCAGTGTGATAAATACTATTGGACTCAACAGGATTCAAACACAAGCTGAAATTAAAGCACATGTATGAGTGTTGACCTAAGAAGAGATGGATTTATGCAACTTTTTATATTTTTTTAAGAATTTAAGAACAACTGTTACTTAAGAGTTTAAGGACAATTACATCATTTTGCTAGTTACATCTATTGCATTATTTTGTCTTACACCTTGTTCTACAATCTGCTGTAGAAATACCTCTGTAGGGTCATAATACTTGTGCTTGGTGGGACTCTGCAAAAGCCTGGAGATAAGTTGGTGTCCTGGATTGCACTAGGACAGAACCAATTTTCCTTTCAGAGATTTTTCCTTTCAGTTAAGTTTCTTCTAAGTAACTGCACTTTCTGAAGCTGACTACACATTTTTCAGACAGTGTCTGCTTCTAGGATTGATAACACTTGAAATTTATAGTAATTACTAAGGTAATGGTAGAAATCGTATGCAGAAAGGCTCTTGCTTATACTTATTCCTATAGAAACCAAGGTCACTGCTAAATTCCACATGGTCCACAAGTGAAAGGCTGTAGAAGAGTCACACCTCCAGGGAGGAGCAGACAGGACAGGTGACCCAAAACTGACGAACAAAGTATTCCATCCCATACACGTCACTCTCAGTTTAAAGCTAAGAGATCACGAGGGTTGTGCTCTCTCTTCTTCTGTGGCCAGCATCCAAAGAGGACTCTCTCCATTTTTCTCCTGCCTTCGATTCCAATCCATGCATTCCTGAATCCAGTTCCCATCTGCTGCTGAGTCCAGTCCAGGTCTTCCTGGAGTCTGCCCTGCAGCACCAGTGGTGACATGATTGTCATCGGGGGAGCTCCATCTTGGTATTGTATATATTTGTATATATTTAATAATTTCTATTATTATTATTCTGCTCTTTTTCATTGTTACTGTTTATTAAAACTGTTTTAACTTTCCAACCTGTAAGTCTCTCTCCCTTTTCCCTTTCCCCTCTGGTGGAAGGAAAGGATTCATAGAGAGCATCTGCCATCCGTTTAATAGGCAGCCCAGCTTTAAACCTTGACAGTTGGTAAGCTCAAGTACATTGTGATGAAAGCTGTAACTAAAATCACAATTTTGCCAAAGAGAAGATGAATTTGACTGTTTGTCACTGTACCATATTATGTTTCTGCATTTCACTCTAAATGAAAGTCAGTCATGACTAAGGACAGCATCTGGATGCTGTTGTGGAATAAACATTAGTGAGACCATGTTATTTCATAAAGACTGGCCTGTTTTCAGTGTCAGTGAGGCTGTTTTTTGTAATTAATAAGGGCTGTCAAGTCCTGTAGAACTGTATAATTAGAGACCAAGAGAACCATTGATAATCAATATGGTCCAACTGAAGTGATTCTAAAAACTTTTGGAATGTAATGAACTATGATAAATCATTCAGAATTCCATATATTTGCTTTAAAAAAGGTCTGTAAATGTGCTTCAAATTAAATTCTGTAGATCTTTGCCATTAGGTGTGGAGCTTGTCGTTATCTGTGGAATGATTTAACTGCTATCTGTTAACATCGATAGAATATTGAGAAAAGCAAGATAGCCCTGTTGTTTTGACTCAGCAGAACAGGCAATTTTTTCTGTATCTCTTGTCTAGATGATTGTATATAACTGTTAACCTATTTTCTGGACAGAGTTACACCTATGAAACTTATTCTAACAATTTTCTCCAGCTTCAAGTAAGTACCTCTTGTTTTAGTGAGTCAAATTTGTTTAACCCAATCATGTTGTTTGATTTGTTTTGTCTGGTTTGGTTTGTTTTTCCGAAGTGTTCCAGATCATTGTTGACTGGTTCCTGCCAAACAACCAGAAATACTGGAACACAAATATGAAATACTAATTTCTGCTTCCCAGTGAGAAATTACCTTGTGAGAGGTGGCTCAGAAGGACACCTATGCAGATGAATAGGGAGTGCCATGTCTTTTCAGAAGTAATCTAAGCCCAAAAAGAGGATGGAATAGGTTTTCATTCCATCCTCCATACGGCGAAAGAGGTGTTAATGAAGAACTTGAACTCAATTTCCTCTTGAAATGGTTCCTGGAAGAGTTACGTTGTTGATGATGCAAGGTAAGACAGAAAACTTCAGTCATGCCCAAAATATGGAAATATCAGACTAGACCCAGAATTTTGTTTCTGTTGTCATTTATGATTACACAGTGCTCTTCCACTACAGTGTAATTCCACTACAGGTCAAAACTGCAGATTAATTCACAAATTAATTAATTCCCAAACTGCAAACAGTTAAAACTTGCTACAGATTTGTCATTTGTATTAAACTCACATACAAATTCATAGATTCATGTAAAGTCATTAAAATTATGTGAACAACCAAAGACTATGTCTCACAATGCCTTTAGACATTTACTACACAAAAATGTCATCTTTAAAATTCATTTGTGGTCCATAATTTTTCCATATGAATGTCAGCCTTATTTTTAAAGTAAGAGATAGATGGATGGATGGATGGATGGATGGATGGATGGATGGATGGATGAAGGATGGATGTACAGATAGATTTATTTCTACAAATCCTTTCTCCAAAAATGTCAAAGTTGCATAATGTAAAATATCTGGCATCGGCTATAAAGTTGGGGGCTGATGCTTGAATAGGTCTAATCCTTTCTGGAAGGTGCTCTGCCAATTCAGTCTCTTTCAATGACATGGAGAGAGCAGTGCCACACACTTTGCATCACTGAAAGCTCTCCAAACGAGTCTGAACAACTGTACTGGACAAGGGACAGCAGAGAGGGGAAGGAAGCTGACTTGTGCACCTTTATCTGTTCAGCTGTTACTAACAAGGCAAAGAGACTGGTATTACAGATTTGCCCTAGGAAACACTACATATTTTCCTGCATCTCAAAACTAAGGAATAAATTTCTCTCCAACTGGTAAGTGACAAGCACCTTCATGTTAAGTATTCTTCCAAGAGCAATGTTAGAATGGGATCTCCAGTCACCAATTCTCAATCCATTTGTTGTGAATTGCATCCTAATAAACTCAGTTTTGCAGCCGTTTCTCAGGCCTCAGTAAGATAGATTCTCATTGATTTCTTTTTTGAGTTATCATGTTTTAGACATAACTTTTAATATTTTTTAAACGTGCTGGCATCACTTCTCTAATGTAAGGGAAAATAAAGTGTGAAATGGATTGTCAAATTCATCTAAGGACCTACAAACCCTGGGAATGTTAGAAACATTTTATACCCTTCCAAAAAAAAACCCAGAAACTGTAACCTCAGACTTTAAGTCTATTTTTTATGGTCACTGATAACGAGTAAATGAAAAGCTTTCCAATACATTATCCATGTCTGCTACATTTCCATTCTCACTTACATCTTCAGAGACCAGAGAAGAATTAAAACATTGTGAGTGAAATTCTGGCCCCACTGAGACAATAGATGATTTGTCATTGATTCACTAAGATCACAAGTTCTTTGGATTTTTTGCAGCTTCAGTAACTGTTTTCTTAGTTACCTGGTTATGCTGGAAAATTCGTGTTAAGTTCACACAAGTGTATTAAAAATGAGGGTTTTCTTACAATAAAATTTGGACCAAGCTTCTGGAATTACTCACTATTTGTATGTATTTTTACATAATCATGTATTCAGATGTCTTATGAACTCTATTGCCATTGACATAGTATTTCCAAAAAGTGGAAAAATTGGACACTTTCTCCCTTCCATAGTAAATACTAAAGATTTCCATTTTAAAAGAATTTTGTTGTTGTTGTATCAGATGTTTAACCAAACATTCTGTTTTTAGCTCTTGTACTTTAATGGCCAAGCTACTGATATCTCAGTATGTTTTACAGCTCTAAGTAAGGAAATAGTGTCATCCCTATTTCCCAGAGACACAAAACCTTCCCATTCTAGCCTCCTATACTTTTAGGCCGTTCAGTTTCATTTAGTGACTCCTAGACTGAGCTGAACAACTCATGGTCTGAAAAGAAATCTAGAAAGTTATTCAGCTCTGTTTCAAAAGTAATAAAAATGATGAACAGAAGCAGAAAAATGAGCTGTCATATGGAAAGATTATGGTGGAGCTGAAAATTGAACTTGGTTCTCCTGGGTCTCAAGCTGACTGTGCTAACATCTTATCCCCTGTTCCACTCTACCTGAGGCAGCTTCCAACAAAATAAGGGAGAAACTTCTCTGAGAGTTTAAAGTGTTAGAGCTGATGAAATGTTCCTAACTAAACGCCACCTTGGCAAGCTTAGAACTTTGCAAAAAAATGATTCAAGCTGAATGCCTGCCAAAACTCACCTAAATACAAGTGGTCTAGTCCTTTTCCACTGGTCAAGTGCTTTTCCCGTAGATTGTTTACTAGATAATACACCAGAGGCAATCAGAGGTGTAGGTTCCTGGTGATTAGGAAAACTGGGTCAATTGCGTAATTTTTACTCAGACATCCTGGTTTTTGACATCTAACTTTGCAAATATAGCCTTTTGCCTCTCTTCATTCACAAAATGTGTATGAAGGGTAGGTTTCCAGCTAGCCTTATGCCAAGATACAGTTCTGCCATGAACCAAGTTGTTCCATTCCTGGAAGAATTCGTCTGCAAGGGGACATACCCATCTACTCTCCAAGCAAGAATCGTAGAATCATAGAATCATAGAGTCATAGAATGGTTTGGGTTGGAAGGGACCTTAAAGATCATCTAGTTCCTACACCCCTGCCACAGGCAGGGACACCTTTCCACTAGATCAGGTTGCTCAAAGCCCCATCCAACCTGGCCTTGAACAGTGCCAGAGAGGGGGCATTCACAACTTCTCTGGGCAACCTGTTCCAGTGTCTCACCACCCTCACAGTAAAGAATTTCTTCCTAATATCTAATCTAAATCTACCCTCTTTCAGTTTAAAACCATTCTCCCTCATCCTGTCACTACTTGTCCTTGTAAAAAGCCCCTCTCCTGCTTTCCTGTAGGCCCCCTTCAGGTACTGGAAGGCTGCTAGGAAGTCTCCCCGGGGCCTTCTCTTCTCCATGCTGAACAAGCCCAACTCTCTCAGCCTCTCTTCATAGGAGAGGTGCTCCAGTCCTCTGATCATCTTCATGGCCCTCCTCTGGACTCACTCCAATGATGCAGGAGCATCGTGTGTGGGAGTTAGCCATCTGCATCAGATTGCCACAACTGCCGTGTGTCTTGGGTGATCCTGGGAAGAGCGCAACATTTGGTGCATATCTAAGAGGGCACAAGAGGCTTTTACATGGCTTAGCCTTTGTCTTCAAAGATCAAACACCAAACTTGTTTGGCTTGCCCTGAAACACACTCAGGCTAAAATACAAAATTTTCTCAGGAAATTAAAAGGACTAAATATTTGGATTAGAAAGCTATTTCAGTCTTAACCTTTATAGTCTGTCAGTTTGGTGTCTCCATAATCTTTCTCCTTTTTTTTTTTTTTCTCAGGCTAAAATATTTTGTGCATCCAGCTGAGGAATGTGGCTGGGCAATGGGAAGTCTGCAGGAGGAAAGAGAAGTTTTTCCTTCAAATACCAATTCATTTTAACTGCCTCCATACTTACTTCTGCCATAGGAGCAGGATACTTGTCTGTTCACAACTATGCATAGGGATCTCCTGTCCTGTTTTCTGCCCTCTGTGATGTTTGATCTGTTTGTTTACAGTAAATGGTACAATATAGTGTATGTTTTATATGAAATAATCCAGCGGCTGTGTGGCAGAGGGGAAAGTACCACAGACGGTGAGGTGGAACCAGAGGAAGGAAGGGAAAGATGGAAAGAAACTGCTCTCTCCTCAAATGTGGCTGTGCTTGCTCAGTTGGAGGAAGCTTTGGGTTTGCAGGATGGGGCAGGTAGGATTGAGTCAGCGCAATCCAGGAGATGCTTGATTGATGTCAACCTCAAGGGTGGTGGAAAGCAGGAAGCTTCCTAGGGAACTCAGAGAAGCCCCCACAAAAGGAACCCTTGGAAGTTGCTGGGTTGGAAAGTGAGACTGGAAGAAAAGACTTGTCTTGCAAAGATACTTGGAGATTTGTTTTCAGATCTTGGTATTTAATGCCTCCTCCAGTTGGCTGCTTAGAGAGTTAACTGGATGTAGTTTATTAGCCTGCATTATGCCAAGGCTGGAAGCCTTCTGACGCCTTGGTGTGCTCACCTCAAAGAAAATATTGACCAATTCTACTCCCAGGCTCTGTTAATTAAGGTTCTGTCATATTCTTTTTTCCTAATGTGGACAACAAGCTGTTTCTGGATTTCCAGCTGTTACTATATGACGATATCTATGGAAAGGGTTTTGTTGTTTGCACTTAGAGGTGCACCACAAAATTTAGGGACTATCTTCTCTTTTTTTTTTGCTTGTTTGTTTTTTGGAACAAATAAATCTTTGCAAATCCCTACTGTAGACCACACTGGGATTCCAGATATTTGGCAGTTTATATTTGTTTGCTGTTTATTTTTATCTTGCTTCTTATGGTGGGTTGATGCTGGCTGGATGCCAGGTGCCCACCACAGCCGCTCCATCACCCGCCTCCTCAGCTGGACAGGGGAGAGAAAATATAACAAAAGACTTGTGGGTCGAGATAAGGACAGGGAGAGATCACTCAGCAATTACCGTCATGGGCAAACAGACTCGACTTGGGGAAATTAATTTAATTATTACCAATCAAATTAGAGCAGGGTAATGAAAAAATAAAAACTAAATCTTAAAACACCTTCCCCCCACCCCTCCCTTCTTCCCAGGCTCAGCTTCACTCCCTATTTCTCTCCCTCCTCCCTGCCAGCAGCACAGGGGGATGGGGAATGGGGGTTGTGGTCAGTTCATCACATGTTGTCTCTGCCGCTCCTTCCTCCTCAGGGGGAGGACTCCTCACACTCTTCCCCTGCTCCAGCATGGGGTCCCTCCCACGAGACACAGTCCTCCATGAACCTCTCCAACATGAGTCCTTCCCATGGCTGCAGTTCTTAATGAACTGCTCCAGCGTTGGTTCCCTCCCACGGGGTGCAGTCCTTCAGGAAACAGACTGCCTCCAGCATGGGTTCCCCCATGGGGTCACAAGTCCTGCCACCAAACCTGCTCCAGTGCAGGCTCCTCTCTCCACGAGGCCACAGGTCCTGCCAGGGGCCTGCTCCAGCACAGGCTTGCCATTGGGTCACAGCCTCCTTTGGGCACATCCACCTGCTCCAGTGTGGGGTCCTCCACAGGCTGCAGGTGGATATCTGCTCCACCATGGACCTCCATGGGCTGCAGGGGGACAGCCTGCCTCACCATGGTCTTCACCATGAGCTGTGGGGGAATCTCTGCTCCAGCGCCTGGAGCACCTCCTCCCCCTCCTTCCTCACTGACCTTGGTGTCTGCAGAGTTGTTTCTCTCACATATTCTCACTCCTCTCTTCTGGTTGCTGTTGCACAGGTTTTTTTTCCCCTTCTTAACTATGTTATCACAGAATTGCTACCACCGTCACTGATGGGCTTGGCCTTGGCCAGTGGTGGGTCTGTCTTGGAGCCGGCTGGCGTTGGCTCTATCTCACATAGGAGAAGCTTCTATCAGCTTTTTACAGAAGCCACCCCTGTAGCCCCCCTGCTACCAAAACCTTGCCATGCAAACCCAAGACAGCTTTGTAACTCATGGGACAAAGCTTCTTTTACAGGTAAAGGCAAATGTGTGAATTTCTGCTGCGCTGGGACCAAATCACTTGAGTTTCATTTTGTGAACAAATGCAGTTTCACAGCTCATTGCTCAGACAGTGCACAATGGAGAGGACATAAAACAAGCAAACAAAGGGAAGAAATGTAGCCATTAGTACCCTGGTGGTACCTAACTGGAAAACGGTTTGCATTCCAAGTAGGGATGGCAATTTCCGTGATAGAAAGCTCTCAAGGTGTGCAGACAGAAGATGTTGCCACTTCAGTTAGGCAAACAGACCCAGGGACTGTTTTCTTCCTTAAGCCAACAAGAACAGGTTCAGGTTTGTAAAACTATGTCCTTTAATATCTTTACGAGTAAACAGATGCAAGGCAAATTAAAATAGCCGAGACTGTATCTAGACTGACTTCAGCAGGCTGCAGCTTTCCACAAGGGAGTTATACATCAGCTGAATAATGCAATTTATAAAGAGCATGAGGTGATCTGCATTTATCTACATTCAGGAAATAACTGCGTAAAATGAGCCTGATTCTTCTCGCATTTACCCGCTTTTCAGATTAATTCCAGTGGGATTTCTCCTTACAGCACCCTGTATGAAAACCAAAACCCATGGTTTCACATAGCAGCAATGAATCCAAATAAGCTGGTCTGCCTTTCAACAGTGATGAAAATGGGCACGCTTTTTCAGAGCATCCTATGCAGCTGCCATATATGCATTTTACATCTATGTGACTTCAGCCAGTGTAAGGGAAGGTATTACAACAGATGGTGCTTGTGAGAGACTCAAATTGTACCATGTATGCGAGCACATCTCCCAGTCCCCAGCCAGGCTGGAGATTGCACAAGGATGCCTGCCCTTGTCCAGTCTGCCCTTCTCTTAGGTCCTTCTCACAGGAGGTGGGATCCACATGAGCCTCTCTCAGGGGTGGCAGCAGCATTTCAGTGCAGCAGCTCAGGGTCTGGGGGAAGTCACCAGCTCTCCATGGGTGTCTGCATGCCCCAACAGACCTGCTAGAATTGGGAGTGGCTCCTGTGGATTCTCAGAGCTGCACAAAATCCAGCTGCCATAGGAAACACCAACAATGAACACCTTAAAAACATCTTTATGAAGGTTTTTTTCAGGTAGCCTTTTGGGTAGAAATACTTCTGAAATACTACAGAGGCTTTTCTTGCACACAATGTTCGACGTACTGGTATTCATCTCATTGCCTGCGGGAATTACTCTTTAGTATCCAAGAGCTGTTCATGAGTGGATCTATGACTGTGTGCCTATCTCCTCCCGTGGGCACTCGTATCTTTTCTCAGCTGTTAACATCTTGGTTAATTTTCTGAGGAGATTAGAAGCAAGGCCTTAGGTATGATAAATGCTACTGAAAATAAAGGGGGAGTTAAGAAGACAGGCCCAGCAGACAATATCTATTTTGCTAGGATTTGGTTTTACTGAGGTGTACTTTCTTGTGGATAAGAATAACAAGTCATCACCTTTTCCAGATGATAGGAAAGCATAATAGCTGCACTCTTCTCAGTCTCTTGTGAGTATCTGCTCTTTATTTTTTTCCAAATGAGTTCCTTGTAAAAATGTCACATTGCAGCACTGCTCAAAGGCTACTTAATATTCTTCTTTTCTTAAAAGAGCCATGTATTCCCTGACATCTGAGGTTTCTTTAATCAGCTCTGAAGACGTCCCATCTTCCACATTGTTTTTCTTGCTAAATTAGAAGGGAATGCACAAAAAAAAAAAAATCTGTATATTTCTTGTTTGACTTAGGGAAATAACTAACTTTGGGAGCAACATTTTAGTTGCTGAGATTCTTCTGTTGCCTAAAAGATAAAGGATTTTTCCTAGTCATGTTTTTAAGAACTACTTACAAAACCAAGTGTTTTACAGAATCTGATTCACTGCCTTCAAGCTAACAAGGCACCGAGCATGTCATTATGAACTTCTTGTTCATGATATGGAACAGTTTCAGGCTTGAACTGGTTTTAGTGGCATTTTTCAAACAAGTAAAATACAACCTGTAAGAAAACAGAATGTTCACTTCTGTGGAAAATGTAATATTTCACAGTGTTTCATTCCAAACAGGGACAAAAATGTAAAAACAGAATTGTATTTGCGCCAAAGTACTATGATTTTTTAATATTGGAACACGTAATATTTTGTACAAGGACATTATAAGGTATTATATATGAAAAATATCATATTCAAACAGATACTCTAGCATTAAAGTCTAGAGTGAATCAAAATGATAGTTGAACTAAGAATTTTATCTCATAAAAATGAGCCATTTTTCTCCATTTGTACTTAATTAAATGTTATCAATTTAAATAAAGTCTCTGTTTAAAATGGAGAAACATGTTTTACTAACACTTAAAAATGAATAAAACTAAAGTCGGAAGTTGTTTAATGAAAAACCTTTCTGATCAATTTTAAAGTAAAATATTGAAATACCTGCTCAGCTGCAAGTTTCAACATCTATTTTGAACCTGTGAATTGAAATAGGCCACAATTTTCCATGTGGACAATTTAAAACTGTGTGACTATACCTCTCCATTTCCAAAGGTGCAGGTAAGGGCAATAATTGTATTTAACATTGCATCATGGAGCCATGTAAGCACCGTTGAATGTGTTGAACTGATTTTAACTGATTTTAAAGAAAAGTCAAGTTATTTTCCTTCCTTCCACAAGTATATCTGCCTTGGAAAGCTCGGAAGGCACAACACTGCAGCTCCATTACATATGTCCTATAAAAGTCCCCACAAACACTCGGCACGGGAGCTGTGATGTGTAGGTACATCCCATGACAGTTTCTTGGAGTGAGGCACAAAAAGCAGGTTAGAGAGGAATGTACAGCAGAAGCAATGAATCTTTGCAGATTCTGCTATTCTGCAGTACAAAGTGCAAGAAAAGCAACACCTACAAAGTTTACTTGAGTTATAGTACAGGATTGGCAGCAAAATAGATTCCTTACTACATCTGCAAACTGTGATGAAATTCCCTCCATGGATCCTTACAAGAAATTTCATGTTCACTCCCCAGAAAAATGAATGAGGACAGTATCAATAGTCTCAAATATTAACAACAACCTAGTTGAGCCAAATTATATCACAGAATCACAGAATCACAGAATGTTAGGGATTGGAAGGGACCTCGAAAGATCACCTAGTCCAATCCCCCTGCCGGAGCAGGGCTCCCTAGACCATATCACACAGGAACGCGTCCAGGCGGGTTTTAAATGTCTCCAGAGAAGGAGACTCCACAACCTCTCTGGGCAGCCTGTTCCAGTGTTGTCACCCTCACCGTAAAGAAGTTTTTCCTCATATTTATGTGGAACCTCCTGTGTTCCAGCTTGCACCCATTGCCCCTTGTCCTGTCAAGGGATGTCACTGAGAAGAGCCTGGCTCCATCCTCATGACACTTGCCCTTTACATATTTATAAACATTAATGAGGTCACCCCTCAGTCTCCTCTTCTCTAAGCTAAAGAGACCCAGCTCCCTCAGCCTCTCCTCATAAGGGAGATTGTTCCACTCCCTTAATCATCTTCGTTGGCTCTGCGCTGGACTCTCTCTAGCCGTTCCCTGTCGTTCTTGAACTGAGGGGCCCAGAACTGGACACAATATTCCAGATGCAGCCTCACCAGGGCAGAGTAGAGGGGGAGGAGAACCTCTCTTGACCTGCTAACCACACCCCTTCTAATACACCCCAGGATGCCATTGGTCTTCTTGGCCACAAGGGCACACTGCTGGCTCATGGTCATCCTGTTGTCCACTAGGACCCCCAGGTCCCTTTCCCCTACGCTGGTCTCCAACAGGTCTGTCCCCAACTTGTATTCATTCATGGGGTTGTTCTTGCCCAGATGCAGGACTCTACACTTGCCCTTGTTATATTTCATTAAATTTCTCCCTGCCCAACTCTCCAGCCTGTCCAGGTCTCTCTGAATGGCTGCGCAGCCTTCCGTTGTGTCAGCCACTCCTCCCAGTTTTGTGTCATCAGCGAACTTGCTGACAGTGCACTCTATTCCCTCATCCAAGTCATTAATGAATATATTGAATAGAACTGGTCCCAGTACCAACCCTTGAGGGACTCCGCTAGACACAGGCCTCCAACTGGACTCTGTCCCATTGACCACCACTCTCTGGCTTTCTTTCCTTCAGCCCAGTTCACAATCCACCTCACTACCTGATCATCCAGACCACACTTCCTCAGTTTAGCTGCGAGGGATGCTGTGGGAGAGACCGTGTCAAACGCTTTACTGAAATCGAGATAGACCACATCCACAGCTTTACCATCATCTATCCACCGGGTTACGTCCTCATAAAAGGCTATGAAGTGGTTAAGCATGACTTCCCCTTGGTGAAGCCATGCTGAGTGCCCCTAATGATCCCCCTATCCTTGATGTGCCTAGAGACAGCACCAAGAACAAGTTGTTCCATCACCTTTCCGGGGATGGAGGTGAGGCTGACTGGTCTATAGTTACCCGGGTCCTCCTTCTTGCCCATTTTGAAGACTCGAGTGACATTCGCTTTCCTCCAGTCCTCAGGCACCTCTCCCGTTGCCCACGACTTTGCAAAGATGATGGAGAGTGGCCTAGCAATGACTTCCGCCAGCTCCCTCAGCACCCGCGGGTGCATCCCATCAGGGCCCATGGATTTATGGACGTCCAGATTGCTTAATTGGTCCCTGACCCAGCCCTCATCTACCAAGACAGATTCCTCCTCTATCCTGACTTCTTCTGGGGCCGCAGGGGTCCGGGGCTCCTCAGGACAGCCTCCAGCAGTATAGACAGAGGCAAAGAAGGCGTTCAGTAACTCTGCCTTCTTTTTATCCTCTGTCTCCAGGACCCCCACCTCATTCATCAGTGGGCCTACATTGCCTCTAGTGTTGGCTTTACCTGCAATGTATTTGAAGAAGCCCTTCTGTTGTCCTTGACCTCTCTTGCAAGGTTAATTCCAAGGAGGCCTTAGCTTTCCTAGTTGCCTCCCTACATCCTCTGACAACAGACTTATATTCCTCCCAAGTGGCCAGCCCCTCCTTCCATGATCTGTACACCCTCTTCTTCCACTTGAGTTTGCCCAGCAGTTCCCTGTTTAACCATGCAGGTCTCCTGGTACCCTTCCTTGACTCCTACCTGTTGGGATGCTCTGATCTTGAGCTCGGAAGAAGCAGTCCTTGAATGCTAACCAACTATCTTGGGCCCCCCTTACCTTCTAGTACCCAGTTCCCATGGGATTTCCCCTAGCAATTGCTTGAAAAGGCCAAAGTTGGCCCTCCTGAAATCCAGGGTTGTGATTCTGCTAGCTATTCTGTTCCTGCCACATGAGATCCTGAACCTCTACCATCTCATGGTCACTACAACCAAGGCTGCCCTCAACCTTCACCTCTTCAACCAGACCCTCCTTGTTAGTGAGGATAAGATCCAGCAGCGCTCCTCTCCTAGTTGGCTCATCCACCATTTGCATCAGAAAGTTATCATCAATGCACTGGAGGAACCTCCTGGACTGGGGATGGCTGGCTGAGTAGGCCTCCCAGCAAATATCAGGGTAGTTGAAATCCCCCATGACAACCAGGCCCTGTAATTGAGAGACTGCTCTCAGCTGCCTGTAGCAGGCCTCATCACCCTCCTCATCCTGATCCGGTGGCCTGTAATAGACATCCACAACAGTATCACCCCTGCCAGCCTGCCCCTTAATTCGCACCCACAAACTCTCAACTCGCTCCTGATCCGCCCCTGGACAGAACTCAATACATTCTAGCTGCTCGCTCACATAAAGAGCAACTCCACCACCTCTCCTTAGTGGCCTGTCTTTCCTGAACAGGACACAGCCATCCATGACCACATTCCAGTCATGTGAGGCGTCCCACCAAGTCTCTGTAATTGCCACTAAATCATAGCCCCCCGACCGAACACGGATTTCCAACTCCTCCTGTTTATTCCCCATGCTGCGTGCATTGGTGTACAGGCATTTCATGGAGCGAGCTGAGCACACCGATTTCACCCCAGGGGGATGGGAGGCCTCCTGGTCTGCCTCAACACTAGAGCGTTGCCCCAGTGCTGCAAGCCCAGCTACTACCCCATCCCCCTTCGAATCTAGTTTAAAGCTCTCCGAATGAGCCCTGCTAATTCCTGTCCCAGAACCCTTTTGCCCCTACGACATAAACCTTTCCCATGTATTACCGTCACGCCTGGTGTCTTATAAAACCAGCCATTATCAAAGAACCCAAAGCCCTGCCTGTAGCACCAGTCTTGTAGCCAGGCATTAATAGAGAGAATCCTATTAATATATATTCCATTTTAATTTTCCTTTTAAAATTAGGGTTTTTTTCTGATTATTTTTTAAACTTTCCTGCAAGCATGATGGTTGTAAAAATAAAAACGTTATAAATATTTTTTACTTAATTGTTATATTTCTGTTTATGAACAGGTGGTATTCTACATGTGCCATAATTTAAAGTAAAGAGTTACTCGGTTGCTGCCAGAGCAGCTCCATTCTGCTAGGTATGAAAAGGAAAATAGAAAGCAATATCCTCATGGTTTGGTTTGGGTTTAGCAAGTTCTATACCTCAAATTTATTGTAAGTTTAAGAGAAAAGGATAATGGAAATTCCAAAGATCATATGGACATTTGGTCTGTAGAATGAAAAATGTCACAATTCCTGAAAGGCAGGAAATCTGATTTTTTATAAAAGAAATATGTATTGTATATAAAATAAATATATATTTCATATAAAAGAAAATTATAAAGAATTCATCCACCCTGAAAAGAAGAATACGTAAAGACTCAGCAGCACCCTCTTCTGTGACATACTCTAGCCTTAAAATGAACTTTGGTTTGGCAGAGAGCTGCAGAAAAGTTGTGTAAATGCTACAGAGGAGCAGCAGTGAGTGGGTTGGCAGGAAGGGAGAATAGGCAGCAGGCAGGGAAAAGGAAAGGCAAATATATATATATTATATTGTATACATAAAATAACCTAATACCACCCATTACCTGCCACACAGCATTGTGGGGGGTCTGTGGGCACCCTCACGGCTTGAAATTGCTATTTCTCAGCTATTTGAGTTCTTTTCAGTCTGCTGTATCTTCATATTTCTGACATACAGCATTTAACCCTGTGCAGCTATGGGAACCTGGTTTTTAATGAGCGATTAATAGGTTCCTAAAATTTTAATAGGTTTTGTTACTTCAGGGAGGGGTGTACATGCACTTCCATATTAAAGGACATTTCAGAAGTACTGCGAGTTAAAGTGTAGCAAGTGAGACCAAAGAAGGCACTAAACAGACAGACTTCTCTAAGGGATTTCTTTTTCTTGCTGAAGCATCAGATCACATCACCTTCGGTTCTTGCTTGTTGTAAGGCACTTTTAAAACATATTGGCCATATAAAGGACTTCAGTATTATTTGGAATAGATCCTATACCTCTTTAAACATTGAATCTAGTCAAAAGAATAATTCCATAACAACAATGCTGTATTTCTTCCACCCTCTGCTCATCTCCAGAGCCAAAGCATTTGTTGCATGATGCTCTCTAGCTCATTCTGCTATCAGCAGTGCAGAGCCATTACAGCAATCAGATGTAATCTGCTTTATCACCAGCAAAGCAGTTGCCAGGAAAATTTCAGATTATCACGATTTTTATACTAATTCAGTGAAAACGTACATGGTATTTAAAGTATGTCTTGATTTGCAGTCCCAGAGTTGTATTTTCAAACATAAAATTTGGCTGGCTTACTTAGAAATTTTGTTTTATTGAGCAAGCTCCTACTTTGCACAAATTATGAAGGTTGAGCATGAAGCACCAAGGCAGCATTTTTAGCAAGCAAATTTTGCAGCCAGGCACCTTTAGCCAAAAGCCAAAGTTTTAAGCTCATTTTCATTACATATTGAATTGTTAGAGAATTACCTGTAGCTAAAGAGAAAACTTTGATCGTTGAGCCTTATCACTAGACTCTCAATGACCTTCCCTGTGCCAGTACAACCACTCGTACTATATTCCCACGACTCCCTCTGGTGGCAAACTCCTCTGTCCCAGGGGCGGGACAGCATCTTCCCTCCTGTTTTTCCTGATGCTACGCATGGGTTAGAGGCATGCTGGTGGATTCTCAGCTCATTCGGGCAGTGGAAATGCTGTTAAAAGTTTTAGTTCGAGTATAAGATCTCTTCTTTCTTACTTTTAGTTATATATGTACCAGTTCAACTGAATGAACAAACTACTGTTAATCTGCATAATACTGAAAGACTGCAGAAAAATGTTAATTAAATAAATATTTTTGTAAAAATATATAATATTTCTGGTTTACATACTGCCCTTTCATGTAGCCCACCACTATACAAACACCTCACAAATGTTCCTGATTTGTCTCAGGCCAGGCTGCTGAGGCAAGAGCAGCATCACCAAATCTGAAAATAGGGAGCTGCAGCCTAAAGGAGGCAAGGGATTTTCCCAGGTTCACATGCAAAGTCAGTGGCACGATGCAAAAGTTAAACCTGGATTTTCTTCTTACCTGGGACCACCTCTTCACACCACCTGGTTATATAAAGGGACCTTAACGTCTACTAACTCACTTTTACTTTCAAGGCTTTTCTTTTCCCACCATTGGAGACAGCACTGCCTACCTGCTGCTATCCTCGCTACACCACCCCTCACTACCTACCACCTAGACATGTAGCGGCAGAGCCTGACAGTCTCCGTGTGTCCAAAATCCTGGCGAATGTGGTAGGAATTTGATGACAGAAGACCCATTGTGGTCCAGTCACCCAACTTTATGAAAACCAATTGGTACCAAAATTATCTTACATAATTAAGTCACTTTAATGACAGCTAAACTCCTTTATGAGCATTGCATTGCGACTTTTCTCACTTACGACTTGTCCTTTCTTGTGCACATCTGACCTCACTTTCACCAAGCAATGCCATCGTGGCTAAAATATCAAGCGAAATCACAGATTTTAAAGCAAAAGTAATCATCATCAAACTCACCAGCTGAAAGGAACACGAAAATATTTCTGTTTATCCTGCTTTCAAATCGACTGCATTACATTTGTTACATCACACAGATTAGTAACACAGGTTTTCACAAGGGCACTGTGTTGGTAAGTCACACTCCTTCCCCACACTGAACATGTAATTCCTCCTCCTGTCATGAATAAATCATCTTAGCTGAGTACTTAAGGATGATGTGCAAATGCAGCATGACTGGCCCAAAAGGTAGAAGGATACCGTGGTATGTCTGGGGAATGAAAGGAGAATGAGATATGAAGCACAGTAATACATGATGATGTACTGGTGATCAAAATAGAGCAGTCTGCCATTAAAGAATAGCGTGCATTACTGGGAGACTGGCAAACTAAAGAGGTCTCTTATGTCACCTCTGCTAAACAGGTTCCTACTATTTTTAACGTTTAATTCAGGTTAGAATTCAGGTCTCTCTTTCAGACACACACGCCTCCGTACCTATATGTACGTACACAATATATGTGACATAATTTTCCATTGCCTCGAATGGAAATTTTTATTCAGTGACTTCTTATTCCAAGGCTGTTCTTCTGAAGAAAGGTAGTTCCAGTTACATGATTCTAGTGAATTCATTATGACTAAGGCTCTGGTCTTTATCCTGTAAACACCTGTGCATAGGCTTGTTGTGCTTGGATTTTATTTTTCTAGATCAATCACACCTATTGCAGCTCCCATGAAAGAGAGGCATGCCTGCCTTTGGTGATGTGGAATCAGAAAAATGGTGCAAGCTGAACCTGAACACATCAGTCTTGTCCCTGTCTGACAGAGAACAGTAAACCCTTGCAACACTTTTTGCCCGGTTTAGGTTTGCCCTGTTTTATAACTTCTTAGAGTAGACTGACGATGATAACACGAAAGAATAAGGACTGCCAACTATAAAAATTCATCAACACAGGAGGCCATTCCCATCCCAATGTCATAATCATTTGGTTGCATTTCTCCCTCCTGAATTTTTTTTCACTGCCCAAGCGAATCTTCTTTTTCTAGCTGCAGAGTGGATCAACTACAGCTGAAGTCAGAGCTGCCTAAACCAACTAAAAACCAGAGCATTCTCCTGGTACAGGGACAGTGTGGATCCAAACACTGACAAGCTCAGGAATGGGTAGAAATCAGAGTTCCCTGTTCCTGGGTAAGTGCTCCCAAATGTCAGGTGACAGTATGACCATGTCGACTAATGAACTAAACAGCAATATTGCCTGCAAAGCCTCTAGATTTTGTCTCAAGCATTCAGTACTGGGGAGCCCTAAACTGAACTACTCCACACAGCATTGAGTTACTGGCACCACACTCTGTGAGTGACATGAACCAAACAGAGGAAACACAATAACAATGAGAATGATGCAAGGGCTAAAATCCAGAACTTACAAGGAAGGTTACAGAAGAGCTAGGGTTGTTGGAGGAGGTCATGATCAGAAATTTGGGTACCTCAAAGACTGACTGGTGCTAAGTAAGAAGGATCTGTTATCCATATCTGTGGTGATAAGGAATAGTAGCCTTTAATCAAATAAAGGATAGTTAGGCTAGATATTAAGGCACATTTTCTTGCAGCAAGGTAATTATGCACTAGAATAGCTCACCAGGGGAAACAGTAGATTCTCCATCACCAGAAGTCTTGAGCAACAGGCCAGATACAGATACAAACTCATCCAGCCTGGGGCTAGCAGAGGGTTGAATGACCTCCAGCTCTCACTTTTAGTGCTGTTTTTCTAGGTGTTAGGATTCTCAGAGCACATGTAAAGGGTGAACCTCTGAGGTGGAAAGTCATCCAAACTCTGGATTGCAATAGGTGTTCATCAGGAAATAGGCTCTGCACATGCCCAAGTGAAGTAGTTGCTTGCATTTAGTTGCTTGAGGAACTTTCAGACCGACCTTGCAAACATCTCTGGGATAGGGCAAGGGCAGAGATGCTCTCTGCAAAGATGCATTGGACACAAAGTTTACAGCTGAGCACAGTAATACCCATGCACAGCATACCGACATGTGACAAGCAGGGAATTTTAGACTTCAATGAAGCACAACTAGCTAATAATAACACTTGCATAATTTATTCATGGATGTACATTTGCATAGGTTCCTCAGGGCCAGTGAGGGTCTAGAACTCAACAAATTTTATTTTCCCAGCTTTTCGGCAAAATCATGCAGTTACACATGCCAAGATACACAGTTAACCCTAGACAGATAATGTCTTACCCAAGCAGTAAATGTGTTCAACTCAGGTTTAAATATGGTATAATTCAGACACAAACTCATTTCCATATCTGAGTACTACGAAGTATCCACATGCTATCTGTTCCACCTTTTCTTCTTGCTCTGCTTCTCTAGTAACCAGTCCAGCATTTACCCTGAGTGTTTCAGAGGCAGCTCCTCTCTTAAATTCTCCCTGAGTTCAACTGTCTGAATGAACATAAACTGTTTACTGTCCATATCATGACCTCCTTAAATATCCCTGCTTTTAAGTACAGTGTACATTGATGGTGCATCCTTACCTAAAACTACAGTATCCAGGATTACATACACTTAACCAGCCATCAAGGGATAGTGTAAGCATAGATTCATGGTCCGATTCATCTGGGGTTTTATGTACACAACTCTCTGAGCCATTAGCTGTTGACACACTCTTGGGGAAAAGTACTTATTAGTGGATCAAACTTTTTGTACAGAAACACATATATCCACACCATATAACTAACGGTAATGAAGACACATAGAATATCATCTGGACGATACCCTTGTTCAGTAATTTTATCATCCAAAGTCATGTAGAATAGATATTAATATTGCGCATGTATTTTTTTTACAGCATTTGCAGCATTTTAACTGATGGTGTTGAACAAAGAGGCACTAAAGAAGCCCTGCAGCATCCAACTGAACAGGGAGAAGAAGAGTCTGGCTCCTCTCCCTGCAAGAGGTCCCACTCGCCACATCCGAGGAGCCTTGCAGCAGCATTAGCTAGAGCACGTGCAGTACAACATACTCCTTGCTTTCAGCTGAGGTGAAACAAAGTACTGGCTCCAAGAACAGACAACTAAGCATTCAAACCTGTGATATAAAGAAGGCAATTTAAATGAGAAAGGGATGGACTGAGCGGGGAATAAAACAGAGATGGTGTTACACTGCAGGTGTTCCACTTACTGTGTGCTGGAAGCCTGTACGTTGAAAAACGCTTATTTCTCCCTGGGACTAAAGCACTAACCTTGTCACGTTACACCCCAGCCACTATTTCTAGCCCCAGGCCTGTCTCTCCTCACCCCCACATCCCTTCTCTTTCCTTGCTGCTTCCTCAGTTGTGAGCTGCCTCCCGGCAGGGAGAGGCACAGAGATGCCACAGCAGCCGGCCAAGGGCAAGGGTCTCGCTGTAGGTTTGCGGGCGGTGGGTACAAGGGTACTTGTCAAGACTCTGGCTCTGTTCAGTCCCTTTTGCTCAGAGCCTGGTCCCCAGGCATGCTGCAGGCTGGCACCAGGACACTGGCTTCCCTCCCTGGGTCCTCTTCACTGCTGGATTTTTAACTCCACGAGCCGTGGCTTGTCCTGCACACCCGGCCATGGGTCACAACCATGCGTGGGTGGGTGCTGGAGTGCCAGGGCAGAGCAAAACTTCTCATTAAAGTCTGTGGTCATTCCTACTAATGTAGCAACGTTATTGAGACACTCAGCAGAGGGTGATTTATTGACATACTGCAAAGACATGTACTTTTGCTAACAGGTAGTTAAACGATTAAAGGCAACGTTGTCATTCCTGTTAACTTGTTCATTGGCTCAGTCTAGGAGAAACAATAACTACAGAGAGGAGAAGGTTTCAAACATCTTTTTTTTTTCTTTATAAAAGGTCCTATAATTAATTTGTCAAATTTGCAGGATCATATCTATGTGTAGGTTGGTTCTGGGAATAGTCTTTACTTGGTTTTGTGGTCAGATGGGAGCAAAATCTGCTTTCCATATGTATGTTTTTTCATCTACCAGCGCAACTTCTTTCCCTAAGGTATTTCTGAATTATTGTTTCTTTGTCATCTTCTTTTCTCTATTTTTCTCCAGTCACTGGATATCTTATTTTCCCTTTTCACTTACTGCAATATTTTTCATGTACATTTTGCATCTACTTCTTCTTAAACTCCTTGGTGATTTAATGAAATTCATATGTCTTTGATTTCTTTCCAGAATCCTGGCCTAAAACATATTTCCTGTCCTCTCTTTGATGTTTTGCTTTTAGAGAACGTTCTTTAGATGGTCTGTTCTTAAATGGCACTCTCTGTGGAGACTATATTTCTTTCCATAAGTACATTTTAAACTCCATCTTAATAGCGCACTCTACTATTCACCTTTAATGCCCCCCTGCTTATCACATCAAAGTAATGTTGGTCCACAGTGCTTCTCGGAGGTGTAACGAACAGTATATCTGACAACCACCCAATGATTTGCATGTGAGTACACTTCAGTGTGGTTTCTCCTGAAATCACACACCCTATCTGAAACAAAACTAACTTCACTTATTTGCAAATAAGCAATCTTGGCTCCAAGCTGAAATAACAGGATCTCTTACCAAATTTCTAGCAAGAGGATCAAAACTCTTCAGAGCACCCTATGGGGAGCTACCATCCTGGTTCCTTCACAGTCTTCATGAAGCCTGGAGAGAGCTGAGCTCCTCCAAAGCCTCGTAGACCAGCTCCTGGGTGGTAGCAGCCGGGTGGAGCAGACATGTTAGTCAGCACTGCTTCTCCAAGCATGGGTCACACGGGCCCCTGTGCTACCACTCGTGTTGTCACCCTCCTCTCTGCTGGCATCTCACTATTTTTGAATCATAGGAAGGTCAGATATTTCAGATTAGAATCTCACTGGAGATGACTAAGTGTTTCCATAACATATGCGTCCTTCACTAGCCTTCTACCACTGTAATTTGGGCTGTTTCAGCCCTAAAGACTTATTCTGAAATAGCCTCTTCCCCAGGCAAGCACCTCCCCAGTTGAAGAGTTCAGAGCACCCAGGCAAGGGCAGATCACTCAGCGCTGTTCCACAGGCACCTTCAGGGCTAATGTGTTTGACATTGTTTTACTTACACTTCCTGCTGCAAATCAAGATGACACTTAGGAAATTAATATATGAAGACCCTTTATTGCACCACTACATCCTGTTAGCAGTTCAGAGACCAGCTGTGAACACTTGCTTGCCAAAGCCTCCTATTGACTTCGTGAAAGCACGGAGTGCTTAATCAGACCACGCAGAGACAGTTTCTTAACCTTTTCCCTACACATTCTCACTTTTCCCTCCCCAGTGTTGTTGGCCTTGGCTTTTTGTAACCCAGCACAGATGCACTCTCCTTTAGAAGGATAGGGCAAATCCATCAAAATCTAATGCTCTGCCCCATTTGAAGCCATTCAAGAATCAGCACACAAGAAATGAGGCTTTGTATCATGGTTTTCAGTGAATAAATAGACATCTGAAAGGTGTGATGGGGGCACTGCACTAAATACTAAATGTTTTGAGGGAGCAGTGTATTTTTTCTTTAACAGAACATTTTCTGTGCAGTTTGATTGGAATACACTTATTGGTAGAGATCATTTTTCAAAAATAATTACTGTTGGAGCTGTTTATAGTATTAGTTTTCATAAATTCATCCAGTTATAATTAATATGTGCCTTTCAAGGACCTAAAAGGGAAGGCATTCAATATTTCTTGTCTCTAATTTTAGCATGATCTGATTTTCCTCTAGTTGCCTTTCCAAACACCTGGGGCCAGCCATATGAGTAAATTAGATTGTGCTAAAATGCATATTAATGAAGCTCAAGCAATGGTTCCCTAAAGGGACAGTAAAACTATATATAGCTCCTTTTTTCCCCCTCTCTTGTTTAATGTGCCTTTCAACACATTTAGATCCTAGTAAAATCATGGCATTTTGGAATAACCAAACAAATACAAAGACACTGTTAAAACAAAAACTCAGAAGCACATTTATTTGAAGTGTATAAATGATCACTCCTTTTAGTACTTGTGTTTTAATATTATTTCCTATTTAAAATGGACTTTCTTTTAACTGACTTATCCTATGAGAAAAAAATAATATCAAGACATTTGGGGTAATAAGAAGCAGTGTATTTGTTAATTGCCTACAGTGATCTCTGCATTTTCCTCTCCATAAAAACCCATAGTGCTCATTATAATGGTTAGCAGTGGAGGGCAACAACCAATTCCAATTATCAAGTGTGACCCTCAGTACATGGAATGAAAACAAAGAGTTTTGGAAAAGGACACTGGAATAAATCCCAGTTCCTCAAGGAAGCCCGGTGGTATTATCAGGGATTGCCTACAGGAGCATTTCAGTCTGGGCCAGGAGGGAGTTTTTTAAGTGAATCACCGCTGACGACGCCTTGGGTTACACCACAGAGTGGTCATAGGGCACATGCACCAGATGATTAATTCAGGAGAAACTACACTGGAAGACAGACTCCAGAGGCACATTTAAAGCACAGCCACTGCTAACGGGCATTCAGCTCATAGAAAGAGACTAGATGAAGTCTAAAATGGAAACCTCCTAAACGTGTGGGCACTGGGTCCTCAGCATCACCGCTTTTAAAGTAGATGGACACAGAGGAGACTGCTTGGATGACTAGGGAAGCCCAGTTTATCATACCAAAAAAAATTGGTTTAGTAATTAATTAGACCAAAGGCTTAGGGAGGATGTGACTCAGTGCTAAACAACAGGAAGGGAAAAGAACTGCCAAGTCACAAAACAAACTGACACAAAAACAAGTGAGTATTAATTGCTCATATCCTAGATATCAGAAGGAAGATCTAACCACAGATCTAAGGATTAGAAGGAAGACCTAAACAAAACTGAACTTTTGGAACAACCTTTCAACTGGAACACCATGGCTTAAGGAAGCTCCAAATGCTTTTAAAATGCAGTTTATGGAAGGAATTGTACAATGAGGCTGCTTGTAAGTGTAGGGGGCAGAATCTGACAGTTTAATCTGCTGGAAAGAGATGTTTCATTCCTAAGGATTTTCAAAGCACTGACGTAAGTTCTCCATATTATTATAATCAAACCACATTTTAAACAGGTTCAAGTCATTTTTAAGTGCCTTTTAGTGTAAAAAGAGAGGGAAAATATACAGATGACTTCTCACTGTAAAAAAATTGAGCAAATCTTTAGAATGAGGAATAATGTCTCTGTTAAACTTGAATTGGATGGAAATGTTGAAAGTGGTATGTTTGTTAATTGCCTACAGTGATCTTTGCATTTTCCTCTTCATAAATATGTAGTGCTCATTATAATGGATAACAATTACAAATAGTGTCTTTACAAACAACGCAATGGTCATGCAATTGCAGCTTGTGGATCTACAAGCCAGTTAGCAGTCCTGCCTGTTTATGTATTTATTCTTATTGCACAGTGTAAGGCGTATCAGAAGAGGAAATCAAGAGCAGGGACACTCAGAATCAGTGGCTGCTTCTCCAAATGTTGCCTGTGAGCCAGGGGCTTTGCCATGCATGATTTTCAATTAGAAAGAGGAGATGCAGATTCAGGAAGCATTCATGTAGTTATTCAGGTTTTCATTTTCTTCTGAGCATCCCTTCATAGTGAACAATTGAAAATACAAGATGAGAGTGCGCACTGTATTTAATGAAAATTTACTTTTTCCATTCTGCTTTTCTTTCCCAGTGAAATGAAATTTCTAAGCATGCCAAAGCCTTACTTGTTAGTTTAAAAAGAGCATTCAATTTTACAACTACTGAAACTTCATTCTGAGTGATTTATTATTCCTGTTATTGGTTTCCTTACCCTACCACCTGTGCTAAGTTTCTTTCTCTACCCTCAAATACCCACCCTTTTGTTCTTCCCTTTGAAGACAGTCCCAGCCTCTCTACCAGAATCACCCCTCTGCCACCATGGGCAATGTTTGGATCCTGTTGGTTTCTAGCACAAAGAACTGTATGAACCAGCATCTCTGCTACCTGCCTCCCCAGTCCCTCCCCACTACTGCTCATCTCTAGGAGCAGGCAAAACATGTCTGTCTTCTCCTCAGGCTGAGCAACAGTTCCTGAGGTAGGATATCCTGGTAGGAAGTAATCATTTGTTTCCATTAATTGCTCTGGACACCCAGGACATTGGCAAAGCTTGACTCACTTAGGACTATCCATCCTTGATGTGGATAAAACTGGAACTAACACTGGCCCTTCCAAGAAGTAAAGATTTTTTGAAGGCTTTGGAGTCACTCACCATGAAATGGGCAGCCAGTCGGGAGAACAAAAGTCACCCAACTGCAGGTGCACAGGCAAAGGATGCTCTCATTCAAAAGTAGTCGATGGACACTACAAAGGACAATCTGTAATTTCAGTATGTTCTCCTAGGAAAGCAACATTAATTCAGGGCTCCCACAGAGTTTCCTGAGACCTCTGCTTTTATTCTGTAACCATAGGACAGTTCAGCTAGGATCTGAAAAATTAAAATGCCAAACATTAAGTTAGTGAATATATTAATAAATGCAGAATTAAAAACTAAAAAGAGAATAGTGAGAAAGCAAATTTGGCTAAGATATTCTGACTACATTAGGCAGTGTTTTTCTATAAAAGTAATTCCAAGTTGGTTAAATTGCTCTTAGAAAAATTAAATCTTATGCATAAAATATGCAAGACCTTCAACTTTTCATCTTTTATGTTTTAATTGTATGGTAAAACATTATTTTGTTAAGTAAATTGTTAAGTATTTGTTAAAGTAATTTTGTGCATTTAACTTTGAAGCAGTTTCCAAAAGTCAAAGACATGGTTTTAAAATATAGCACATCAAACGATATTTCCATCAACATACAGCAGTTGTCATAAACAGCCTTAATTTCCAGTCTAAATTACTGATCTAAATATATTCAGACAAATTAATGCAATGGAAAATTATAGAACCCAAACTGTATATTTATTTATTGCAACATGTTTCACTTGCATCTCATCTGCCATTCATACAAGGTTACTTCCAGTTTAGTAATTTTTTTCCCCTTTTCATGCTCAAATTGAGAGGAAGACATGCCTTATAACCGAGCAGAAAAACATATTTTGGATGAATCTGTTCACTGGAGTATTATTTCCCGTATATCATACATTATAGCTTCATTTAAACTGTTGCCACTGTGTTCAGCTGTTTAAGACTTCAAGTAAGTGAACAATAAGTAAAATTGACCTTTCAGGTTATGTGTGGGGCGTTTTTGAAGCAGCCAGCCCTACAAAGAGTACCGAGGTGCAGAGAATTACCAGTACATGTGCGGTTTTGTTTCGCAGCCTGTCTCCTGATGACAGCTTCGTAATTGGTTTTGGAGTGACACACGGCACAGGCAGTCCTAACCAGGGCACTATTGAGACTGGCTTCATTGAGAAAGGGTTGTATTCATTGAGGACAGGACTTCTAATAGCAAAAAAAATCTTAGCTAATGATATACCACTAATCATCTCAGGTTGGGACAACAGAAAGTAGATTAGCTCCCACAGAAATTGTTAATGCTGAAAATCAAAAGTGGTGAGTGGTAAAATTTGTTTCATAGTCCTCAAGAAGAAAAGGCTTCTGCTTTACTACAAATTAAAACCTGGTTTCTATGAGACAGCAGACTTTCATTCTGCAGATTGTTTTAAAATTGAGTCTTTTTCTCTTCTTTTAGACATTGTAGCTTATTATGAACAAAAAACCTTAATTGTTCATTATGTCACCTTCTGTTTGACAGGAGGAAACAAGGAATGATTACTGTGTCTGTGGATTTCACATGGAGCTGGGGAAGACCATAAAAAATGAAGTGAGATTTTTTTTGTAAGAGAAAATGAAAAGAAACCATTTATGAGCAGCAGAATGAATGTCTGTCTGATTTTTTTTTGTCTCAACTGAATTGCATTAGCCTCACCTTCTTTCTGTTAATTCTTAAATCTCTCACTTGTCACACTTTGATATGGTGCAAGGGGCTGGAGGTGGGAATGAGTACCAACAGACTGAGGACCTTCTGCCCCTGCACGTCCGCATGAGCCAAGGAGAACTGCTCTGCTCATTTCAGGGAGGAGAAGGCTTTGTGAGCAACATGTGTTATGTGCTGGTCCCTCGTAGGAACTCAACATCCTTAAACATAGAATCATAGAATCATCGAATGGTTTGGGTTGGAAGGGACCTTAAAGATCATCTAGGTCCAACCCCCCTGCCACAGGCAGGGACACCTTTCCTCTAGACCAGGTTTCTCAAAGCCTCATCCAACCTGGCCTTAAAGACTGCCAGGGAGGGGGCAGCCACAACTTCTCTGGGCAACCTGTTCCAGTGTCTCACCACCCTCACAGTAAAGAATTTCTTCCTAGTATCTAATCTAAATCTACCCTCTCTCAGTTTAAAACCATTCCCCCTCATCCTGTCACTACTTGCCCTTGTAAAACATCATTAAACTGATTGCATTGCCAGGTGTGGCTAATGCTGGTCCAACAAATCAGAAGCTGGTCAAGGGGAGATGAAGTAAACAGAAAGCATTGTATGAAACTGGGATAAAAATACAGAAACAAATAGATTAAAATTACATATAGTAAAGAGAAGTCGATTACAAATACAGCTGAGTCATTGTGAAATCAGCTGGCTCTCCCACATCTCCTGTCCCTTCCACATCACTTCTGCCCCTTCTTCCATTCACCTCATGGTCCCCTCACCTGATGAAAACACTCACTCTTTGTGTCATGTCTGATATCAAGCAGGAAGAATTTGCAAAATCCCACCTGAGACTTGTCAGGACCAGGTGCCTTCAATCATCCAGATTTGCCCTGAGCACAAACTGGAATTTGGAGTTCTCAAAAACTCAGAAAGTTGTGGTTGATTACTTCAAGTTGAGCATTACCTACCAAAGGCTGGCTGGCTGCAATCTGTCAGAGCAGTGAATGTATAGCAAATTGGGAGCCACTATCCTGGGAGACAGATAACATTATTCAGTCTGGGACAGTCCCCATCGGATGTCCGATTTATCACAGAAAATTGGAAAAGCCACTGCTCCCAGCACACAGGACAACCATGGGCACACAAAACCCATTTGTGCAGGCAGATAGGGTCCCCCAGACCCATGTGTACAAAAGCTCCTTTTCCAGATACCTTGCAAGTGCAAAAGTACAGGGAAAGACATGTCACATATGCTTTTCATGCAGTGTATGGGATTCAAACATGTAGTAGAGGAAATCCTCCCTGCTAATAGGACGGGAGGGGAGCAGGGGTTCAGGCAGCAGCAGAAACCCCACAGAAGTCATGCCGGGCAGGAGCAGAGCTGGCACGGAGCCAGGGCTGGAGGTCCTGCACCGGCTGAGGAGTCCAGCACACCCCCAGGCCCTGTGTGCACCATGGCTGCAACAGGGACAGTTTTAGTGCCAGGGACACCAGCACCATGGGGCCACACACCTGTGAGATGTACGAAACCACCCCACAGACCTCTCCTCAGGGGTATGCTTGGTTTGGCTAGCAGCAGCACCCAGGGATAGGCAGGACAGGGCTTCATGACCAGGAAGAGGTCCAACGCTCAATGAACTCAATGTAATGAGGCCCCTGACAAGAGCTAGAGAAGGTCTCATCAGCTACGTTTGTCCTGCACTTCACGTGTGCTTTTGGGGTTGGAAATGTCCTAAACACAGACTCTGGGAATTGAACACCCAGTGGTCTTGAGGTCTCCAATTTAACCATCAACCATTCCAGTGGGTATGACAATGAATATGTTTTAATTGTAATTTCCTTAGAAAGAAAAATTGGCCATGGCGAAAAATAGAACTGGGTTTAGGCCTGAAGAAATAGTTTAAAAAATTGTTCTATTCAGGGTTTGCAAAAAGTCATAAAAGCAGGTACAGAAGCGATACACAGCAGCCCCCAGCAGCATGCCATCCCAGATGAAGTGCTCCAGCATGGTTTTTCCTCTTATGAAGGTGAAACAAATGTAACAGCAGCTCTCAAACACAAAACAGATTTGCCCTAAAGCTTCATAATGAAAACAAGCTTAAAAATGGTTATCAGACTGAACTGCTGCTCAAGTACAGCATCTTTCCTACCTCTCTCTTTCCTGACTCCCTCATTTTACTCAAAAATAATTGCCTGGAAAAATGAGTAGTTCCTGTAGTTACTCCTGAAGACTGTTGTATTCAAGTTTTGGTGAAGTAAGGCAGAAGACATTATAGCCACTGAATATTTGAATTAGTCTCAGTAGGTCAATTACTACAAAGATTTTCTGCTCCAGTTGCTTGCAGAGAGATGTGCACTTCTTAAAATCCCAGCTATTTTCTGTTTAATTTATTTGCAAAGCAAGACATAACAGTGTAAAAAAATCAATTGAACAAAACAATTTTATTGGAGTTCACATGCTACGACAAGGTGTACGAGCACAAGACCTCAAGCAACACAAGCAAGCAGTCCTGTAGCTGCTTTCAAAGACCTCTGCTGTTTGCAGCAACGTAGGCTGAGCACTTCAGCAGTTTAACAGGTTTCCCCCTTGATCAATTTTTTAGCTTTTCCTTTTTTTTTTCTGAAAGTTCTTATTTTTTTTTATTTAGTACAATCGCTATCTTTAATAAAGGGTGTACCCCTGTACTTCTGCACATCTGAATACAGCTCTATAAACCCCTGCTTTCATACCTCTGTTTCAGTGGTTCCTCTCTACCCACAATAGTTTGTCAGGCAGGGGAAGGATGAGAAGTCAATACAAGTTCCAGCAGATCAAAGAACAGGATCTGTCAGGCCTCTGCTGCCTCCACCTCCAATATTGTCTTGCAGTCCTCAGGGTCCGAAGCAGAACCTTTCATTTGGGAACCTACACTGAAGAAGTTACAGAATACCAAAAAATGGATGAAAGCCAAAGGAAGCCTGTAGGCTTGAGATTCGCAGGAATAAAGGGAGAATTAACACCATCACACACAACTGCACTTGCTGTCATTAAAGAGGAGATAATAAAAAAGATGTCTGAGGATAATTAGCTAAAACTGTACCGTAATCTTCAATAGAAAAATAGATCCTCTACAAAAACTCCCTCCAGAAATCTTGTAGCTCCTGCAGTACTTATTTCCACACAATTTTTTTTTGCTTTTATTCAAATACTTTTTATACACTTTAGATGCAAGTGATATTTAAATTTTTTTCAATCCTTTTTGAGGCTCAGTGGACAGGAGCAATTCAATCAGAAGTAAAGAATGAAGTGAATAAGCAGCAAGGGAGTGCCTCTTCATTCAGTGTACAGAGAAATTAATAACCACAGAACAGCTATTGAATAGGGCAGGTTTTTTTCAATGCTTCAGTAGTAAAGCCACACTGATTTTGTACCAAGCAAGTATTATACACTTGAGAAAGATGGGTGACAGAGCTGCAATTTGCTAAAAGGGGGCAGGGGAACAAGTGTTCTACTTATTTGTAGTGATAAATCCCACAGTAAACCTCTAACAGCTGTTACTTTACTCACATCAATGATTTCTGCTTTCTGTTTTTTTTTTTTTAAAAAAAGGTGATTTTGTCAATAAAATGATACACAAAACACCTGGTTTCATACTTGAAAAGTAGATAACATTGAGTAAGAGACAATAATTAGTCATATAATATAACTTATCAGTTTATATCCCTGTTAGAAGGAAATTATCTTACCATTAATGATCAAAAGGTAAATAGCCCAGAAACAGTCCTTCTTAAAGACCACAGGGCCAGCAGTAGAGGAGGGAAACTGGACAAGCAAAGTAACAGAAGAGACCCACGCACTTTCAAAAGCCTCGTCACAGAGAGGGCAGGGGCAGAGCAAGCTACACGCCTGCCACGAGTCGCCGGCTGGACCCCCACAGCTCCTCTAATCTCAGCGCAGCCAAATCTGGGATTAAAATACCAGATAGTTACATGCCACCCTGTTTCATGTCTGAGGTATGAAACAAGGCATTATAACTCATGAGCTAAAGCTGGAAAGTAGAAACAGGAGACGCCCCAATCCAGGGGGGACCCTTCCAACATGCTGAGCAGAAATGAAGGTCTGGTGAAAGCAACCGGCTTCTCTGCAAACTCTGAATGGTGAGAAATAGCTGAAACCTAAGATATGCAGAGTTTCATCTTCTGATGCATTGCTGTTACATATCTTATTCTCAACAGGAAGGTTCTGCATAATGGCACCAGCTTTAACTCCTTAACACAACTGTGTGAAATGGGAATTTAGAAGGACAGGCTAGGAAAAATCCCCTCCACAGCTCCAGTACTGGGTAAAACCTCCTTTCCTTCCAAGGATCCTGAAGCTTCTTGTAACACCAAGGTCAAATAACAACCTATTCAACACCACATCTAATCTCTCCTCCCTCAAAGGGAGGGCCACATATTCGGTATGTTCTAACATGAAGTTTTATAAGTAGTTTGAACTGGAAGGAGAAATCTGGCCTGTTGTTTCTCATCATCTAATCAATGTTTCTGCCAGTTCAGGGCATTAAAATTATAATGTATTTGCCTAGTACTTGCATAAAAGATTGAGGAAGACACCAGCAGAAAAAGCTTATACTCTTCAAAATCTCCATACTACACTAGTGCAAATCTCCTATAGTGTGGAAGAAGAATCCATATTTGCTCAAAAACGACAATAATGCAAGAAATGAATTCAAAAATAGCTGTTCCTCCCAGGCCTAGAAGGAAAAAAGGAAAACGTTCACAGGGGAACTGGAAAGGAACATTTACATTAAATATTTTTTCTCAGAACAGTGACAGAAATTTAAAATAATATTTGAAATTCTGCTCTCACAGTTGTACTTCAGTTTCTCACATATTTTGACAAAAAAATTATAGAAACACAGGTTATTTTAATTTAAGCTTGCATATGAAAATTCCCATAAAATATACAGATGTAACACCCTGGTGTGTTACACTGGTTTATAGAATGGCTGGCTTTGTGTACAAGGATGACATCCAGTATGATATTTATATTCCACTAAAGTGGCTGGTAATAATAATAAAGCCTAGATATATCCTCAGTTTTAAGGCTGTTTGGTAACAGTGTTGTTTTAATAACTTCATAATGAATATACATAGAGATGGTACACTGCCAAAGAAAAATGGATATGAGTTTCTTCTGCATCAGCACTATAAAATTAGGTCTCCTTTTTAATCCTGTTTCTGGGCCATACAAATATAACCTTTATACTTGCTTACAGGTCATTAATAATGACACTTTCAGCTGCTGCTGTAGGGATATATAAACAGGAACAAATGTACTTAACTACATTGTGCAAACCAATTTAAAGATGTATATATTCTTAGTTATGAATATACAGTGCTGATAGCATTTCTAAGTACATTATATATCTATTTCTTACTCTTCTATTAGAGCTTAGTTTTCATGAACAAGTAATTACTGTAAAATTTTCATTTTTTTATGTTTCCTAACAAGGTTGTGGAAGAATGCGGCCATGCAACCACCTATTAATTTGTAGTAAAAGTTACTGCAATGGAAATCAAAAGATACATGTTGCAATTTTTAACAGTTAAAAAAAAACAACGAAAAACAAAACCACAAAAACACGTTCACACAAAACCCCAAATGCAGCTTCATCACTGTAAGACAGCACTAGCTTTTTCTGACAGTTTAATAGCAGAAACAACAGTGAGAAAGGAGAATCTGACACCTACAAGTAAGAAAGGAAAAGTAATGCAGGAAAAGATATCTGATCATTACCATGTAATCACAGCTGGAAAAAAAGAGACAGATTTCACATGAAGATTTCTATTGAACTGAAAGACCCAGTGAAGGCTCAGCTTGGTCCCAGGTAATGGGATCTGTCAGGAGGTAGAAAACAGATGCAACATTGATTATCTTCCCCATTAGAGCAGAATTGCTGCTAAGCAGGAAACCACAGAAAATTTCAGTGTGGTCCTGAAAACCCGCCCCCGTGCCTTGTGCGTTCGAAGAGCGCTGACTCTGAAGAGCCAGTTGCTGTTTTGTGCAGCACAGCTGGATGCGGAGCACAGCGAGATGCTGCTGCACGGGCTCTTCATGGACAGAACAGGAGGGGGTCTGGGCAGCAGGTTTTTCCCCTTGTCAAGGAGGTATCAGCATGGCTTAATCTGTTCTGTACTCCAGCTGGCTGGTGTCAGAGTGCCTTGAAACCTACTGCTTATCTAAACTGGTCCCTTATGCCCATTGTGCTTATGGAGATAACTCCATGGGCTGGAGGTAGCCAAGCAGAACAGCTAAGCCACCTCTCCAGAGCCAACAAGGTGTAACCCACCTCACACACCCTCTGTTCCCATAAATATACATATTATTTTTAACTTTAATTTGTGATGTAAACTTATAGTTTTACTTAATTTACAAAAAAAAAAAACCCCTTCACAAGATTTTTGGGGTTACTATCTGAGAGCAAACAAACAATAATTTTAATACCTAATGCCATATCTTATGTGTTACACACACAAATTATCTCTGGATAATTTTTATGGAAGTTAAATGGAACCAGCAATATTCATATACCAAAACTCTGATGTATTCCTTTTGAGTTTCACATTACTGTGTCTTATGAACTGTGAGAAGTCAGAAATGAGGTTACATCCTTTTTAGAACCAGGATCAGCAGATTTATTATCATTGAAAAGGACTATTCAAAGTGCCTGTTACCCACGATATAACATCTAGTTTGAATAAAATATATGATGTTACTTAACTGCATTAAAAACCAGCAACACAGACCCAGGAGTTGGAGAGGCCTAAGCTGAAGATGTATTTGAGCACTTGTTTATTAACTGCTGCCTAAACAGAACTATTAAACACCTGCAACCTCCAATTTCTATGCCAACAAAAAAAAAGTATTAAAATTCCAAAACCTGATTTCAGAAAAGTTTACTATGAGATGGGTGATGGCTAAAAAATATAAATTTTTGAAGGAAGAGTCTGGCTGAACAGTCTTCTCCCTGTTATTTTTAGTGAGCGAGATATTCTGGAAAAACGGTGGCTGCTAGAATCAACTGCAAAATACGTTAATTCTAAAATGATTTTTTCTACACAGGCTGAGGGGAATATGAGGTGTAAAATAAATGTTATACTACCTTGTATCAACTACTCAATCTTATTAGGGCACAAAGCAATTTAGGTGATAGGCTGAAAATTGGCCAGGGCAGAATGCAGACAAGACCAAATTAAGAAAAAAAGCAATTTGAGTTTACTGAATAATCTATAAAAGCCAATAACAAATTACAAAAGCCAGAGAAAATTACAAGCAGGTTTTGTTTTCAGTGCACAATTAGAAGTATTGAAAGGAAAAAAAAAAAGCATAACATTACAAAACAATTAGAGTGGGGTTACTTCACATTCAGTCTTCAGTGATGAGGAACGGAAAATGTATTAGCAATTTGAACAGGTTTCTGCACAAAACCAGTTGGTTTTTGTTAAACAGAGGAAAGCTAGGGCTCTGGGGTATGGAATCCACAGGAAGACAGATAACATAGCACCTCCTTTTTAGATGCTGGGTCATGAGGTCGGTTTCTTGCTCTGTTAATGACCCTGCAGTTGGTGCCCAGATGCTCTACAGGTGGGCAAAGTCAGGCTGCAGTTTACTGGTCAAGCTGGCTTAAGGATTTCTAATGCCAAATCAAAATGCATGAAATGACCCCAAACCAACCCATCAGCCAAAAGATCTTACAGGGATTGTGCCAGCAGCCCTCCTGCCCAAGCAGGGCCGTGTACATCCCGCCATACTTCCTCATGTTCCATCCCCGCTCCGGGCTTGGGGACATCAGTTTTCTTCACCTGCTCTTAACTGCTATCTCCGGCAATCTCCTTTCACCTTCTCTTTGACAGTTGCCACACGGGGGTCTTCCAACAAGGAGCATTTGCACAGGGCCCGTTCCCACCAGCAAGAGCTAGTGGAGTCCTGCCACAGCCTGGTCACTTCTGCTCATCGCTGGGCATCGCCCCGAGCTGCAGGAGGGAGGAAGCAGCTGAGCTGCCGGGGTGCTGGGGCAAAGCAGCCATGAAGCACACCCCTGCCAGGGTGGCACAGATGGCACCTACAGCTCCTTAAGCAATGACAAATGAAGACAAGGAATAAGCCAATGTAATGACTGAGGCAAACTCGTGCTTCCTTTTCCCCTGCCACATAGCTTGGAGATACAGGAACTCTCTTGCCATAAGAGAAATAACTGATATGAATTCCTCCAAGCCAAAGATGAAAGCAAGAAATTGTGAATTTTTAACTGGAAGATTTAGGCATATCCACGCTCATGTGTGCTGGCTCTTGTTTACGTGCTCTTGTTTATCTTTTCTGATGCAACTCATCCATGTGCAAGAAACATGGGCACTTAAATGAAGGTGACTTTGACAAAGCAACTGACTCCAAGGCACTTACCTGGCACGGCTCTCACCGTCAGAGCATTTAGGTGTTTCATTAATGTATGCATGTGCTCCATCACTGTTAACATTAGCAGCTCCAGTCTGAAATACAGTATCCCAGTTCATTAGACTCCTCCTGTACAAAGCTACAAAAAGCACAGTAATATTAAATATTTTGTTGGCATATACATTTCACAATATTCAAAGTAAACTTTCAGTGCTCGCTGATGACAGTGGGCAGCTACTGGAATTCCCAAAGGCACTTTGGTGCCTCGGCTGTCAATTGAAAGTATACCTTTACAAGTCTGGTTGCAAGTCAAGCTAGGAGCTATTCTCCAGACCTTTATACAACTTGCACCACCATAGCACAGGCAAATGTTACCTCATCCAGCATAAAGTCTGCAGGCATAGATGTAACTTGAAGGGTTCTTTTGAACTTGCAAGGTATTTTTATATTAAATCATGAAGATGTACCAGGCTGAAACATGACCAGAGAGAAAACTGGTAGTCTTTATTTCCTTCACAGTTCTGAAAATAAGTTCTAACAATTTAGCCACTAGTAATAAATTACTAGAAATGAATAAAGGCGATGCTGAAAACCCACAAAAAATGGTTATTTGGTGACAGGATTATCGGTAGCTGATTTATCTTTGACTATACATTAGAGCAGACCTACACCAAAGAACAGAAGTCTTTAATGTTAATGTTTTAGTATCTATTTCTCAAGGGAAAGAAGCCATATTATGATTGCAGTGCTTAGTAGAATATTCACTGCAGTTGCTTATTCCATTTCTATTTTAGGTAGGTCTTCCCTTATCAGGAAAAAAAAAAAGGACAGTAGGAAATGCTTTTTAGGGCCACGGGCTTTTTCATAAGGAATATAACATGTGAAATTAATTTAATCTCTTTCTGCTTTGAAATATGTTGCAAACAGATGGTGATTTTCTTCAACACACTATACAAAACTATTCAAGGATTCATTTCAACAATAATTCATATCCTGAACCTCATTAGTAAGTAGTTTGCTGCCAGTAGTCAGTATTAAAAATGAACTGTTTCAATAGATTAGTCATGTTGCTTTGTTGGGCTTTTTTTTAAAAAAACTTGATTGCACTGATGTAAATCAGACAATAAACTTGCTCATGTGAAGACAAGAATTCAGTATTATGTTTCACCAATACTTTGCAATATTCAGTTAATCTCCATTTTGGCAATCACTCCTACCAGCTATCTTACTTGCTATCCTTGCAGAATGCGACCACCAAAACAGTATGAAAATAGGCTAAATGACCTTCTTAACAAATGGGGTAGCTAAAGCCTCACCCAATCTTTATTCACTGTAGAGTCAAATTCATACTTTTTTTTCACATTTTTCCACATTGTATATTCATTTACATGAATGTGATGGAGGTACCAATGGAGGTATCACTTTCTGTTTGTACAAGTTACTACACGGGGACTGCAGCGGTAGAGAAGGCGGCACAAGGTTTCTTTGCTTGCAGACCAAGGAAGCGTTATCAAAAGCAGAGTGCAGCTTTACAGTCAAAGCTTCAGTGACTAATAAGGTAACTCAACAGAAACAGGAACTCCCCAAGAGCAGCATGTTCCATAAAATCGTATTTAGTTTCTCTACCTTTATACAGGTATAAAGTTACCTTTATACAGGTAACTTCTAGAGAGCTGTGCTGTGCTGGTTGTTCTTCAGGAGGAGGGAGGGAGCTGCAGTACTTCGCCTTCTCCGATACTGTGGCTTCAAAGAGCCCATTAAGGACACAGAGCTCTGTTTTGATATCACTGCCTCATTCCTGAAGACAGGTAGACGATAGTCTGCCCTCCAGGTCATACGAGCAGAGTCCCTCTGGATCACAGAGACAGATCTGCCCTATGTCAAAATCTGGGAAATTGAACTCTGCAGCTTCTATTACAAACTGTCATTTTGCTCCTTCAAAAGTCACTGCTACCTTACTGGAACAAGCCTCAGCATCTGAAAAGCCACCTCAGATAGCAAAAGACTTACTAGGCTAAGTGAATGCACTGACCATACAGGAGCTCTTTGCAGGGCTGGCAGAAACAAACCCAAAACATACTGCAGGATTAACTTTTGGCTGCACTTTATGTAACTTGAGAGATAACAGTTTACAGGCTCAAGCAGTCATTCAAAACACATTTCCTCTCTCTCATTTAGAAAGTTAAGGAGGAAAAAAAAAGAAGCAATAGGAGCTTGCTTAATATTTAGTTACTTTTTTTTCATTACCACAAACATCTAGAGCAACCATTCAGTCCTGAAGGCTTAACAATCTTCATCTGCTAGAGGAGGGTTGCCAGATTTTAGTAGTACTCCTTGTAACTATGTAGTACTCTGTACTTCAGGTCAGTTGTGAGCTGAAGTTCAAAAAGATGAACTGGATGGGAGCTTGTAGCAAGCATTTTGTATAACATTTCTCATATGACTGCTAGAAGAGCAATCTCTGCTCAATAAAGAGCTATGAAGCAAAAAGCAATCTTTCAGTCCTTACTGCTCCTTTCCAGTAGGTTGTTTTCTTCTGTTACTCTTTGTGCTAGAAGACAGCAGCTAGATTTTGGAAGACCTAAACACTGATGTCACACCAGGCTGAAACATGAGTTACAGCTGCTGTTCTGCAGAAGAGGGTCTCTCCCCATTCATCACTTGGCCCTTCGTTGTGGGGAGGCAGAGCTGCAGCTTGGATTTCAGCTTCTCACGACATGGCTATGCCAGCCCTTCCACAGGCTGCAAAGACCTGACCTTTCAAATGTAAAAATAGAAAACTGAATGCCCTGGACAGAGAACACAGCTAGAATTTATGGCAGGAGGATATTTAACTTGTTTTCCTATCAATTAGATAGATTCCTTAGACTACCTATACCCTTCAAACACTCAAATTAATAACATTAAAATCTTAATTGGTAATCAGCCCTTTCTGCTTCCCCCAGGCAATTATGACAACAAAATTAGACTCAGGTAACTCAATTAGACATCAGCCTAACCCAGCACTCTCCAAGCAGGTCTCTAAGCAAAACTCTCCATGAGCTTGATGAAAACAGCATTAGGATTGTTTTGTTGAGGTCAGATAGTGTATGCCTGCAATAATCAAGGGTTAAACTTTCTCCTTGAAAGCCAAACACTGCCTTGTTTATACTATAAACCTCTCCACTCGGCACTTGGACACCTCATCTGTTCTGACCCAGAAATTCTGCTGGTCTGCTCGATGTAGTATGAGGTTGACCTCGTTCTTGTCTTGTTTCCCTTCAGTTCTGATTTTGTCCCAGACACTGTGCTTCACACACGCACATGAAGCACAAGAGATCAGGCAGCAGCAATCTTGAGCTGTGTTTCAGCAATCTGCCCTGTGTTTCCTCTCCTGCACCCTCCCTCTTTGCTGCTCGGAAGCAGAAGCAGGGCTTTACTATACATATGAAAACACAACATGAACACGGAGGAGGTATAAGAAAGGGCAGCTCCAAAAATCTTCATGGACAAGGCCTCGGACCTCAGTTCAAATAAACTTGGGGCCATGTTAAAATGAATCCTTAGCCTTTTGCCTCTAAAGGGAGCCCAGGATAAGGCACAGAGGCATCAGTACAGTACACGGGGAGAGGCAGGTGACTCCAAAGCACCACCCAGCCACCCTGATGTGTTGCATGTTGTTTTACATTCACTAGCCAAAACCCTTTGACTTTGCTATGGAAGAATTTCCTTGCTCCGGGCAAACACCCCACCCCTAAATTACCACCATAGACTCTCACCTACCTACTCTACAGACATGCGATGGCTGTGCTCCTTGCTCCCTGGCACCCTACATCTTCAGAAGGGACGGGAGGTGCCTCCCCTGGTGAAACAGGCAGCTGCCAGTGGCAGTTTCCCAGGCTGAGGAAAGCTGATGGCCTGGGCTTGCTCCCCTGCCCTGGGTACCTGCTTCATCTGCTTGGCTGCTATGTAGAAGGTGGGAAGAACAACCAGACAGAAGACAAGACTTCTAAATTGATGTGTGTTTGCAGACATCCAAGAATAGTTTGGAGCTCTTGACACAGGTTCACATCCTTTTTTCAGGCTAGGCATTAGGACTCCAAAAAGGGGAGAATGTTCAGATACACCCCTGTGATCAACATCCCCCATCACTAACTCGGAAGAGACTCCTATTGCACAAGGGCTCATCCAAACCCCCTCTCAGGCACTTAATTCTTCCTGTTGTTTGTACAGGGAGCCTGTATGCTTTACTGTATGATTGCACTTTACTCCAAGCACTTAGAATTCAGGCACTGGAGCACTTAATTCATGGGTACTAAGCCCTTTATTATATCTGCTCTCCATCAGTAACTTACTGACACAAGCAAAATTGATATACACAAGGGTTAAAAGGATTAATGGAAATCTACATTAGAGATTTGCACCAGATGAGCCAGATTGATTTTTAAATCCACTTGATTAAATGGGTGTACTTTTTCAAGACTGATTCATTTAGCAATTTCTCCCTCAAAAGCCTCACTGATATTTTGCATATGGTGACTAATTACTTTTCAGAACACTGTGTACTTATTCTCTGCTTCTATGGACTTTAGTGACTTCTGCACAGTCACTACATCTGGGTAAAGTGAGTATAAAGTGCTATTCTGCTTGACAGCACTTCACACCGCTCTGCAGGGATGTACACGAGATCACAAAAGGGGCAAGAGAGTGTCTGACAACTGCTGTCAGAGGAGGAGCTGCAAACAGTGGAAAAATACCTTGCCAAAGCCTCCCCATAATGCCATCATACTGCCTTTGTAGGGTGAAAAATGCAAAGTCAAGTTAGGAGCAGAGTCTAGAGGTGGTTGAGCCCTTGCTGTGGAGAGCACAGAGGAGGAAGAGAGGGAAGAAACCCCCACGACCTGCCCACTCCTCCACTGCCATGCCATAGGGCACAAAACAGTCTCCAGCACACCTGCAGAACAGCTGGCATCCTGCTGCCCTCCTTATGACAGAGGCAGACGACAAGTGATGATTTAATACCAGTTCTTCCCCTGTTAAACATTCTTTTTATGCTAAATTCTTGAACCCTTCTGCTGTACCACTGCACCTGGGGTTTAATTCCCCCCCCTTTCTTAACTTTGTGAGGAGTTTTTGTGTGGCTCTGTCTCAGGTTCCTGTAGCTTTTTTTTTTTCCTGCCTCCTTCATGCACAAGTGGATTTCAATATAAAAGTCTGCCAAGTCTTCAAAAATCCTCTGAAAGTTCTCCTCCTGAGAGAAGTGCACTTCAGTATAAAAGTCTGAAAAGTCACAGAATCACAGATTCACACAGAATCACAGAATCAATCAGGTTGGAAGAGACCTCAGGGATCATCGAGTCCAACCTTTGCCCTTACACCACCCTGTCAACTAGACCATGGCACTAAGTGCCATGTCCAGTCTTTTCTTAAACACATCCAGAGATGGTGACTCCACCACCTCCCTGGGCAGCCCATTCTAATGTCTAATAACCCTTTCTGTAAAGAAATTCTTCCTGATGTCCAACCTGAACCTCCCCTGGCGAAGCTTGAGGCTATGTCCTCTTGTCCTGTCGCTAGTTGCCTGGGAGAAGAGGCCGACCCCCACTTCATTACAACCTCCCTTCAGGTAGTTGTAGACTGCAATAAGGTCACCTCTGAGCCTCCTCTTCTCCAGGCTAAACAACCCCAGCTCCCTCAGCCATTCCTCGTAGGTCAGACCCTCCAGACCCTTCACCAGCTTGGTCGCCCTCCTCTGCACTCGCTCCAACACCTCAACATCTTTCTTGAAGTGCGGGGCGCAGAACTGAACACAGTACTCAAGATGTGGCCTCACCAGTGCCGAGTAGAGAGGGACAATCACTTCCCTAGACCGGCTGGCTACACTATTCCTAATAGAGGCCAGGCTGCCATTGGCCTTCTTGGCCACCTGGGCACACTGCTGGCTCACGTTTAGCCGGCTGTTGATCAGCACCCCCAGGTCTCTTTCCGCCGGGCCGCTTTCTAACCACTCTTCCCCCAGCCTGTAGAGCTGCATGGGGTTGTTGTGGCCGAAGTGTAAGACCCGGCACTTGTTCTTGTTGAACCTCATGCCGTTGGTCTCGGCCCATCTCTCTAACCTCTCCAAATCCCTCTGTAGGGCCTTCCTACCCTCCAGCAGATCGACACTGCCACCCAGCTTGGTGTCATCTGCAAATTTGCTGAGGGTGCACTCAATCCCTAAGTCTAGATCATCTATAAAGATATTGAACAGCACCGGCCCCAGAACTGAGCCCTGGGGAACACCGCTAGTGACCGGCCGCCAGTTGGACTTTGCCCCATTCACCACCACTCTCTGGGCTCGGCCATCCAGCCAGTTTTTAACCCATTGAAGAGTCCACCCATCCAAGCCCCGGACAGCCAGTTTGTCTAGGAGGATGCTGTGGGAGACAGTGTCGAATGCCTTACTGAAGTCTAGACAGACTACATCCACAGCCCTGCCCTCATCTACTAAGCGGGTCACTTTGTCATAGAAGGAGACCAGGTTGGTCGAGCACGACCTGCCTTTCATGAATCCATGTTGGCTGGCCCCGATGCCCCGATTGTCCTGCATGTGCTGTGTAATGGCACTCAGGATGATCTGTTCCATCACCTTGCCTGGCACCGAGGTCAGGCTGACAGGCCTATAGTTCCCTGGATCATCCTTCCGGCCCTTCTTGTAGATGGGCGTTACATTTGCTAATTTCCAGTCAGCTGGAACTTCTCCCGTTAACCAGGACTGCCGGTAGATAATCGAGAGTGGTTTGGCAAGTTCATTTGCCAGTTCCTTCATTACTCTGGGGTGAATCCCATCCCGGCCCATAGCCTTGTGCGTGTCCAACTGGCACAGCAGGTCACTAACCGTCTCCTCCTGGATCATGGGAGGTTCACACAGCCCCCCATCCCTAACTTCAGGCTCTGGGGGCCGAGTCTCCTGAGGACAACCGGTCTTGACATTAAAGACCGAGGCAAAGAAGGCATTGAGCACCTCTGCCTTTTCCTCATCCCCTGACACTACACTACCCTCCTCATTCAGCAAGCGGTGGAGGCTCTCCTTGACCCTCCTTTTGCTGTTGATGTATTTGTAAAAGCTTTTTTTGTTGTCTTTGACTGTAGCAGCCAAATCGAGCTCTAATTGAGCTTTGGCCCTTCTAATCTTCTCCCTACACGACCTGGCCACGTCTCTGTAGACCTCCCAAGTTACCCGACCCTTCTTCCAGAGCAAGTAGGCTCTCTTTTTTTCCTTAAGTTGTAGCCTAAGTTCTCTGTTTAACCAGGCTGGTCTTTTTCCCCGACAGCTTGCCTTCCTACAGACTGGGACAGCCTGCTCCTGAATATTTAGCAATTCCCTTTTGAAGCATGTCCAGCCTTCCTGGACTCCTTTGCCCTTCAGGACCGACTCCCAAGGGACTCGGTCCACCAGCCTCTTAAACAGGCTAAAGTCAGCCCGCCGGAAATCTAAGGCAGAAGTTCTGCTCTTGCCCCTCCTTACTTCCCCCACTATCGAAAACTCTAACATTTCGTGGTCGCTACTCCCAAGACAGCCACCGACCCTCACATCTCCCACTAGTCCTTCTCTGTTCACAAACAACAGGTCAAGCAGGGCCCCTCCTCTAGTGGGCTCATTTACCACTTGCATGAGGAAGTTGTCCTCCACACATTCGAGGAATCTCCTAGATTGCTTCCTCTCTGCCATGTTGTATTTCCAGCAGACATCCGGCAAGTTGAAGTCGCCCACGAGTACAAAGGCCGGCGACCGGGCGGCTTCTGACAGCCGCTTGTAAAACGCCTCGTCCGCCTGCTCTTCCTGGTTGGGTGGTCTATAACAGACTCCCACCGTAATGTCCGCCCTGCCGACCTTCCCCCTGATCTTCACCCATAAACATTCAACCTTGTCATCCTCACCATCTTCCTCAATTTCAACACAGTCCAAGCACTCCCTAACATACAGCGCTACCCCACCACCTCTCCTGCTTCGCCTGTCCCTCGTAAAGAGCCTATAGCCATCCATACCTGCACTCCAGTCATGGGGGTCATCCCACCACGTTTCTGTGATGGCAACCACATCATAACCTTCCTGCTGTACAGTGGCTTCTAGCTCTTCCTGTTTGTTGCCCATACTGCGTGCATTGGTGTAAACGCACTTCAGCTGGGCTAGCAGCCTTACCCCTGACACAGGCCTGTCACCCGTAGGTTCATTTGTGGCTGCCCTGGTCTTATTCCCCTCCCCCATCGAACCTAGTTTAAAGACCTCTTGATCAGCCCTGCCAACTTCTGGGCCATAACCCTTTTCCCCTTCTGACGCAGGTGTTCCCCATCCGGCATAAGCAGGCCCGGTGCCATGAAAGCAGCCCCGTGGTCAACAAACCCAAAATCCCACCTATGGCACCAGTCTCTTAGCCACATATTAACCTGTTGTACTTTCATAGTCTTTTCCTTATTTTCACCGAACACTGAAGGAATTGAAGAGAATATCACCTGCGCACCTACCCCCTTTACCAAACGCCCCAGGGCCCTAAAGTCCCTTTTGATTGCCCTGGGACTTCTCTCTTCAATCTCATCCCTACCCACCTGGAATACTAATAGTGGGTAGTAGTCAGAGGGCCTCACCAGTTGAGGAATCCTCCTGGCAACATCCCTTACCCGAGCCCCAGGGAGGCAGCAGACTTCCCTGTGAGTCGGGTCTGGCCTGCATATGGGGCCCTCTGTTCCCCTTAGCAGGGAGTCGCCTATAACAATTACTTTTCTTTTCTCCTTTTTGGAGCTGGTTGCAACCCTCTTACTTGGTTGCTTCTGTTTACGTAGCCCCGTAGAGGATCTCCGAATTCATCCAAATTACGGTAGTCATATGCTGCCCTAAATTCACCATGTCTTTAAAATTAACACACCATACTAACATATTTATCTAATACCAGTAGTTTCATGCTGTCAGTGCTGTCATCAGCAGGAGGAAGAAAGCCTGTCATCAAAAGAACCCTTTAGAAACATGCACAAAGGGGATCTTATTTCTTAAACGTCATCACCTTGCTCATTGTAGTGGTTGCACTCATATGCCCCATAAAGACCACAGAAATAGAACTGGGACAAAACTTCCCCAGGGAGATGGCTCCAAAGCACTGATATATTCTTTTGCACTCCGTTGCTATGTAGAAAACCTGGCTGATGCCCATGGTGTTAGTGCTGGTTCACCCGAGCACAGAGAAGGGGAGGCTGGTGTCCCAAAGCCTCACCAAGCCAGACTGCCCATTTCAGAGCCAACCTTTGGGATCCAGTTGCTCTCCTGCTTTGGAGTTTCTAGAAATGTCAAAATTCACTCCAAGCATTTTGACAGGTCTTCTCACAATGTTCTGTACTTAATAGACAAAGAGATCTCTGGAAAATTCATTTTAGTTTTCTTCCACGTAGCCAGACAGGGCTGGAAGGGCAGTTTATGGCTATAACTTTTCTGCTTCTTGGAGGCATCTTGAAACCAATTCTGAAATTTCCAGTGCTGTTACTGCCACCACATGCTACCTGCTAAAGCTGCCAGGAGCTGCTTGCGATTGTACATGACCTCTGTTGTGACCAGTAGAGTGTAAGACACAGCTTGGTCTAGAGGAATAAGACCAATACTTCAGTGAGGGAGAGCTGCATGCCAAGCCCAGCTCCAACTGGACTCTGCCTCTGACTGAAGTAATGAAATTCCTGTTCCAGGGTCCCCAGCTACAAAACAGATATCTGCCTTCATTGGACTGATGTGATACAGCACAGCGTGAATAGTGTAAATCCCTGTCGTACCCTAATCACTGACTTTAGCATTGATGGATAAGGTATGAACCATAGTGGAAGTTAGTTAAGTATTTCTAAATTGTTACAAATACTAAGCAGTGGAAAGAAAGGTCATGGCTGACCTCAAAGAAGCGATGCTACAGACACAAGGACCTTTCAAGCTAACATAGCTACAGTGGAAAGGAAAGACAAAACCAGGAAGGGGAGAAGACAAAAAAGTATGAAAAATTAACTAGGAAAGGAAAAAAAGACAAGAAAAGGAAAGCTTTTTCAGAAGGGAAATAACAAATAAAAAAAAAACAAACAGGTTGAGGAAAATCAACACACTCAAATAAATTAAAAAAAAAACCCACAAAGGAAAAAAAAACAGAAATAAAAAACTCCTCAAACATTTGCAAGAGGTCTTTCCCACAACACTACTCTTGATTCTTCCTGTTAACACTTCATGCACATTCCTAATGTACTTTTAAAATCACAAGACCTGACTAAGCAAATATGGGTAGAATATAGATATCCTTCTTGCTAAAAAGCCCAGGAAAAATACCATATAAGGTCTAGGATAGGACTGGTATCTGCTTTTCCCATTAGTCCCATGGATTTGAAGACTAAATTAATGATTCAATACATAATGATTTTATTTCGTCTTATTCCCAACCAATCATCCATTAGAATTTCTAATACATTTTGTAAGGCGCCACTATTAAGAGTTGGCAACGCTTGATACAAGAAGATATTCCTAACGTTTAAATAATCACTATGAGATTAATCTCAGTTTTGAGGCTGTTCTCCTCTATGATTGACAAGGTTAGCACTTCCATGGTCCCTCCTCTTTGTTCATATTCCAATTGGACTAATGACTGTGACATGACATAGATTTTCTTGTCCTACTTTCTACTTTGGATAATAATTTATTTCTTCCTCTGACAATTAAGATATATCTTGGAGAATTACTCTTCTATACACTACACTGAACATAAGTCAAAACAATTTTCCGTTCAGTTTGCAGGCCCCAGAGGAAACTGCTAGCATGTGCATATTGCACCTTCTATAAATGAATGCATGAATTATACATCAATGTTATACGTCTCAATTCTTTTTGGATTATGAGTTGTTTATAGAGTACCTTAAGATTATACAGAATTTAGCATGTAAAGTGACCCAAAGCCTGTCTTGCTGAGTGCATAATGAAGGTACCAGATCACATCTGCAGAGAATATACCATTTACAAAAAGATCACATCTGCAGGTCACATCTGCAGAGCTATACCATTTACAAAAAGAGAAACAATGTAAAGCTTAAAAAAGCAAAATACAAGTAGTTCACTTGCATATCAGAAAGGCTTCATGGTTCCAATGACAGACCATCAACAGAAACCAGCAAACATAACTGTATCATCATAGGCCTTAAGTGCACGAGTCAGCACTATCTAGTCTAGTCTATTAAAACATCTAAAAACCGCATCTTTCCCTGGAAATGTGTGAAAGTTGGCATTAGACGTGGGTTCTTCAAGTCCATTTTTTTTCTGGTCATGACTCAAGGCTAATGTAAAGCTTTGAGAAGACTAAATCACATAGGCTACTATTTTACAATCCTGAAATCAAAGATTTCAAGCACAGGAGAATCCACCTTTCTGAAGAACTAAATCCCAATTAAAGAAACAATGATCACAGTTTTCTTGGCATAACATGAAAAGACCTTTTTCAGAATGTAAAAGGCTATATTCCAAAAAGCAAATTTCAAGGACTTCACAAAGAGCAAGAACATTAAAAAAAAAAGGAATCTATGTTAGTAATGCTGGGCAAATGGGTAAGAGGATTATGAACAGCTTTACCAAGTACACATGTGAAAAAGTAGGTCTAGGATTGAGGCAGAAATTAATAATGATTCAAAAATGACTACGATACTGAACACAGTCTGGAAGTCTAAGAATGTGGTAAGAGAAGATGAGCCACTAATGTAAGTAGATAAATGCAAGTAAAGGAAAACATGAGGACCTTCACATTTGGAGGAAGTACTGGGAAAAGAGCATTAGATGATAGCTTTCTGCACCGTTCAGTATTTGGGGAGAGAAATCAGTGAAAGGAGGAACCAGAAAATAAACCCAAAACATAGAAAAGGTTTTGAAAATGAAAGCTGGATGGAAAAAGGCACCTTCAAGCTATGATCCCCAAAATTCTATTTTTAGTATTCATTTAAAAATGTTGCCACTAATTTACCAGCACAGTTAAAGTAAATGGATATACTGAACACAACACTAGAGGCAGAAGACATTTCCAGATGTCAGAAATTATGCTGAGGAAAGGCAAATCTGGAAAGAATTACAACTGGGTTGAATTAAGTGAATAATTTTAATGCTTTTTTAATTAAAACAAGTTTCATTCCAAAATTACATTTTCATTTCCAGTCAGAATTATACATTTAACGCAGAGTAAATCCAAACAATTTTACATCTGAGTTTTATGCTTGCCCCACAAAAAAATCCATCAATCACACAGGTCTGGTAAGTACCTTCCATTCAGACTAAAGGAAGACATAATTAAATATTCCCATGTATGATGACACCTGAAACAGAAACTCCTACCCAAGGTTAAAGCCAGTATGGTAAGCAGTTAAGCCAGTTTGGTCAATAGGCTTCTTTGATTTCTCATTTGATTGCAAGGCAATGGGTTGAGGCATAGATGTTTTTAGCTCTGTGTTATTAGAGACTGAGGGAAACCAAAGCAACCCAGCAGAAGGCACAAACTGTATTCATCAGGAGTAAATGCAGGGCTTAGTGTCGTACAGGACCAGTTGGAAAGCCAGATTTGGCTACCATAAGGTAAAAAGTTGATCGTGGAAGTGTATTTGTATACTGTGTTAAGGCAATTAAGCAAACAAAGTTGCAACAAATATGAAGGATAATCAAATTCTGCTATTGATAGAAGCCAGAAGAGCCTCCAAATATTGTCAAGCCATTCATGCCAAAGGACAACAAATTACTATGAGGCCAATGTTCAGACAAAAAAAGTATATGAAAAGGCACAAAATCAAAGAAACAGAACCTTGCAGTACAGATCTGAATTGGCCTTCCAGGGCACGAGGCCCTCATAAAGTCTCCCTCTTGAAAATGAACACTGAAGGGGGGAAAGATACATCTACATACATAGAAGATATTTATACATATTTATATGTGTGTATAAACCCCTTAATTCTGTCTTGGATCAGGACTTTGGAAAAAGATAATTTGCATTAACAGTAGCCCTAGCTATGCAGCACTATTCAGGTTTCTATGCCATTTTTCATGCCACACTTTCAAATCAAAACACAGCAAGAAAAGAAAAAAAAACCCACAGCATCTGTCATATAGAGAGTCCATCCTACTTCTCCTGATAACAGCTGCATATGCATTCATTCATCATCAAGTCCGTGAGCTTTTATACATGAAGGCAGGCCTCAAGTCCCTCTTCTACCTGGCACAAAGAATAACAAGATCAGAAGTGATCCTGAATCAGTCTCCAGGAAAGCGCTGCCTCATCCCCTGACTATTCTGTTGTGATAGTCAGATTCATTGTACCTGAGTCGACAGCTGCTGTCTTAACCCAGATGCATACCATAAAATGTCTTTAAGGGCTTTATAGAAGAGGAAGGTGATCTTGAATATAATTTATTTATTTTGTGGAGAGAAGTCTGTGAAGGTAGAACAGGTCACGTGCTCATGGAAATTTCTGTACACTGAAGAAGTCAGGAGAACAACCCAACCTGTGTTATAAAGGCCCCCCTGTCTGGGATTCAGCCATTAGCAGGGATGGAAAGGCACCTCAAGGGCACAAAACACTGAAGAGCAGCAACACTCCCACTCACATCACAAGAAACATATCTTTCATGACATTATCCCTGGCTTTCTTGTACCCATGTGTAATACCTGAAATGCTAAGAAAAGGATGGCAGTAGAGTTTGAATGCATCTGACTTAACTTAATGTTGCTTCTCTCTACAAATAACATAAAAGGAATGTTACCAATGATTATGTTAATATTTTTTTTTCCTAGGAAAAAAATTGTCCTCAAAAGGAGCAGTCAGTAATTGAAACTTTGTTCACCTTTTCAACTTTGTTGAAACATGCTGCTTTCCTCACGTAGAGACCCATAAAAATAGTTTTAATTCTCTCACTGGATATTTAATAAGAGATAATAATTATTTACTAACTACTTAAGCCTAGAAGCAAAAATTTTTACTTCCAGTTATCAACTCTTTCAGCTACTTAGTCTCCTCCTGGTTTGGAGCAAAACTGGGTTATGATATCATGCAATTTAAAGACTGTATATTTTTCTTTCATTAGCCTCACAGTTCCCACCTGTACATTAAAACAGCATTAATATGTACTTGACATCCTGTTGATGTTTGACATCCACGATGTTGCTATCTACAGAAGACGAGTTAGAGCTGCAACATCCAAGGACAGAGACCAGACTAGGTGAGGGTCTTCTTTTCTAAAACTAGTTGTAAAGCAGTTGGACAGATATAGAGATGAGATAATTCATACACACACTTACATTAAAAAATTATGCTTCTTTTTTTTGGGGTCGTGTGTTACAGACAAATCCAGCATTTTTATGCAGCATGTACTAAAAACACTGTAAACAAGCAGACTGTGAAAACTTTGAAGCTGTTCAGAGTTAGTAGGTGCATCCACTGTGGCAACTCCCAATTACATCATCAGCTGTTTGCCTGTTTTTAATTCAGTATGTTCACATTTTACTACACCAAACAAATGACCAGATACCTTAGGCTACCTAACATATGGGTCCATAGTATCCTACTGGTCTACTAAAAATTATTTCTAGGCCCCTGTTTTTACATAAAGTACATTTTGTGGTTGATACACTAATATCTCTGTGCATGGCTATACATGGAAAGAAACATGTATTCTACATTTATGTTTGCTCGGAAGTAGTAACTCACATGCTGTAAAATTCTGGAAAAGACAGAATAACTTGTATTTTTAAGATGTGCTGGCAGACAAGCTGATATGGGGGAGTCTAGTGCCTACCACCATCCTGGTTTTGATGCATATGACAATTTTCTGTGATGCAGGAAATACCTCAGTGGCCTATAGTGGTACATAAGGCCACTCTTCAAAGAGGGTAAATCACTGAAAGCTCATTTAGAATTAAATAGTGGGGCAGTTATTTTGATTTCAGGACATTCCCTTTGTTTTATACCAGCAATTGTCTCACATAACTGAAATAACATGGGTTATTCCAGGCTGAGGAATGGCTCGTAGCCTCAGCTTTTTCTTTCTAGACTTAAGTTCCTTTGTTATCTCCAAACCCTAGGATTACTGTCGACTGTCTAGGATATCATCAAATTTTCAAAATCTTTTTAAACCTGAACACAGTATTCCCAAGTGTAAGCAAAGCTGAATGAAGCAGAATTATTTTCGTGTCCTTAAAAGTCATACCCTATTTATATATTTGGTACAGTACTCATTTTTTGCAATTTCATCACCTTGTGAACTCCTGTCTCATTTGCTCTCCATCACCCTCAGGTCCTCCTCTGCAGTACTGCATTTTGAAACTTATGATTAGGGAACTGGCCTTAAGTAAAAATAACCAACTCTATCAGCCCTTACCCAGACTTTTGAGAATTCAGACAATCCAACAGAATATTCCTCTGCTCTCCTGACTCCATCTTCCCTAGTCACACTGCAAATAAGCACATTTACTCCCACCACACACTAAGCCTATTATAATCACTTCTCAGAAAACCTTTGCTGTGGGTTGAGAGGAAATAGAGAAGAAAATAAAAAGCCATGCCAGAGGCTCCAGTCCTATCAGGGAAAGGTAAGTGTTCCTTCCAGCACCTGGTGCAAGCCTAACTCTCCTTGTACCTGAGGGTGGAAACAAGAATAGCTGCTTTGTTATAATCACCTTTGCTCCAGCACCTTTTCATTAGCAACACCTCTCTGAAGCATTTCTCTATCATCTCTGGTTTACCTCAAAGCTCCACACATCTGGAAAACTCCTGCTTGGTGGAAAGTAGGCATTTTCTTCTGCATGGAAAAGGGGCTTTAAGCTATTTAATATGGGAGTATGCTGAAGTCACATTTTACATTATATTTCTGCAATCAATACCGCTAGAAACTTCCACATAAAGCAGAGTAAGATGACATGCTTAGTTGATATGATTCTAAAAGTTAGTGCTTCATGAAAATCACCAAAATAAAACAAAAACCATGGACCACATTACAGCATGATTTCCTTTGCATTAACAAGGTTAATTACTGCAAAATTAGCTTCCTCATTTGAAAGACAGGTTGCTCAGTCTCTCCTCTGCTGACTGCGTTCCTACCAAGCAGCAAACTTGTGAAAAAGGAAAGCCTATGGCCAGCTTCTGTTTCTACTCATATTGCACTGCACTTACTGAGAGAGGCTAAGGGACCTTCAGCCCTGGAAGTTTTCCAGGCTTGGCTAGACAAAGCCATGGCTGATCTGATTTAGTTCCAGGATGAGTTCTGCTTCAAGCAGAAGATGGGGTAGATGACGTCCACAGGTTCCTTCCAAACAACACTTATGGGAATCTGGTCTGTGAATGCAGCAGGAAAGTCAGTGCTTTTTAGATGTTAAATACTGAATAAGGGAAGAGGAGAAAATGCATCTAAAAATAAAAACAGAGTCAAAGGATGCCTTGTTTTTCCTGTCTCACAACAGCAACAAGAGCCAGGAGCAGGCAGAAAACACAAAAGATCTTTTTTTTTCTCTGGCAGCTTGGGTGGGTGACTCACAGCAAGTAATGAACTCTCTGCATAACTGCTCCTGTCAGTGCCGAGTGAATTTGCCTCCTGAGCCCTGACCTGGGCCATACAGCTGCGGACAGAAAGAGGGAGCTTGGCTTCTTCCAAGCAGTTTGGTCAATAAGACATAATGCTAAGGACAGCTGAGGAGAGCAATCACTGGAACTCGGACTTTGCAAAGCAGCAAATAAACAAGTGACAGGAAAGCAGGTTGAGAAAATCCCAGCACTTTCACATCCCACAGCTGCTCTGAATTGCAGCAAGCTGAGTCTCTCCCCAGACTTTTCTTCCCAGAACTCAGAGTGCCTTTGGATCCCATTAACCTTTACACTTACCTACTGCCAGCCAGAAAATGTATGATATGTGTTCTTGTACTTCTCCATCCGCTAAGTTCTCCATCAAAAATTGTAGCTTTCCTTGTGACTTCTAACTTGCAAACCAAGCCTAAATATTAAACAAAGGCAGCTTTTTCATGTGGGGAGCAAGCAACAGAATTTGAGGATGATTTTGCAATTAACTTATTTTTGTCCAGTTACTATATATTGTAATTGTACACAAGCACTGAGGCACTAATGGCATATTTCACTTAGAGTGCCATACATGTTCACAGTGTCTATATACCCAGAGAAGGCTGTTCATGCTCTTCCAGAGTACTAGGAAGACAAAGTCTTGCAGTAAAGACTTGTTTTTAAACTTTCACTTGTGTTTTGTGGAACCGATGGATTTGTGTCGATCTGCTGGAGGGTAGGAAGGCCCTACAGAGGGATCTGGACAGGTTAGATAGATGGGCCGAGACCAACGGCATGAGGTTCAACAAGAACAAGTGCCGGGTCTTACACTTCGGCCACAACAACCCCATGCAGCGCGACAGGCTGGGGGAAGAGTGGTTAGAAAGCGGCCCGGCGGAAAGAGACCTGGGGGTGCTGATCAACAGCCGGCTAAACGTGAGCCAGCAGTGTGCCCAGGTGGCCAAGAAGGCCAATGGCATCCTGGCCTCTATTAAGAATAGTGTAGCCAGCCGGTCTAGGGAAGTGATCGTCCCTCTGTACTCGGCACTGGTGAGGCTGCACCTTGAATACTGTGTTCAGTTCTGGGCCCCGCACTCCACGAAAGATGTTGAGGTGTTGGAGCGAGTCCAGAGGAGGGCGACCAAGCTGGTGAAGGGTCTGGAGGGTCTGACCTACGAGGAACGGCTGAGGGAGCTGGGGTTGTTTAGCCTGGAGAAGAGGAGGCTCAGAGGTGACCTTATTGCAGTCTACAACTACCTGAAGGGAGGTTGTAGTGAAGTGGGAGTCGGCCTCTTCTCCTGGGCAGCTAGCGATAGGACAAGAGGACACAGCCTCAAGCTTCGCCAGGGGAGGTTCAGGTTGGACATCAGGAAGAATTTCTTTACAGAAAGGGTTATTAGACATTAGAATGGGCTGCCCAGGGAGGTGGTGGAGTCACCATCTCTGGATGTGTTTAAGAAAAGACTGGACATGGCACTTAGTGCCATGGTCTAGTTGACAGGGTGGTGTAAGGGCAACGGTTGGACTCGATGATCCCAGAGGTCTCTTCCAACCCGGTTGATTCTGTGATTCTGTATATCAGCTAAACTTACTATTACACTAATTAGACCCAAGAAGTTGAATTGTATTTCATTGGACCTTCAGCTATGGATACTAGATTTTAGTCTCTATAGCTCAGACAGCACTGTATTAGTGTCTTGCTTCTCCATGTAAGTAGGTTTTTTCATATATCTTACACCTAAAGGCAATGAGCATTATCACTGTGGCATCTGCTGCCAGTGCAGCTGTGGCTCTAGCTGGTTTTCTTCCCTGGGGTAAACAAACAGCACAATACTTAGATTCTGAGGGGGTTTTAATCTATTCTAGACAATATCATCATAATCACCCATCATATCAGTTATTGGTTTTGAAACAAGTTGTTTCACAAGAAGTATGATTTAAGAAGCATTCCCAAGATTTCTCAAGCTTGAGAATGACAAACCTGTTTTTTCTTGTCTTTACTGTATACAATGTGTTACTGCTTGCTTGTACACGAGGCAGAACAAGAGCATCTTATGCCTGCTTTGTACAGCTCGAGGCTAAAAAAAAACCATCTCCACATTGCACAGGCTTTATGACTGGAAGTTTTTCCTGTCGAATTCACCAGCACAAGGATCAAAGTGACTGTTAATATTAAGTGTAGGGTTTGTGGAAGCTTTCAGATTCATACCCTGGGAACAGATCCTTCTTGGCCACGTTCTGGAAATGGCTCAGGAAGCGGTAGTGCACTTTCCTCTTTCCTGAGGTCTTCCTACTTTATTTTAAAGTCCTTTGATATTGCAAGAGGTACTTTTATTCCATGCTGAAACAGTCCTTCCTAAGAAGTCTCTTTCTCCCTTATGCTTTCTGACCTACTTCAAGTCTAGGTCAGTTCAGTTGTAAGTGCAGCAAACTCACAGTTGCACATGAAGTAGGACGATTTGTGGATGCTTGTAAAGTACACTTATATCACAGGATCTCCTGTGACTGTGGTGGATCAGTCCTAGTGAACGTGGTGGCTCCTTCCACCACTCCTAAAACAACCTGCAGCTGCTGTTAGTGATCTTGCTGCCTCACAGGCACTTGTCCATTAGGAACTGTCCTTGATAGATAACAAGCTACTGAAAAGCAGTCATAGAAATTAATTATATTCAATTCCAATTAGGATAAATCTGAATCTGTGACTTCAGGGTGAAGGAGAATGAGTTCTGTGGGCAAATCTCCCACCATAGGATGTTCTGAGGAGAGCTGCATGATGTCAACAGTTGATTCCTTTCTGACGGCCAGTCTCTGCTCAAGGTCAGGTAAGGGCAAAACAAGTGAATACAAAAGTAATTATTCAGGGAAAAAAGATGCAATATCAACAAGACTTGGAATTTTAACTGACAGGAAAGGAGGTTATGCTTATCTTAAAGAAGCAAATGTTGGTAAGTAAATACACTTGTTTTCATTTTAAGATAGAATCATTGATCTGTTTGCCCTTGCTGTGTTGTCTAATTGATCACCTAACTGGCTGATTGGATTAAAACGTGTTCCTGGTATGTGCCCTTTCTTCCTCTTAGTTTTTATTTCTTAATTTTTCAGAGCATATTAAAAAACAATTTACAATTCTTTTTCTGATTGCAGACCACACTTATGGTATCTCTTGTAATTTTAGACACATTGTGAGCTTTAGAACGATGTTATATTCCTCTGTTATGTTTTCTGTCTCTAAGTGCTCTATTTACTTGGTCACTTCCCATTTACTGGTAATTAGTTCCTGTAAGAAATGTACACTTTTTACTTACAGGAAATCAGCAAGTACTACAATTCAGCTTCACTTGTATAAATCAAACAATCTTTGTGAAACTGCAGTCTCATAGATATTATCTTCACTTAGCGTACAGACTTAAGATCAATCTGGTAAAACCTAGGAAGACAGATATTTAGTATAAGTTTTAATTTTTGCTTTTCTTCTGTGATTCATTAGATCACCTCCAATCATGTACAATGAATCTGGTAAATTTTTGAAAAATAATCAATACTTGGCTAAAGTTACCCTTTCAAAATACACACTCTTCAATTATGAAGTATTATTTTGCAATTAAAATATCAAATTGGGAGCCAGGAACAGTACAGTATCAAGAACAAAAACCTGACTTATGGCCCAGTTCTTCATTACCTTGCTCTGCCTTAAGGGTCTATCGGCAGGCAGCAACTTCTTTCTCAACTACTCAAAGATGACAAGAGCTAGCTCAAAACTTGCAGTGCAGGTTAGGCCCCTTGGTTAAGTTTGGAGGGTGCCAAAAATGGACGAAGGATGACTGTCTTTTCTTCATTTCCACATTGAAACCAGCTGGCAAGAGAAACTTGAGGACTTAATTAAATTGTCCTCTGAGATAGTAGGTCTAACACCCTATATAATGCAAAGGGTCATTTTTTTCTTAGCACGTAAACTGTGCACAAGTGACTACACAAAGTATGACTCAGTTCTTGTGAGTTATAAAAGGTGATGGATCCAGACCCAATCCCCCCTGGTTATCTCCTTTCTTAAAAGTGATATTCTGACCAACACTAGCTTGAGGCATAGATGCTACAGGCCGATTTACCTATGGCTTGTGAGATAATGCATGTGCATAAACGTCTTATTTTCTTAGAGAATATATCATTTAAAATATAGTCTTGCTCTTTGTTAAGAAATTCTTCAAAGTCTGAAACAGATACAATTAACGATCTAATTTTTTGCCTGGAAATAATCTCAAAGGACAGTACTGAAGAGGGGAACTGCACTTGATCTAGGGCTCTAGTGTACCTAGAGCCCAGTTTGCCCGTATCCCACTCCAGCTGTAAACCTCAGTTTATTCACAGACCTGTCAGATTTTCTAGGTTGTGTGTGACCTTCACTTAATGGGTCTTTGCCTCATGCCTCCTTGCACTGGTGTCCAAATTTCATTACTTTAGAGCACAATGCTTCCCTTCCATGCTGGTAACCTCTATGCTAGACAGAGTTGGACAAGCTGTGTTTGCTGTGCCAGCTTAAGAGGTGGTGGAGCCAAGGAGGGGACACAGTAGGATGGCAGGGCGTGAGTGTAATGCGCCAATTAATTTATATATAAGATCAAAAACTTGGTTATTTATTTTTAGCTTTATTCAGTTTACAAAAGTCTTCTGGTTCCAATCTTGTCTGGTCTTATTTAACGACTCAACTCTACAAGTATGTTTAGAAAGAAATTTACATCAGACTTCTACTTATGTGAAATTACAAAATCACACAAGAAACAGTGAAAGACTGAAGTGAGAAAATACTTCCTCTGAGCACACTATGCCTGCAGTCAGAATTACAGCCTGTTCCAAAACTATGCAGCTGTTTTGCCCATTTATCAATCAAGATTTGCATGTTTACACACCAGAAAGACAGATTACACTAGTCTGGAGCCAACTGTTTGTAAAACTATTGTAAAAAGAGTATATGCAGAGTAACAGTGATCACAAAGCACTTACTAAGCATATTGACCCAAGCCTTGCCACTACGTTTAAGAGATTCAAATTTAGACCTTATAAGCAACTGCTGTCAGAAGTGGTAGCTGCTTATGTCAGTCATCTCTGAGACCCAGCAAGCACACGTGAATTCAGCAATCCCCAGTAGCATAAGGAGACTTCAGACTATAGCCATTTGCTTGCCACCTTCATTTAGGTGCTAGGTTCTATAGGAAAAGGAGTCTCAGAAACATTCACAGATGACCTGGTAACTTGAAATATCAGAACAGTAAGTATTATAGTCACTGAGCATATACCCCAGAGTGGAGAGAATGTATAAGGTAATTTATTTAAAATAAAATTCCATTAAAAATGTGACTCACTGAGGATTAGGTAAGTCTTTTGGAAGTCTCTTACACCATACTAATAACACAGGTGTTCTGGAAAGCCTCTCTCTTTACAGTTTCAAAAATATCATCAAGTTGCTCAGATTGCAAAAAGGAAACCCTAGCACTTCTATAGAAGTCTCAGCAATGGAGAGCTTTAAAAGCTCACCTTTGTGTTGGTATTTCTCTTATTCAGGATAAAAGAGGAAATTATGCTGGAGTACAATTCAAAATAATAACAGGATCAACCTCCGTATTCTTTCTCAACAGCCCAAAGATTACATGTTCCCATTACCTTTAGGGTGTGTTAGAAAAACCCCTGGTGTGCAATTTCCAGCTAAGCTTCTTCAGGAAGACATCCAATTTCTGTCCTCCAAAGGCCTTTAGTGATGTAACTTAAAGAATATCAAGCATAGGAGATTCACAGGCAAGGGCGATTCGCATCATAGAAACATCTATGTAGTGCTCTTAACCGCTAAACTAGGCAGACCCATTCATTTCCCAGGAGCAAAAGGCTCCTCCAGCAAAAGAAAATTGGCCAAGATCCCATTCATGTTCATCTGCATGAAGAAGCTATTGCAAAACAAAAAAAGCCAGGTGTGAATTTTAAGTACAATAGCCATTTATTGTTTCTCAGCGCTCTGGCTCCATCAGGTTACACTGAGGTGGCTACAGAAGCTGCTGTTCGCAGCTGGGCACGTGGCCCTTGTTCAGAGGTTTCTCCCTCCATTATAAGGCTAGTTCATGAAGCAGCTGCTGGGCTGCCACAAATTACAGACAAAAATTAAGGAAAACCATCAGGCATAATACATGACGAAGAATGCATCCTCATCCTAGGTAATCCTAGGCATCCTAAGCAACAACAAGGCCATAGAATAAATGAGATTGGTAGGTAGCTTGAAAAAAATTTGTCAACAAGGATTTGTAGGATGCCTTGTGCCGGAACTGGGAACAGGGTGAAATTCCGAGTGGCCCCCCAGGACTCCTAGCCAAACACGATTTAAATATAACTGGTGTCCATACCAAAACCAATGTCTTTCACACCATCTAGTTTGAGCTGCTGCTGTCATAAACGAGCTTTCACAAACCAACGGAATTCTGTTTGTCCCATCCAATTGGGTTTACAGGCAACTTCTTTTAAAATAGTGAATTACGTAAAAATAACTACACACATGGACAGCCCTCCAATAACTGTAAGGCCAGCTAGATCTTTCTTTATATCTATGGGTCTTTAGATTTCAGCTGGAATGGTACAAAAATGGAGGTAGCCTTTTACCAAAGGGAAGTACAACCTGAAATATTTTAAACCAAAAATTTCTTCCCACCTTTTCACACAGGTTTTAGTATTGCTCGGAACAATAACAACAAAAAAATTAATGAAAAGACAGGCTTCAAAATTATTTTTAAAATACATTTTTGGTCATGTTTTCAGTTCTGCTTCAGGGACCTTTAAGTTAATGATGGATAAAATTCATAGAATAGGATCATAGAATAGTCTGGGTTGGAAGGCACCTTTAAAGGTCAGCTAGTTCAACCCCCCTGCAGTGAGCAGGGACATCTTCAACTCGATCAGGTTGCTCAGAGCCCCGTCCAACCTGACCTTGACTTTTTCCAGGGGTGGGGTGTCTACAACCTCTCTGAGCAACTTGTTCCAGTGCTTCAGCAGCCTCATTGTAAAAAATTTCTTCCTTATATCTAGTCTAAATCTACCCTCTTTTAGTTTAAAAGCATTACCCCTTGTCCTATCGCAACAGGCCCTGCCAAAAAGTTTGTCCACATCTTTTTATAGGCCCCCTTTAAGTACGGAAAGGCTGCAATAAGGTTTCCCCAGAGACTTTACTCGTAATTCACCTTTATGACTACAAATAGAGCTTGAAAGGTCATGAGTTATATAAGAAAATTTGCCACAATTACTTTATTTGATCCTTCAGAATTATGTCTCTGTCTTCTAAGAAAAGGCTGTTTCTATTTATGTAGAAAAGCTTCCAGGAGATGATGCCAGCCTCTGAAAAGGCAAGGGCAGCAATGCTTCAAGTACTTGTTAGGCTGTGTGATAAGCCTCACGCTGCATTTTGCTGATCACGTCAGGCTCCAAAAGAGGCAAATATTATAACTTCATAATATGAAACAATGTTGTTGCTGAGCATATGACCTGGGAGCTGGCAGCCATTTCACCTGTATTTAAAGGAGTCATTCAGCAAAAATCCACCTTTCACATTCCAGCAAGCAGGAGCTCTGCCTTTGGCTCTTTATGCCCTCCTTGTGTTACAGTGCGCTGGCAAATCTTTGTCCCCATTTTGTAGTATGTTGTCATTATAACTTCCAAAATTATGTCTTTTCCTTGGTGACCAGCACAGAAGAGCAAGTAGCCTAAATAGACATTTTTGTTATAAAAGCATTCTTAATGTCATTTCTCTGTAATGAAGCCATCTACATTTATAAGGGTGTGTGCACCGGTTTGAAAACTTTTCTGACAAAGATTGTCTACATGTGATGTGTTTCAAGGAACAAGTCAAAATGGCAAATGTGAGCACTTCAATACTAGATCCTCAGCAGAATTTAGCTGCTTTTGAAAAGCAGAATTACATTTTCTGTAAAGATATAGGTTCCACTTGACAACCACAACTCTGAAGAAATGAAGTATTTGCAGCTAGCTCTTCCCCTCCCCTTTCTTTTTTAATTAATGAAAAAGGCACGGCACCTGTAGGGGCTGAAAAATATGTTGTGGTTGTAATTGCGGAGCCATTCAGATCATACAGCTGGGATTCTGCCAAAGCCAGATGACAGTGCAGACTGCCATGTGGCTTGGAGGTGCTTCTTCCCTGTTAGGATGCCTGTAAGGTCGTGCTCGGAAACATTTTGAAGATGCCCAGAGAGAAAGCACAGAAGTGCTGTAGGTCTCAGACTCCAAAGGTTCATGCTTTGTGGTGGCTACCCTAACTTTGCGTGTGTCTGCATGTGTGTGTCTCCATGGTTTGCTGGATGTGTCTCTCAGCCTGCATTTCCACATCACCCCATCCTCCCCGGATAAATGAGTCGTTCTTGTTTTCAGCGCTGCCAACTCTCCTGAGGGCAGTAGTTTGAACCTTGCCGTGAGGCAAATGGCAGCCTTTCCTCACATGTTTCCTCCTTCCTCAACATGGCTGCCCCCTTCCATCTTGGACAAAAGGATTTACAGCAGCTATTTCACCTCCGTGGTTCTCTGCGTGGCTGCAAGGCCAGGTTTCAGCACAGGTGCTGCCCTCCGCTGCTTTTAGTGAGACTGAAGTTGTCCCCAGTAGCAAAGTGATGGGAGTTGACGAAATCCTACAGGAAAGAAGGAAAATGAGACAGGAGTGGGTAACTGCATGACAGGCCCTGGGGCAGAGGTGCTGCTGCGGCCCCCCGTGCATGAAACATCCAGTGGGAATTGAAAGAAAGAGTGTTTGAAAGGAGATGTGTCTTTCCTTGGTGTTTGACAATTAATTTTTTTAACCTGCATTTAATGTAATCATTCATGTTATGTGTAGATCAAACATACATATTTTAAATTATTATTGAAATGTTTTCAGTGTGTGAACATTCATTATTTTAACAAGACTTAAGATTCCAACATTAAGTACAGTACTCAATAAGAGAAGCTTATTAGTCTCAAGTTTTTCTAGGAGTTAACAAGATGGTTAATGTCCAAGAACACTCTTTCACATAAAGTGAGGTTGTAGACATTTTTATTAGCCAGAAATCCGAAAGACTTCAGGTCTTCACTAAAATCTGAACATCAGTATGAAATACACGTCTCCATTAACTGCTACAGTACCTTTCTGTTCTATTTCCTAGTTTTTGAGCATAATAGTTTATATCAGTGTATCCTCATCAAATTGAAATGGTTATTTAATTATATCACAATTCTACCTATCTTTAAATAAGCGTTTCACAGCTGCTTTCTTCTTCTGCAGACTTTAGTCCCATTCATACCTCAGAGCAGCTGCTGCTAAGAATGCTTAGTCCATAGTAACAGGAGACAAGCCAGGGCCTCCTGAGGTAATAGGAGCCAACAGGGAAACACCAGTGAAACACCTCAAAGGAATTAAGGGGTGTTCCTCTAAGAAGGTGACATGGCCAACAGTCCAGCTGAAGTGCCTCTACACCAATGCACGCAGCATGGGCAACAAACAGGAGGAGTTGGAGGCCGCTGTGCTTCTAGAAAGCTACGACCTAGTTGCCATTACTGAAACTTGGTTGGACGAATCCCATGACTGGAGCACAGCTATCGGTGGATACAGGCTGTTCAGAAGGGACAGGTGAGGAAGGAGTAATGGAGGCACTGCCCTCTACATCAAGAAGTGGATAGAGTGTGAAGAGCTGTCTCTGAAGAATTGCCACGAGCAGGTTGAAAGCTTATGGGTAAGAATTCGAGATCAAGGCAACAAAGGGAACCTTGTTGTTGGTGTCTACTATGGGCCACCCGATCAAAGGGAGCCTATTGATGAAGCCTTCTCATTTCAGCTACAGGAGGCATCGCGCTCACAGGCTCTCATCCTGCTGGGGGACTTCAACCGCCCTGACGTCTGCTGGAAAAGTAGCACAGCAAGCTGTAGGCAATCCAGGAGACTTCTGGAGTACATCGAGGATAACTTCTCAAGCCAGGTAACAGACAGCTCTACCAGAGGGAATGCAATACTGGACCAGATGGTCACCAATGCAAGTGAGCTAATCAGTGACATCAAGATTGGAGGCAGCCTTGGCTGCAGTGATCATGCACTGGTGGAGTTCGCAGTCCTGAGGGATATGGGCCAGGCAAAGAGTAAAGTCAGGACCCTGAATTTCAGGAAAGCAAACTTCCAGCTGTTCATGGAATTAGTCAATAGGACCCCCTGGGAAACTGCCGTCAGGGATAAGGCAGCAGAACAGAGCTGGCAGATCTTTAAGGAATGCTTTCCATAGAGTGCAAGAGCTCTCGATCCCCAGGTGAAAGGAATCAGGCAAGGAAGGCAAGAGACTGGCATGGCTGAGTCGAGATCTGCTGGTCAAACTAAAGGGCAAGAAGGAAATGGACAGGCAGTGGAGAAGGGACAGGTATCCTGTGAGGAGCATAAGGACGTTGCCCAGTTGTGTAGGGATGGGGTCAGGAAGGCACAGCTAGAGCTGAAGTTGGCGGCAAGGGATGCAAAGAATAATAAGAGGAGCTTCTACAGGTATGTCAGCCAGAAAAGGAAGGTCAAAGAAAGCGTACTCCCCTCCAATGAGCAAGACTGGCAAACTAGTAACAACGGACAAGGAGAAGGCTGAGGTACTCAACAACTTTTTTGCCTCAGTCTTTGCTGGCAGCCTCTCTCCACACCTCTCAAGTGGATGGACCACAAGGCAGGGACTGGAGGAGCAAAGTCCCCCCCACTGTAAGAGAAGATCAGGTTCATGACCACCTGAGGAACCTGAACATACATAAGTCTAAGGGACCCAACCAGATGCATCCAAGAGTGCTGAGGGAATTGGCTGATGTAGTTTCCAAGCCACTCTCCATGATATTCAAAAAGTCATGGCAGTCAGGTGAAGTCCCTGGTGGCTGGAAAAAGGGAAACATTGCATCCATTTTTAAAAAGGGTAGAAAGGAGGACCCTGGGAACTACTGACCTGTCAGCCTCCCCTCTGTGCCTGGGAAGATCATGGGACAGATCCTCCTAGAAGCTATGCTAAGGCACATGGAGGACAAAGAAGTGATTCGAGACAGCCAGCATGGCTTCACCAAGGGCAAGTCCTGCCTGAGCAACCTAGTGGCCTTCTATGATGAAGTGACTACATCAGTGGACAAGGGAAAAGCTATGCATGTCATCCACCTGGACTTCTGTAAGGCCTTCGAGACGGTCCCCCATAACATCCTTCTCTCTGTATTGGAGAGATACGAATTTGATGGGTGGACTGTTCAGTGGATGAGGAATTGGTTGGATGGTCACATCCAGACAGGTCATAGGTCAATGGCTCAATGTCCAGATGGAGATCGGTGATGAGTGGTGTCCCTCAGACGTCCATATTGGGATGAGTATTGTTTAATATCTTCATCAACAACATAGCCAGTGGGATCGAGTGCACCCTCAGCAAGTTTGCCGATGATACCAAGCTGAGTGGTGAGGTTGACATGCCTGAGGGATGGGATGCTATCCAGAGGGACTTTACAAACTCAAGAAGTGGACCCATGTGAACCTCGTGAGGCTCAACAAGGCCAAGTGCAAGGTCCTGCACCTGGGCTGAAGCAACCCCCAGTATTAATACAGGTTGGGGGATGAAGAGATTGAGAGTAGCCCTGCAGAGAAGGACTTGGGGGTACTGGTGGATGAAAAGCTGGACATGAGCCGTCAATGTGCGCTCGCAGTCCAGAAAGCCAATTTTATCCTGGGCTGTGACAAAAGAAGCGTGGCCAGCAGGTCAAGGGAGGTGATTCTGCCCCTCTACTCCACTCTTGTGAGACCCCACCTGGAGTACTGCGTCCAGCTCTGGAGTCCTCAGCACAGGAAAGACATGGACCTGTTGAAGCGGGTCCAGAGGAGGGCCACAAAAATGCTGAGAGGGATGGAGCACCTCTCCTATGATGAAAGGCTGAGAGAGTTGGCGTTATTCAGCCTGGAGAAGAGAAGGCTCCTGGGAGACCTTATTGCAGCCTTTTAATACTTAAAGGAGGTCTATAAGAAAGATGGGGACAAACTTTTTAGCAGAGCCTGTTGCGATAGGACAAGGGGTAATGGTTTTAAACTAAAAGAGTGTAGATTTAGACTAGATATAAGGAAGGAATTTTTTACAGTGAGGGTGATGAAACACTGGAACAGGTTGCACAGAGAGGTGGTAGATGCCCCATGCCTGGAAATATTCAAGGTCAGGTTTGATGGGGCTCTGAGCAACCTGATCGAGTTGAAGATGTCCCTGCTTACTGCAGGGGGGTTGAACTAGCTGACCTTTAAAGGTCCCTTCCAACCCAAACTATTTATGATTCTATAAATTTTTTAAAAAATCTAGTGTGGAGAATGCTCATTTCATGGTATTTGTGTCACAGTTGTTTTATCAGATGTTCTGGAGAAGAAAACAGAAAACATTCTTCTCACAGTAGATGATCTTTATCTGTGACGCTCATATGGGAAAACAATTGTGACCCTTTGTGTACTTACTGTCAAAAATACTGGAACAGCATTAATATTCGTGGTTTCATTTGTCCTACCACCATTCTTTAGGCTCCTAAGTCCTGATCCTTCAAACCAATGAAGGGAGTACTAACCCTTTTAATTTTATTGATAATATCTTAGACATTAGAGTCACTAAGGCCAGACTTACCCAAACCTAAAACATGAACTGTGCACAAGCCAAATACCGTGTGTGCAGGGTAAGTAAGAGCTTTGGCATTCCTTGTTCTTCCTGAAGTATATTATACCGCCTGCAATACGTTGTCCCGAAGACAGAGCTCTGTTTGATGTTGTATGAATAGACATTGTTGTTGTTCTCTCATCTTCTTAACTGAAAACTTGACATGAACTTCAGTAGAGTCCCAAATAAACCACATGACACTATTCAAGAGGCAGGAGAGATTAAAAGGAGTTGGGTAATCTTTGGAATAGACAAGAATAGTTTATGCATACTAGAGATGTATTCCTTTATAGGTCTTATCTAATGATACCCAAAATATCTTCTCCCACACACTTCTCAGGACTTAGGAGGGGAAAGAAAAAAAAAAGCAAAATGACAGAGCGTACCCTGATCTATTCATGGCATCACAGAAACAGATTATTCTCCATAAATTTTTTTTTTTGCTCTGTCTCAAAAATTCACATGCAGCTTAATCTTCCTCAGGGTGCTTTTTAGCACCTACAACTCCAATCAGACTGTGAGGTCATCTTAGTTTATGAGTCAGGCTATCAGACCTGCAATACAAGATTACAGGGATACTGCAGTATTTCCCAAGTAGAAAATGACCTCACGTACAGCTACACTGCTATTCAGTTGAACTGAAATTATACATATCTGACCCATACAGGAAGACTGGAATTTTAATTCCAGGAATTGAGAACTTTTTTAAGGCTATCAGGTTCCACAGATGCACAAATATTCAAACATAAAATCTTTCCTACTAGCACTGAATTTTCTTAAAGTTACTGTGTCTAAATTGATTACTCAGCAAGTTTACGCATAGCAACTGACAAACATGAATCAGTGCTAAAACCACATGCTATTTTGACTGACATTGAAAGAAAACCAGTTAGACCTGCTGGATGTTTTGACATCTCTTGCTAAATCAAAGTGATTTTGTGAGTTAATCTTTTATGGCAGCAAGAAATCAGCTAAGAAGAAACTCAATCTAGAAAGAGTAGCTAGTAGTCTTCGTTAAAGCAATCATTATATTGACTGTCTTCATTTAATAGTTCATACATTCCAAATAACAGGGGAATGTGCTCAGACTAAAATCAAGGAAAAACCAGATTTTTAAGGGAATTCGGGATTACTTTTCCATAAGTTATGTTTATATTTAATCTTTGTTAATAGAGTATTAAGTATGTTTGTGATACTTATGTTGGAAAGAAGTTGTACAATGAAGTACAACATTTATTTGAAAAATGCATTATCTGTTCTCAGCATTAAAGGATCATTTTACTTTCTACACATACACATAACACTCAGAATAACTCAGGTATAAAGTACTTTGCTGGTTTTCAGTAAACATTTCAGTAGTTCCACTGAATTTAATTCCCACTTTACTATTAAACAAGTGACAGACTGAAGGGGTTAATGAAGTCTTAACTTTTCCCTTCTGTGTCAGAAGAAATAGCCCCTTTCCATGGACAGACACAGTTGGTACCTGCTGGCCACAATGGAGGCAGTGAAGGTATTGTTTATCAGAAATGCTGGCTGCTGTTAAAATTATTCCTGCCTTATTGCAACACAAGCTAACAAGCAAAAGACACTATTTCAATAAATAAAGTCTCCTATCAGTATCTAATTCTCATGGTCTTGAGTATACATAATTAGACTCCACAATGAGGCCCCATATGTGAAGGATTCTTCAGCCTTCTTCTCCAAGCTGGGGGTCTCTGCCTACTTGAGGAGCAACTTTAATTGGTCCTTCAAGAGAAGAATCCTCTGTTTTCCAGAGAAAAATGTTTATTTCTGTAAATGTTGGGACTTCAGATGCAAACTGAAGTCACTATCAGGCCTATTTTTTCCCACTAAAATACACGAGGGACTAAGTAATGGGACTGATGATGTAAACTTACTTTTAGAGTTGTCAACCTCCAGGAATGGAATCCACAATCTGTAGTTATAAAATTATTGTTATGGGGTGGCAGTTTTAATTACTATGTAATTTTAATTACTAAATTACTGAAGTGTGTAGTCTGGAGAAATGTAATAATGGACCAGCTCTTAATAATTGCCTCAGTACAAATTCAGGGATATGACTCCCACTTTTTAAATCAAATTATCTTGTTTTCGTGGCTTATAGGACTCCAAAATGAATGAAGAAGAAAAATCTTAGATTCAAACCAAATATGCTGTTGCTGCCTGTTTGTCTTCCTTTTGGATACACATAGCAAAAAAAGTTCTAAATCTAACAAAGAACCTTTTACTCCTTTTAAATTACCACAATCTTTCAGTATTCCATTAAAATTATTACATGCTCTTGGTAATATTTTTGCAAATTACATTACATTAGAGACTCTTATGATGTCATCACACTGGAGAGAGAATGTTGTCTAGAAAGGTTTCTTCTCTTTGATGCTGTGTCATTTTTTAGGTTCCTTTTCAAACAACTAGCATCTGTAAGACAGAAGCGACGAAGAAGCTGAGAAGACTTGATTGTGAGAAGTACCACTGAAATGCAGACAGAAACAAAGCACTGCTGATTTGCGCAGCTCAGAAAGTTTTTATGTTACTTTTCTTCCACAGTTTCCCTGGGGAGAAAGACTGAAAATACAGGCTGCTGTCACCCTTCCCTCAGGAAGGAAGAACACTTCCACTTTGTATAATCTCATGGTGAAGATGTGGGTTCAGATCCCCTCAGGCAGAGCAGGGATGTGAACTGGTTTTCCCACATCCTCAGTGAATGTTCCACCACACGAGTACTGGAAAGGGCTGGGATTATTCCTCCTCCCGGCCTGTGAATTGAGACTTTTGTTTCTAAAGCTCTTCATGAAAAGTGATGGGCACTGAAATATTGCAGAAATGTCAGAAGAAACTGCTCTGGTCTGCCCTAAATCGGCTTTTTTTTTTTTTTTTAAGAAAGCAACTAATATACAGAGGATCATTTGGCCATTTTCTACATTCAAGATAGTAAGTCCAGCTGCTCAAAACAATTCTTTCCCAGATGGTCAAAAACCACCATCCCCATCAGGACACAGGTAGTTTATTGTCTTATCTGCTTGGAGTAAGTGCACGCATCCTTATCGCTCATTCTGCTCTCACGCCTCGGAGACAATCACAAGATTTATGTTCATCTTCATTTGTTCCTTGACTCTTCCTGTACTGTGTTCCAGAAATGTATTGAGCACAGATGTTTTTTCTCCACCTTGACAGAGCACTGGGTCATCAGTTCCAGGCCTGCCAAAACCGGTCCTGCTTTAATTGCCCACTCCATCTGCATGGTATCTCCATGCAGCTCTCTGGGGAATCACCTCCTTCGATCGCTTTGCGTTCGGAGTCTGTCGTGGGAACCAACTCTCACCACATCCAGGTAAGTATCAGTGTGTCCTGAAAGCATAAAGCCTTTTCCCCGAGTACTTTCATTTTTGTTCCTGGAAAAACTTGACATCTCGTAAATGCCATTTGCTTGCTTATTGAAACTAAACTTCTAAGTTACTTCTTTAAGAAGGAAGAATGTATTTTGTCTTGGTCTATTTTCATACAGAACAACTTATGTTATTATTTCTTATTTTTTAATAATAGCTTGTACACGTAAATATGAAAGTAGTCTGTGCATTAAAGCACTGAGTTGGATTTTTTCCCTTGTTGACATATTTCTAAAATACCGGAAAATAATCAAAATATTGAAAACATAAAGCAACAACATCAGTAACTTTTATAAAAAAAGGAGAGTCATATAAAAACTGTACAATGTAAAGTCATAGTAATAAAGTATGCCTAATATTAATTGTGTAAGTTTTGGAATAATTCTGATAAATTGAAACCACTTTGTATTTAAAACCACTTTGTTAGTTTTAGAAAGAATTCCTGAGAACTGAAAAACAACAGTGACAACATCATTCAAAGAGTAACTTTTTAATATTATTCTGAGAGTATATTTCACATAAGTGCAATTTTCCTCCAATTTTCAAATCCCACAATCAGATTTCCAATTTTCCAAACCACAAATACACTCATATTTTGACTGTGTAACCTATACTTCTGAGTCTGGAGGCTCACGACTCGGGGGGGGGGGGGGTTTGATGACAGCAGTATCTGTTAGGCATCCTCCAAATGCCTCCATCTCTTTTTTGTCACTCCAGTACTCCTACTCTTCTGAGAAGGCTCCCTCAGTGCTCTCCTAGTATCATGCTGCACACAGAAGACTGGCTCATGCTTTTCCTCTTCGTTCTGTGCTTCCCCAAATCGTACACAATGTAAAAGTGGAAGGAACATTAACCACTGCGTAGGCTCCCCCTTAACCAAAAGGTTCCTAGTAGTCATCAATGTAATCTCTTTTTACACTATCTTAATACTTATGTGGACTTGCATATAAAACTAGAAACAGAAATATTTCAGAAAGCTGTCATTGACCCCAGCACCAAGTCTTCCTTCTAATTCAGATTTAACTTCCTGGATCAGTTCTGTGAATATGAAATACATTAACCCATACAAGAAGCTAATTTTCAGATGTTTTCCAAGTCAAAGTAAAATTAATACATACTGGTATTTTTTTAATTAACCCATGCTCATTTCTTTCAGATTCAAAAGTAAAAGAAAAATGTAACTAAAAGAATAACTAAATCACTACGCTTCTCTTTCCTTTCTTAGTGCTGATGTCAGTAGCAAAAATTTAAATTCACCTTCCATCATTCTCCTGTATTTTGAGAAAAACCACCAAACTGAAATATTCTGACAATAAAATACATAATGGTGCCTAAAGATCATGATGAAAGATCCAAAATACACTGAAGTTTTTTAAGTACTTACTGAAAAATAACAGTATTGAAAAAGCTGGACCTTTAGTCATAATGTGCAATCCACTTTCAGGGCGATGGGTGCGACACAGTATTTGCCTGCATAGCTCAGAGAGAAGTGAAAAAGGGATGTCTTTGCAGTCAATAGCGATGAAAAGCTTTTGTTAGGACATTGCTGTTTTGTCTTGATAATTGCACCTTCAAAAATAAGTTTACCAGAAAAGCAGAACAACACTATGCTCTGCAATCAGCTCAAAAATCTTTTTGGCAGGACTGACAGAGCGCTGATAAGGACCTGTTATCCACCCCACTGCATAAAGTTGCATGTGTCACTGACTTCTCATTAGGATGAAATCTTGACCCTACCCAAGTCAGATTTGTCACTGATTTAATTGTAGCCGCAATTACCTCCTTAATGTTTTTGAACATCTTCAGAAAAGACAATTAGCTGCTTCTGGCTAAGGCAAACAAGCAAGCAACTTCATGGCAAATTTCCCTGCCGTGATCTCGTGAGGAGTGGTTTTGTCTTTCCTATTTCCAACGATAACTGAAAGAGAGAATTTAAGTGCTTCAGGTTTGGTGAAAGGTTGAAGCCAGGCAGAGGGAGCTGCAGATGAAGGTCTTCCCTGGAAGGGACAGTTTTGCCAGCTGCAGGTGTTGCTCCTGTTCTGGCACTGTATTTCCACCCAAATAATGTCAGAAACTGCACTCTGCTGAGAAATGGGCCCAGCAGCTCCATGAAGACAGAAAAAAACTTATATAAAACTGTTCTCTTTGAATGCCCATGTCCACACCACGGACACCAACCTACCAAGGTTCGCTTTGCCTTATTTTGAAATCAGTTTGTTTCCACAAGGTCTTTTGGAGGTGGGGAACAGCTTTTACTACCCTGCTGCAGAGGGATTCACACACAGATCTTCTACGGGGGGCTGTGGGGCAGTATGTGAACTGAGGAAACACCGGGAGGGGAGAGGAGCCCCAGCTGCAGCTTAACATGTTTTTAACATGAAGATGCGCTGGCCCTTAACATGTTTTTCATCTAATTTCTCCCACCAGTTTACTGAGCACCGCAGCGTGACCTTCTCCAGATGTGGGGTGTGGAAAGTTCTGCTGGGAATAACCAAGCCCACACCTCTGGGGTGCCCTCAATGACGAGAAAAGCCATCAGGCGCCGGGCAGCCCGGCGAGCCCCGCCGGCGAGGCCCGCTGTCACCCGTTGGCGGCCCGGCCCTGAGGCGGCGGGGGCCGCTGCGGACTCCACCTCCCGGCATGCCGAGCGGCGCGGGGCGGGGCGGGCGGCCGCGCATGCCCGCCCCGCCGTAGCGCCCGGCGCTCACACCTCCCCCTCAGCCGGGCTGCGCGCGGTGGAGCAGCGGTAGCGCCATGGAGGCCGTTCCACAGCTCCGGCCCCGGCCCGGCGGGGCTGCCGCCGTCGCTGTCCCCCTGCCGCCGTCGCCGCCCCCGGAGCAGGAGCGGAAGCTGGAGCAGGAGAAGCTGTCGGGCGTGGTGAAGAGCGTCCACCGGCGGCTGCGCAAGAAGTACCGGGAAGGTAACCGAGGGGGAGGGGGCCGCCCCCTCCGCGGCGCCCAGGCCGGGGCGCCCCGCTGCCCTCACCGCGGGAGCCGGGCCGGGAGCAGGGGTGGTCCGGCGGGGAGCCACCGTGCCGCGGCGGCGGGAGGGGAGTCGCCCCCGCGGGGGGCTCCGCGCGGATCCGGGTGTCCCCCCGCGGGCGGGGCGCGGCGGGGCGGCCCGGTGCCCCCAGCCGCTGCCGGAGCGCTGCCGGCAGGCTGGGCCGCGGACCGCTGCTGAAGGGGGTGTGTCGGGGGGGGCGGTGGCTGGGAGCAGCCCCGGGCTCGCTTCCTGCTCCTCGGGCGACCGGGGCGCCGCTGCCGTCGGCTGCCCGCAGCCCCCCCGAGGAGCCCCCGTCGGGTCTGCCGAGGTTTTGCCGCTTTCCGTGGGCTCTTGGCAGCAGAGACCCCTTGGTGGCTCAGGAGGGCTCACGGCGCATCTCTGGGAGCTTTTCCCGTGGGATGCAGGAGAAGAGGATTGGTGTGCACGGATAATGCTGCGGGATGAAGACGGGCGCTTGGCTCAAGGTGCGCCGCACCTGTGCGCGGACACGGCTCCGCGCGGCCCTGCGGTACCGCGCCGTGCGACATCTAATAGCTCGTGGCTACAGCCAGGCCTTTCATCACAGGCAGCTTCCAAGTCGTACGGCGATGTTTTCCAAACTGGGAACCTGCAGGAGTGGGGAGGACAGTAGGTCATGAATGCAAAGGGAGATTGAATGGTGATCTGGAGAGGCACGGGTCTGTGTGACCTGTTTGTGCCTCCTGTCTTTCAGACGTGGAGGAATAGTTCAGACTGGAGCACTAAGCAGAAGAGCTGGGGAAAAGCTCTTATAAAATAAATTTCTGCGAGTCCTTGAAAAATCTACTTTGTCATCAGTATTAATGCCCTTATGCAAGGTTCTTAATGGGTGGTATTGGAATGCTTAAAACCTCCCAGAAATGCTTTCAGATGAGTGTCAGAGTTGAGATTTGTTTGCTGAAATTTGTAGTCTCCTCAGGTTGATTATAGTCGTCTGCCTAATCTTTTTAAGACAGGTTACAAAAAAAATCATCCCTTCGTTCTTTCAGTGAGTCCACAGCTCTTTGCTGACATGGTGCATACCTCAAGAAGGACACTTGTGAAATGGGAGCTCTTCCCGTTGTAGGCACTAGTTCTTGCCTCTCCTCTATGTCTGCATATGACACTTCTGTTAAAGTAACAAGGTCATTCTGCTTTCTGGACTTCAGAAGTCTCCACAGGAGCCTGTCCATGGGATTTGGGCACAGATATCTACCTGTGTAGACACTGATCAAGAGTCACTGTTTATTTTGGCCTTGGTGAGCCAAAACTGAAGGGAGGATCTCCCTTGTTCTCCTGACTTTTAGGTGAAGGAGCACAGTATGTTTTTAACAGTCAAGTCCTGGCAAAAGAGCCCAGCTTTGAGCAGTTCATATTTCTCTGTTTTTTCAGAGTGCCTGCAGATTAAGACAGACAAATATTGGCACTGTTAACATTAAAAAAATGTGAGCAATCTCTGTAACAACTGAATTTTTTTTAGATGACAGCCTAAATTACATGGAAGTCTATGTAAGCCTACTTCTCGGCAAAGAGCAAGTTAGTACGCAAGGGTAAGTTGTGTTTTATCTTTAGTTCAGCGTAATTGGTTAAATGAGAGAGCAAATAGTACTCTTAGCTTACTTCGTGTGTCCTGGAAATCATGTGTTAGTGAAAACTTTGCAGTGATTTTTCTAGTCACTGTAAGTTAGCAAAGTTGTATGTATTTGCATGGAGAGAGTTAAAACCCAAACAGTTCATCACATCATGTCTGAGCAACAAGGAGAGCTCCACCCATTACCTACTCATCCAATAGCAGGTGGTCTTTACAAGTTACTAGGGATTAGTAGTCCTAGTACTTCATATGTTAGGTTGTTTCAACTTCAGAATTTTATTTTTGGAGTCTTCTCTCTCCATATTTCTCTGTGCTTCTAAAAGCAGACTTGAGAATCTCCTTCCTAAATGCCTTTAATGTCATTCTGAAATTTTAATACTAGTACATGCTTGACCTCTGAAGGATCTTTTCCTGGTATTTTTGTTTCATTTTCTAGTACATAGAGACACTGACTGGCAAGTATGTTACCCTGAAAAAATCGAAGTTGACAGTTTGCTAAAGAAAAGTAAAAAAAGCCACAAATCATCTGTAATTTCTCAGTATGAATTGAATTATAACTTGGGTATGAAAAAGCAAACGTAAAAAAAGCATCCTTGGTTATAAGCTTACAACACAGGGAAAGCCTCTTGTCTCCACAGTGCAGTGTACCCACCTCCATATGAAGCAGAAACAGAGCTATCTGTATTATTCCAGAATCTTGTATTGTCCTTTCTTTTTGTTTTGTCTTTTTTTTTTTACTCTGCCTTTTCTCATGTTTACTAGAGTTCTATGAAACTAGTTTCCATTTTGTCTAAATAAGCAAACAGCACTAGAATTGCTGTTGTATTCAGTGCTTTGTCTGTAGATACTAAAATAGAATTGTGTATTAATTTTGTTGGTAGAGGAAAAAGGATGTTGAATATCCTTCTGAAAGCTATATGATTATGTTCTACAGAGTAGATAAGTCTAAGAAAGCCCTTAATATTGTAATATGATCTTAAGTTACTGTCTTCTGTTAGAAGCGTTGAAGGGAAATAGATGCTTCCTTGAGACACTGAGATGTTTGTTGATAGAAAGTTATACTGGCTTGATTTTAATAAGCTGATTTCTTTGAGAATTCATTTGCCTTGCTGATGTTAGCAAGCCTTGAGTTTCAATCAGCAATTGTAAAAGGTAAGCCAGTGTATTATCTGACTTGCTTATAACTGGCACCATTGTTACCATTTTCTTTCATTTCCCACAATGGTTCCCCTCTTTTTTGAAGATGAGCCAGTGGAAAAGTGACAATACGGTTCAAAGCTGCAAGCTAACATGTTTCTGAAGAAGTTGCATACTTGGCAAAGTGCAAAAGCAATATTTCTTAACTAGGGATGCATCACAACAAATTTTTTGCAGTTACTAAGGAATTACTAGAGTAAAGTTTAGTCAGCACCATGTCATCTAAAGGGTTTGATTTTTTTTTTCTTTTTTTTTTTTTTTTTCCCCTTGGTGAAAAACTGTAACTCTTGAGATTCATTAAAGCTGAACCTTGGCTGCTTTTTAATTTCTCAATTTGTTGAACCACTTTTACTTGTGTGGTGGATGGATTTTGTATGTACTTCTGTACTGTGGCTCATATGATAGTCCCAGAGCATGCTAGTGTATTTATGATAAGCATTTGCCACATTCAAAATGATTCAGCTTAAATTCTTTGGAGCTTGCATTGAAGTGCATTTTTTTTTTTGTTTTCAACAGTTTTAACTTTTTTACTGTGTGACTAGTACTTACGTCTTCCTGTTTTCGAGATATTACTAATCTAGTATGACTTCTAGTGGGAATGCTTATATTTTTTCTCCTTTTTCATCTCCTTTTCTTTTCATCCTCTTTGATTTCCTTCCCATTACACCCTCTCTGTTGTTGATTAGTAAATAAAGAAGGGAAGCATGTAATCATAAATGCCATGGCAGATTTGGTATTTTGTGATTGTAGGATACTTTTTTTTTTTTCCCCACTGTGGATCCCGCAGTAGTATTATATGTCATATATTTTAAAATTGTTTAATGAAGTTTAACAAATGAGCATGGGATTTTAGTGTGAAAAAGTGTATTTGTTTTTAAATACGGTGATTGGTCCTTGTCCACACTGAGTGAATGTGTCAACTAAATTAGCTAACCATTAATAAGTTGTTTCAGACTACTTTAAGGCAGTGGTAGGGACAGACAAAACCTGTCTAGTGGTTCCTAAAAATACACATAATTCCTCAGGTTAGCCTATGAACTTTGTCTTCATAAAGGAAACTTTCTGAACTGAGAACAAAACACACTGAGGTGTAACGTGTTCACTTAGGAGGGTATCTCATTAGCATAAGACTCATGTTTTTCTGGTGTTTTACTTCTGTTTCATGTCCAAATGGGTTAGTTTAGTCTTAATTACATTACACACCAGGGTAAAATCCAAAAGCTGAAACAGCTCTCAAGTGCTCAGTTATTCACTTATGAAACTTAAGGATTTTGTGTGCTTGAGACAAGCACTTAGAAAGTACAGAAATTTGGAGTTGAGACTTGAATTTCTCCTACTAGCCTGTTACAACACGGAGATGGGGGGGGGGAAAAACAGCTTTTGGTTTAGTCTGTTGCTCTTGGTTCTGTTGCCTGGTACCACAGGTGACTCCAAATTTTACAGGATTTTCCTCTGTGCATCTTTTAGGCACCTGCAGCCATGGGCTGGAGCATGTTGTATCTGTTCCATATATGCATGTATATTATATATATTGCGTGTATGCTGATGTCTGTCAAGCCTGACAGACAGGCTTGTAAAAGCAGATTTTGTGGTTCATAGGGAACTAAACATGATCTATTGAACATCTGCTATGTGATACTAGTTTGTTTGTTTGTTTCCAGTTGCTTGTAGCAGCCAAGTAGGTTTCGTTTTTTACTGTGATAAAAAGCCCTTCCTCTGATACAGAGGCAGCCTTTTTTTTTTTTCTCTGAGTTGTTTGTTACCTTTGTAGTCATGCAGAGCTGTATTTATCAACTAAACATTTTCTGTGCAGCATGACCCTCAGTTATAGATGGTTTTGTATGTAGTCTGGAAAGATGATTTACAGAACCCTCTACTTCTCCCTGGAAATCCTGTATTGAGTATGAGCGGGGAAAAAAATTGATGAGGTATCTGTAAAGGTATTTTATGAAATATTTTACTGTGTGTTAACCAAAACGTTTTGTTATTCCTTCCATACACCTGTTAAGGCTGTTCAGGCTTAGAATCACACAGAACTGGTCTTTGTCCTAGTATTAGTTACTTTATCACAGAAGCTGATAAAAACATTTCTAGGTGGTAGTTTGATTCCTTAAAAGAAAGATTTGTTGAAACTTCAAAGAAATGGATAGTAACTTTACTAAGAAATTTTTCAAATCCAGAAAATAGGAAGACTTTATACAGGACCCTGCCTGACAATAGTAAGTAGCCTGAGTAGGTAAGTGGTTTAGACATTCATGTGAGAAGTGTCATTCTGAAGTCAGTTGCTTTATGATCTCTTCCTCTCTTACGCATTTCATGAAAAACCTTGAGAGAGCTTAAGTTCTTCCTGATGTGAAACAGGAAACATTTTGAAATAGTGGCATTTTTCACAGGACAGGAAGACTTGTCACTGAACTCTACACGGTAAGTTAGCTGTTGTTACTCCTTTTTGTTAAAAATAACTGGTTTGCTGTAGAAATAAACCTAAGTTTTCAAGATCTCTATTTATCTTTCCCCACTTGTGTTAATTTCTTGGAAGAGGGAGACATTTTATAATACCAACTGGTACATTTTCAACCAATAGAAACTAAATGCCATTTCGTTACAATTAAGATTCATGCTATTTTATGACGTGGGCATTAACATATGATTGCCCTTACTGTTTGCACACCACAGTTTTGCAGTGAAACTTTCATTCGAAATCCCATAATATTTTACAGTTTGGGGGATTTAATCATTGGTGTCACTTAGCCCACAGATTTTGAAAACCCACTGACTGTGGCACAGACTTGGATCCCCTGAACAAACAGCGACATGTAACCTCCTTCCCTGCTTCTTTATTGCCTCGGCAGGGAAGATTACGTTCCTGTTGCAGGGTCAGCATAATGAAATCTGTAACTGCACAAATGAAATCTGCATTTGCACAAATCTACCAAAATCAGTAGTTTCTGTAATGTGATCATCTCTGCATTGGTGGCGTTAAGGCGCAGCACATAGTCCATCCCACAAAGTCAGGTTTGGGGGAGAGAGGTGATAGTTTCCAACAGTGTAGAACCAACACCTGGGAGCAGTAATTGCTTAAACTATCACAAACAGGCGCCCCACTGTTTGTGACAGCCATCAGAGACTTATAGCAGATTGGAGACACAGATCATTCTTCAGGATGGTATAAGCTCACCCCTAATAGATGCTTTAAATAGCAGATGAATTGTACACTGTGAGTCTGTTTAGTCTAAACAGATAGATAGGAAGTTTACCTGACAGGTCAGATGTAGAAATGCACATTTAGTCAAATGCATCATTTCTACGTGAGTAGAAGGGAGGAACATTAGTATTGAGAGCGACAGAAAAACTTAGATTCTTACACTTTTCTTTTAAGACTTTATTGGAAAATATTTCAGGTAAATCCTAAGAAATGTAAAGCAAACACTAGTCAGACAAGAGAAGAAAAATATTAGCTCTGATTACTTGAACTTTGTCTGAGTTGAAGTTCATGTTCTGTATTTAGACATGTAAAATTGGAAAACGGTGAGGCCAAAAATACCTGAAGTCTTTCACAAAAATACTGGACATGCTGTTTTAGTAAGACAGATGCTCAGTAAGTTTCTAGTTTATCTTGTATACACTGAAAGTTGTAATTAGCATAGTATTAGCTAATATTCCTCATGTAATTAATTTTATTAATCATTGCCACAGTATCCAGAGATTTAGTAGTACAGCTAAATTTCAACCGACAAGTCACTGTTAATGAGGAAATTTTGTCAGATATTCATAGGAGTTTGATTTCAGCTTTAGGCTAGCAGACAGTGTAGGATTGCTTTTCCCATTACTGTTTAGCATGTTGTAGAAGCTAGTTTACTGTTTCCAGTACATAAGTGAGAGGTGGTCTTAGGAGGCTAAAAATGAGATGGATTTTTTTTCATTCTGCAGTGCATTGCCATCATCAACAACAAAGAAAGCTCAAGGATCTTGCTAGGCATTGCTGAGGCCAGCAGCCTGTCATCTGAAGTTAGCTAGCATTGTCATGGACACTTGTTAATCGTGGGGATAGGTTTGCTTTGTACAATGAGCAATTCAAAGAGTTTTATTGATACTATCATACAAATATGAACATATTGCTTTTGCTTCTGTCTTTCAGTGTTAGTCAATGTACTGAGCTTATTTTCTCCTCTACCAGAGCCATCAAAGGTGTACATAGGAAGGCGATGTGCTGTTAAATAGAAGTAGTTGAAAAGGGGGTGGTGGATTGAATCTGTTTTTTGCATTACCAATTTTTATTAGCATATAGGTAGCCAAGACTACAAACCCTTTTTTGGGCTTCCTCCCCTTATTACAATTGCTTTGAATTCAGAAAATTGTAGTTTTCCAAAAGGAAATAATGGCTGTTCTAATTCCAGTTTTCCTTAAGTCTTAAAAAACTGTTTCTTTTGGGGGGAGTTGTTGCTTAAGATCTAAAACCACAATGCATCTACCTGAAGTGCATGGTGTCAGTTAAATTTTGGGATGCAAGATCTTGTTTGGTGATGGATGAAGTACCTTGTACTTGGTTTTGAGATTGTCAAGAGATGACTGCACTGTTTTCCTGAAGAACACCAAGGGCGTTAAGGAAAATAGTAATTACAAAATTTGTCTTGTGGGTGCAGGTAGTACATTTAACACTGTGATTTAACTATTTTATTGCTTGATAGAATTATTTACAAACAACAAATCAGTTGTTTGGGCTTATATACAGAGGGTTGTGTTTTGTTTAAAACACCAATTGTTATGATTTGTTGAAGAATTGACTAATTTTTCTATTTATTTCATAAACATGCCTTAAATGACAGTTCCATTTAACACTTTATAAAGAAATATCTAAAAAAAAAAAAAAGCTGGATTTTGTTTTTAAAAGTAGACTGCCTGGAGAGAGGAGTTACCGTGTTGGGATTGTCCCACCAAGAATGGCAAACCTGGTCTTCCCACACTGTGCTCAGGACCTTTGAGACATTGTAAATAAATGTGGAATGAAGGGAGTTCTTACTGAGCTTGTATGATTCTTTCTTCTTTATTAAAAATGTTTTCAGTTGTTGAAACTTACAGCTAACGTTAGGTCTCTATTGCTGTCACCCACAATTAAAACTATCTTGTAATTAGGATCACTTAAAAATAACTTCTACGTGCCTGACCTGTTCTCTCTGTGACAGGATTTGGTAACTACTGATTACTCTGTGGTTGCGTTTGGGGGTGTGATTTGGCTGTTCTGTGGGCAGTATTAATGTGGATGGAAATTATTTAGAGGGATTCAGCTGCTCTTGTAAATAGTATTGGAATTCTGTTATTGCATTAGAAAAGGCTGTGTTATAAGAACCTACAAGTTGGTTGGTCTTTTGTTCACTGACAGAATTGCTAGAAAGAGATGGGCTTTGGGCTTTTTGTTTTTAAAGGAACAGTTAATCTTTAAGGTAAAGAGTAGGTAATTTATTTATTTTCTAGGCAGTTCTGGATGGAGAGGAGAGCAAACATGAAATAATTTAAAAATAATGTCAGTGTAGTGATTTGAGAGGTGTGTGAAACTCCTGTTATGAACCAGTCTTGCCAATCACACTTTTCAGCTGGATGTTGGTGTAACTGGTTCTTTGATGGAGATCTGAGCTGTATGAAGATCTCTGAAGAGTCAGTGCTCAAAACAGGTTTTAAATCACAGAAAAGGTGATCTCCAAGTGTATAGTAAGAGTGTTGCGTAGCCTTAAACTTTATATTATGGTATGGTCATGAGTATGTGAGATGAAAAGTTTAATGCAGCAAATCAAATATTAACTTTAAGATGTAATTGAAGATGCAAGTCTTTTTTTATTCCTTTAGATTAACCAACCACAAACTTCTATTTAATTTACAGCACTATTGATTGCTTAACAGATTTTATTTATTTCTTTAGTAACCATTAGTTTTGCGGTGAAACCTTCCTGCATATTTTACTGCATTTTTGATTACACAAGGAATGATTCATGAATAAATGTTTAACTCAAATAGAGTTAATGCAGTATTTGCACATAGATTATAATGTATTGTTTGAAAAATTAATACACAGTGGATTGTAATGTATTGTTTGAAAAATTTAATACATGGCTCTACTGTGTTCTGGGTATCAGTCTGAAATTGGATGCTGCAAGACCTGTTGTAGTCGCTACCTCAAAATCTCAACAGACAGGAAGCATTATTTGCATTTTCAAGTCAATATTGGAGCATGGTTCTGGAATTAAAGTTCCTGTAAATCTAATACACCTGTCTGTGCCTTCTCAAAGCTCACTCTGGAGAAGAATGGGGAAAAAAACACCCAACAACTCACTACCATGGTATGTGCTGAAGGGAAACTACTTCAAACGCTTCTTTGAAAGTCCTTGCACAGTGTCTTAGGGAAACCTCTTATCTGCAGTTGTTTTGGAGCATTAATGCCATTAATGAAAGGGCAGACAAATGGGTATCATATCAAACCCAGTATTGACAGTGGGTCAACAGCAGATGCTTAGACAAGAATATATGAGAAGTGCTGCTGGAATATCACTGTATGCTTGCTTACCATTATGTCTTTCAGTGATTTCATGGTCTAGGAGCTCCTGAGTTAGAAATTCCATCTTTGAATATGGAGTTGGTCATGGATTTTTCTTCCCTTAGCTTGTCCAGCTACATGAACTTTAAGGTTAATTATGCATTTTGTGACAAAAGAACTTTTTTTTTGTTTTGTTTTGAAGCTGACCTTTTATGCTTTTCCTGATTGTCTCCTACTTTTAGAACAGCCAGAAGTTGTTCCATGTTTACCTTTCCTGTGTCACTCATGATCTTGTGGAAGTCTGTCCTCTCCCGCTTCCATCCATCTTTTTCTTGCCTCTATTATGTGTTCCTCATACAGAAGCTGTGCTGTATCTGTCCCACGTTGCCATTTTCTGTATCTGTAGACCTGCTGTTTTGGTAGATGAAAACAAACCAGAAGTGCACACAGAATTGACTTTTGGTATAGGATATGTGATGGAATTACTTTGTGATGAATTTTTCACTTTGTTCTGCATGTCTCTTCTAATAGTCTGTATCATTCTGTTTTATTTTCTTGTCAGCTCAATGCCAAGAAACTGTTGATGTCATAGGCAGCTCTGTTCTGACCCAAAGTTCATGTTTCAGAGTGCTGGTAGTCAGCTCTAGGTCTGTTGCTATATATCTAAATTTAAGATCCCTTATCAGTGGACTCTTTTGCCCCTCATCTGACTTTCAGAGAGAAGTGCAAGTCTCTGCCTTGTTCAGAAGGAAATAAGAAGAGTTGCTATGAGAGCAGGATTCAGGATTTGCTGTAAGAAGGGACTGGCTGGTGAAGAACATCTGGTCTTTGCATATTTCTTCTTTCCCATCTGCCTTATTTAATTTTTAAGGAAAAGTGGTATTTAAAATAGAATAATTGCTTAAGAATAGACCAAATTAAATAATGGACTAAAATAAGAACAGTATTAAACTTCGGATTTTTGTATTTGTGATGTTTTCCTTCAGTAAGTGTTCACTCATTTACTTTTTTTCTTTCTAATTAGCCATGTATTCTTCAAACAAAACTTTAGCAACTGCATGTCATTCAGGCATTTCACAGTTGTCTGGAGCATGCAGTAAGATTCAGAGTATTGTGGCAGAGAAACTATGAAACTTTATCTAAATTGTACCAGAATTAATTGGCTTTGAGAACACATTTTGAACTTGGCTGGTGCTTTCTGGCTTGGTGTTGTACAGGTTCTGCGCTTTGTTGACACAAGAAAGATTCATAAGAGTTGTACTTGTTTTGCCCACTTTGCTGGTAGAACACTGTCTATACCATTTCTTGCTCTCTTTCATCAGTAGAGTATGTTCTGTCCTGCATGACTGTTTCTCCATAAGGCTCTCCTGAAAGCTCTGGAAAAGTGACCCACAAGTTTTAGCAGAAACCCTTGCAGGGACCTGCCTGTGACCTGGGTGTTTCTCTGCTCTGGTGCTCAGTTGGTGATCATGCTAGTGCCTTTTCTTATAAAGCCTGTCTCTCTGAACTTGGATCATTTGGGAAATAATGAGAGATACCACTCAAATATAATACTATATTTTTTTCTGTCAAATCTAACAACTTTCTAATATATGCCTGTTGAATAGCAAGCAGAATACATGTTTTCTTGTATGGCTTCCCTATTTTGTTACAACTAAATCATGTCCGCTCCCTTCCATCTCAACTGCCATCTCACACAAGGGAGTATAAACACCTAACTTTAAACATGACTCATTTTGATGATTGTACAATTGTGCTAGATGATTATTTTTGAAGAGAAAAATGCTGTGACATCCCTAAACCAAACTTAAATAGGGAGTAACCTGGATGGTTGGTTTAAATCTTCTAAGTATGCAACTGTCTATACTTGTCCATCATACCTAGTCTTGCTGTAAGTGACACAGGTGAGGTGAGGGATTGTTACTGCTTTGCACATATGGAGCGGGGAAGGTTGCCACTGGAAGAAATCCTTTATTACTGCTAATTAAAACAAAGTATATCAAAGAAATTGCCATAAGTGGGTTAGAAACAGAAATCTCTTACTGATATGAGGAGGTTCTGGAACTGTGTTTTGAAAAGCGTGTTGGTCGTCCGAGTAAAAGCTTAAAGTATAGCTGTGCTCTTGAAAACTTGTTTTTAGCTCTATCAGCTTGTAGGTGCAAAATCAGTAGATAATTCTTATTCTACAGATTTATATATATTTATACTAGTTGTGTGCACACATCTGTGATTAAGAAACACAAAAGGAATTAGCGAAGCTCGTGCCAGTGAGCATGTATTTTTCTTTCTTAGGGCAGAAATGTCCTTTTAGTAAGGTGTGCCAAGGGTTTGCGTGCTGTAGAAACCACAATAGGAATTGTGGCTGGCCACGAGTAGCATTTATCTCGTTTTTGTTTAGCAGTACATTATGTAAAGCAAGCTAGGAGAAGTGGATACTTAGCAGCAAAAGAGAAAAATCATTGTGTTTAATTACTTTGAAGTACCAGAATTTAACATGCAAGACTTCTTTTTAGCAAGGTGAAGAGCATGAAAATACATCTGTCCCTGGAGATCAGCAGATGAATTTCTGTGATTTTCTGACTGAAGTTGGTTTGATTCTTCAGTACTGTCCCCTAGAAGCTAACTCATTGAGAATGGCTAGATTAGGCAGACATCAATGAAGACCTGAATTCCTTTGCCAATGTATTCAAAGAAATCTATAGTCTTGGTTAAACTTCCATTTCAGCATTTTTTCATGTAATACCATCCACAGTATTTGCCATGAACATGAATGCTACTAGGAAACCTTTCAATCTTTCATTTCTAAAATGGTTGTCAAGTTAATGCTCATGCACAGAAACCTGAAAGCAAAAGTTCCCAAGGACTTGACTTTCACAGAACAAACTGAACAAAATCAGTATACTGAGAATATTGCTAGTTTCTCAAGTACCTGATAGCCCCTTCCTTCTCCAAAACCTGGAATTTTGTGTTTGACTAGAGAAAAGCACGTAAGTAATCTCTTTGTGCATTATGTAACTTCTTTAATTGGAAGATGGGGATTTTGCCATGGAGATAATGAGACACTTTGTATCTAATGTGCAGTTTTTTCTGTTGTTGTTTTGTTTAGTGGGAGACTTTGATAAGATCTGGCGTGAGCACTGTGAGGATGAGGAAACGCTGTGTGAATATGCTGTGGCAATGAAAAACCTTGCAGATAATCACTGGGCAAAAACTTGTGAAGGGGAAGGCAGAATTGAATGGTGTTGCAGGTAAATCTTCATGTATTTGAAAGACACAATTACACACTTGCAATTATTTATAATACAAGGCTTAAGCATGTTTTGCTTTTTTCCCAATTTTTAAGATTTGTTCTATAACATGTTAATGATTTATTGCTTCCTAAAACAAACACATTCCTGTTGTTTCCACTTACTTAGGAAATACAGCTTATGAAGTGTTGTGTTATAAGGTGAACCTTTTTTAAAGTATCTTCAACAAACAAGGGTTTGGGTTTTTTTCCCCTGAAATACTGAAGCTGTTTGCAAGTAAACCTATGAAGTAATTTTCTGTATATTTGAACCTAAACTGAGCAAATGCAGTGAGTGTAGCTCAGGTTTAATTTTTTAGGGCTTTGGTTTGATTTGTGCATATAATAGGGTTTGTTCTCTAAATGCAAATCTCTGCTGCATAATTTTCAAGTCTTAATCTTGACTTTAACCTCTGTGAAACTTATTTTAAATGGATTTTAAACTTTAAAATTCCGATATGTCATAAACATCTAATTTGTATTGGGTTGTCATAGTAATAAACTCACAAAGTGAGTTCAGCTAAACTATTTCAATCCTTGAGGAAAATAAACTCCTAAAAGAGAAATGTTGGTCACTCAGGATTCCTGCATACTGTTGGCATCCAAGGCGTACCATGGATCCATACAGTAGAATAAAACAAAACATTGTTGAAGTCTAACTGGGAAGAGAATTTGTCGATGGTTCCACCTTTGGGAATGACTTTAGACAGGCAAAAAGTAACGTTGAGTGCCAGTCTGTAGGTCCTGCGTGGGTGGGTGTTGCAGTGTGATGAGCAAAAGGCAGCAAAGAAAAGCAGGCATGGTATTGAAGTTCATTACATGGGTCCTTTGAGCCCATAAAACTGAAAAAAAAGAGGGGGGAACAACTGTGAAACTGTTGATTTAGAGGACATCTTGGTGGCAACTTGAGCTGTTCTGTGGCTTCTGGAAATGGAGCAAGTCATAACAAGCTGGTTTCCTTTTTCTGTACAACAGACTTAAATATGTGAAAACCATTCCTTTATGTATCAATCTTTTAGCTTTTAGCTTTTAGCTTTTAAAAAAAAAACAAAAAAAAATAGTTAAGTGTTTCTTTATAGACCCTCTTCCAGACATGTTTCGTGTATCATTACCGCAGTTGCAAGAGAGGTGAATCAATTGGAAAGAACTATGCCCAAAAATAGACAGAGCATTCCCCTGGCCTTGTCAGGGATAAATACTCCAACCTCAATAATATTTCTTAATTTTAAACTCTTGTTTATGCTACTGACTTTGTTTGGTGGGTTTTCTGTGGGTTTTTTTTTTTGTATTGGTGTGGCATTGATTTATGTTCATTTGTGATCCCCAACTGCCCATTTCTTTTTTACAGGCTTCCTCAGTTGCTAGTTGTTTTCTTGTATTTGTGCTATTTATTCTTTCTGTGGAAATGCTGTTTGTACTTCTCTCTAATAAATTACACTCTCTTAAATCATACTGAATTCTAATATTGATTTCTTGCAGCATCTAGCCCCTGCACCCCACTGGGCATCATTCACAGAGCAGTTCAGAGGAGTACTGACTGTTCCAATGTTCAGATTATCTGTGAAAATACTAATTGTACTGGACCCAGGACAGATTTCCTTGCAGCATTGCTTGATATTTTCTTACAATTTGGTTGTCAACTAATATGTGAAACTTTTTTCAGTATCCCTGTGTGCACTTACCTTAAAGTAATTTCAGGTAAATGGTATTCCCTTATCTTGTAGCAAATTTGTCTGTTACCCTATAGGACAGGATAATGTTCCTTGTGGACAGGGGAGGAACAGTTGATGGCCTGTGTATTGAAGAAGGCTCTGTGTCTCACTTGTTTTCTCTTTGTAGTTCCTAAAAGATTTACAAAGTAAACATTTATTTAAAGTGTCCAGTTTGGCCCTTGCAGCATGAACTTATATTGAAAAGAGAGTCCACCTGGTAAGAGACACTAAAATGCTCTGTCTCAGTATAAAGCTTCAATTAAAGCACGTACCTTTTCAGCTTGCAAAGTCAAGGGGTCAGGAGTTTTACAACAGTAGAAAAAGAGGAGTACTTTTCACTTTTGTGTGCCTCAGATTAAACTGAGGCCTGGATGGCTAGATACCAGAACATATCAGATTGACTTTGTGTTCTGCAATTTTTTTGTTCCTTCTTGAAGGACCAAGAGGTGTGCCAGACAGATGGCAGGTCCCATTGTTGTTACTCCTCCTTGTGTCTGGTTGCATAAATGCATGCAAGAGAACTGACTTCACTGAAAGCTTTTGCTCAATGCTTTAACTGTGTCACCATGACAGCAGGAAGGTAGCTGATGTATTAGATGAAGTTTAATTTGGGAATGGAATGCTGAAAACACTCAGCAACTGCTGGTATATCCCTGCTGAAGAAAGGGTAGTCTGAGCTTTTTTTGTTTTTCTTGGAAGGAAGATCTTTTCCAAGATCTGAAATCGAGAAGTGTTTTTTCCACTAGTTAAAAGAAAAGGTTGGGTGTTTTTTTTTCTTTCCTTCATTTTTCTTGTATTCTCTTATAAACAAGCACTGGATAAAGTAAATCAGAGAATGCTGAATTCTAGAGAAGCCATGTGTACTTCTCAGGATCAAGAATAACAACTTTCTTGCAGGGTTCTCTTTTCAAAAGTCTTTCTAGCTATTTAGTTGAAGACACTGGAAAAATGCTTATTCTGACATTAATTCTTAAACCAGATGATATAAAACTTATTATTTTACTTCTCCATTAGTTGTTGATTTAAAAAAGCACATACCCAGACTTTAGAAACCATAAAAGATGGAAAACAGTACATGATAAATTGTGCTGATGACCATATGCTGTGTTGTATAGGGCCAGTTTTATGTATTGTTTCAGGGCAACATTATACAACTGTTAGTTGGGGAGAGGGTAGGAGGGAAGAGGGATTAAAACTTCGTCCCCTTCCAGATGCAGGTTGATGATCTTCTGGGCAGCACTCAGCTGTCCTTCCTTTGCTTTCTTTTTATATCTTTAGAAAACTGAATACAGAGTAGCAAATGACATTTGGAAATTAACACTTCTGTTTCTCTTTCATTTCATTTATATTACAGCACAAAACTTAAGTCTTAAACCAAAACAGGGTAAGATGATGTTTACCCTGAATGATTGTCCTAACTCCTAATTTTTGCTGGCATAGGTAGGCTGGTGAGCCTTTGTATGGGCAATGAATGCCAGCCTGTTCTGGTTCTAGTTAGAACAAAATAAGCTAGACCAGCAGGTTTGCTTCTTTCTGTTGCTTTTGCATCAGTGTTAAGACTTGTGTTGACTTGGCTATTTTTTAAATAACAAAAAACAAAATCTGCACTTCTAACTATCATGACAAAGCACTCTCTGGACCTGCAATTTTTTAAAAACTCTTTTGCCTGTTTCATGAGCAGACTGAAGAAATGTGGTCTTGATGAAGTTAACATTGGTTGAGTGCGGAACTGTTTGGAAAAACTTGCAAAGAATAGATGTTAGAAGCTTATCTTAAAATGTGATTTACTGAGAAGGACTCTGTCAGTGTCTGTCCCTGCATCCATATTAAATCTGCAAGTGAGACTGAACAGAAAATAACTGTCACTCTGACAGCAGGATTAAAATTAACAGTGTTGTTAACTATACCAAATATTATCAACTATACAAACACAGGCCAGGGAGTAATTGGTTGTGTCAGTCTTTTCTAAAAGCATTTGGATTCTGTAGCAGGCCACAAGCTGAATATAAAACAGTCAACAGGAAGCTTTTGCAATAAAGGCAAATATCATACTGCAGTGTGTTAATGAGATTATCCACAAGATATGTAAAGCACTCCTCTGACTTTATTTAGCATTGCTCCTAGCCAAAATATTATGTTGGCCACTGCATTTAAAAAATGACAAACAGCTCAACTCCAAGAAAGTTACAGAAGTGATCAAAAATATTATATTTTTTTCCACAAAAGCCTTGGGGTTTTTTTTCTAGAAGCTGGAGGTGTGTAGTCAAAAAAAGAAAAGGCTAAGTGGTCTCTTACAAGATCTTTGAGAATAACAGGTCTCTTCTAGAACTGTAAAGCTGATCTTGTTTGGGTTTGGAATATTGAATGAATGAATGTTTGAAGTCCCTTCAACACTGTGTGGTGGATTTTTTTTTGATGAATGCAGTTAGTAGAGCAATTCACTTTCAGGAGAATGGAATTAAGAGGGAGATGGCGTAAACAGGAGAGAAACCATTTAAAATAGAAAAAAGACCTAATGTTCCTTGTTCATGTTTCTATAACAGTCTTCATTTTTGCTCTTAAATAATACTTCGTTCTGACAGAATCATATCTGTTTCTTCGAACATTTGATCTAATTAGAGCAGTGATCATATGGTAACTGCCACCTATTTTCAAGGTCTTGGAATCGTCCAGTAATGAAGAATATTGCCTCCAGAAGCTGGCTTGGGGTTCAGGGGTGGACACAACACCAGAGAAACATCTGGTTACAGACCTAATTGTGTTTCTCAAAAGGAAAATGCCTCAAAACCCTAAAACTGAGACCAATTATGGAAAATAAAACGGAAAAAATATATTGTATAAAAGTTTCTCAACTTGAAGTTTAACAAAATATAATTACGATAAAAAATTATAATACTTTACATTGAGAAACCTAGCGCTCTCACCTACGCTGAATACAGGATTTCCTTAGCCTAAAGCTGGGTGCGCATGACAACAGTAAAATATTTTTCAGTCCAGAGGAAACTTTTGTGCTCTTCTAGGTATGATTAATGTGTACAAGGGAAATTCAGAATTCTCCCTTCCTTGATTTTCTTTGTAGGTTGTGGGGTGGGTGGAAGAGTTTGTGGAAGAGTTTACACTTTTTTTTTTTTTCAGGCCAGAGCTCTGCCAGTTGACATTAATAAACTTACTCCTCAATGTATGGGACGAGAGGAGAAATGTTTTGCAGACAGAAACCATGATGATAAGTCCAGACTTTCCTTCAACTTTGAAGGGAAGTATGTTATTTCTCTGTACCCTCACTGAACTTCATCTTCAATGTTAGGTTTTGGTTAATAAATATGGTAAGGAACACAAGTCAAGCTTACCTTTTCCTCATTATAAAGCAGAAGGAAAGAAATGGACTGTGTTGGTTCTTAGCCTGTAAAACAGGCTGCTTGAAACCCTTGAGCATTGATAACAGCTGTGAGAAACTGCTTTTGCCATGATAAAAGCTGACCACACCGAATTTAATTTAGTTGTTCATTATTATTTGGCAAGAAGAACTACCTACTGATTCTTTCATGGCTTTTAAATTTCATATGGTGTTTCTTTGGCAATTCCCTCCTCCTTTTTAAGAATTATATATTCTATTGAAACCCTTGATTTTGGTCATTCTATTAGAAAAAGAAGCTTCTCTTTCATTGCTGGAGAGTATAAACAAATAAATATGTATTCACATTGGCTTTTACTGAAACTTCCTATACAAGTCCAGCCTAAATGGTGGAACAGGGGGGTCAACTTGAACAGGTTGTTTACCATTTGAGATTTGAAGTATGGAAAACAAGTTTCACGGAGGAAATAGCTAGATTCATTTTTTTTTTTAAAGCAAAGACATGAACTGGACACTTCACCTGTGTCTCTGCCAGCAAACTTACAGTTTAGACCTGAAATGTTTATTTTGCAGTTTGTGTAAACTGCAGGAAGTGTTAGCTCAGGTAGCATTTACATTGCACAATTCTTCACAAACAAGTATGTTAATTGTAGAGCTATTATTATATCATCAAAGACTGAAAGCTTAAATGTCAGTTAAAAATGGAGCCATGTCAGTTCTCAGAATTATAAAATAGATTCCTTAATTTTATTTCTCTTTGTAGATAATTAAGGGATCTTCTGTTCATTACTTGAGACAATTGTTAAATGTAGAGTCTTATAAAGCTCAAAACCACAGTGTGATCAGTGACAACTTTTAATGGCCGGGAAGTTAAACATGTGGCTACATCAACAAGTTACCATGGGTAAACTACTGAGCGCATTACCTCTGGTTAGCTACGATGCGGTAAATGTCCATGGTCACTGTACCCCACTGTAGGTGTGAGGTCTGCCTCTGTGAGGGGAGTACACAGACAGCTCCTCTGAGGCCACGGGACCCAAAAGGGCAACATGTAGTAATCCTGCCAGAACTAGTGTTGCTTTAGAAAGGCGTAAAGTGGAGATAACCCTCAGCGGTTATGAAGTGCAGTGTTTCCTGGGGTTTTTTGTTTGGATGGGTGGATTTGGTATTTTTTTTTTGCTTCCTTGTGGTACTGCACAGGTATGCAGACTGCGATCTGAATGTGAAGAATTTTACCCAGTTTTGGGCCTTCGTGTGGCTCTGGCCCCTCTGTCTACCAGCAAAAACCCCAGGAGCAGAAGATACTTCTCCTCATGGTTGACTTTGATGGTGTCTTATGTGCAGACAAGGTCAGTTAAGAAGAATATAGAATTATGAGAACTCAGTTGACATGATAGACAGGGGTAGAAGGATGGAAAAAATACTGATTTGCACCAGTACCAAGAATGAGGAAGAAATGGCCTCTTGGTGACAAGTGGAGCTTATATTACACTTTAGAAGCAGGTGATTCTCTGTGCAGCAGTTCATTAAGTGTTAAGCTGGGCAACATACCAGCTTCTAGTGAGTTAAAAGGTTGATAACATCAATAGGATGAGGAGGAAAAACCAATACGTTCTGCCAAGGTTGTGAACTTTTTGATGTGTTCTGACTTACCTGTCAGCATCAATGGCAGTGTTAACGCTATTTAAACTGCCATTGATTCTGGATGTTTTAAGAGATATAATGAGAAAAAAAGACTTGGAATAAAAATAAAGAGACTGCAAGATGCTAACAAAGTATTAAGGTAGCTGATGAATGGTAAGGAAAAATTTTTTTTTTGAGTTTTATTTCTTTGACTAAATGACACACAGAACTAAATAGTTATAAATTGATCATATGCTTATAAACATATAAACAACATAGTGTAAAATACACTTCTATACCAGCAATAATTCAAGTGTTTTTCTAGGGTTCTTTTTTGTTTATTGATGTTTTTTATCTCTTTCCTGCTAAGTTAACTGACTGGCTCCTTCTATTTTAACTTTGTTAATTTTAGAATTGTTGTCTTTCCACCCGTGTGATCTCTAATGGATGGAGTTAGTATAGTTTCACAGCCTATACATCTAGGAGTACTGCAGTCTGGACTGCTATTCATGCTTCTGCATGTGATCTTGCTACATACTGTTAGATGTGGATTTTATTTATTTATTCCACCTAGGTTCTCTTTGGTCTGAAAATAGCTTTGGTTACGGAGGAATTGCAACTATAAACTTGTTGATATATAGATAATGTTTACTGAGTTTATTTCTCATATAGCTGTGTCTTCTGGTCTATGGTTACTGTCTGCATTTTAGACTTTTTATATTTAGTGCAAGAATGCCTAGGGCCTGCTTGGGCATGTAAAACTTGCTTGTGCTTTGAGTTTGTTAGACACAGGTCAGTTTTGATCTGGAGGTTCTATAAGCATGTCAGCACAGAAATGTGTCCAGGATAACTTATTTTTCCCCCTCACGGCAAGAATTATTAACCTGGACATAATGTGCTACTGTAATTATATGTCTACTGACTCAAAGTGGTCATTTCCTCCCATCTTGGAGTAAAGTGGCTTCTGTCTGTACCTGTTTGACTGTGTATGTTTCCCTTTGAGAAACTCAACTCCAATGACTTTTTTTTTTCCCCCTTCATGTCTTACATGGTGAAGAGGCTGGATATATTTGTTGCCTATAATATCACCAACCCTTAGATAAGGCCTGTGTATTCCAAGTCCTTGTCTCTGTGATTTAAATGCAGCATTATGCCAACATGTCCTTTCCTGAATCTGTGATGTGAAGTACTTTGTTATCTTGATCTTGCTTTGTATAAGGTGTTATTAAATTCCACTTGAATATATGTTTTCTGGAACATTTCCTTCAAACCTCTGCAGCTTTGTTAGAGGAAAATTGTGTGAATTTCAAGAAAGCATCCTAAAAATGGGTTGTTATGAAAACATCATTCAAACAAGTACTATTTCTGTTAAACTTTCCATGCAAATACTTGGCTGGCACATCTAATTAAAAATACTGCTTTGTGCAGGGTGAGTCAGGCTTTTTAATTTCACAGCAACAAATTGTTTTCAATTCTAGTTCTATTTGGTGGACAAAACTCAGTTATTCTCAAACATAATGCTTGCTGCTCATACACTAATGCTGACTATTGGTTGAAGTATGCAGCTGCAATTTAACTTTTTTGATAACATTCATTCCTTTAAACTGGTTAACATTTCTCTTCAAGTATGACCAGATTATTTTGTTCCGGTTCCTATTAGCAAAATAATTAAGTATGGGGAAAAAATTGAAAGCTAAAATAAGTCTTCCACAATAATACAGCTACTGCAGAGATCTGTTACTTAAAACCAAAAAGCACTCCGGGCAAACTCAATTAAAATTAAAAACTGGTGTATGTAAGTTAGCCCATGAGCCTGGATTATGATTCTTTTCCCCCACATTATGTGCCTTGCAAGACACAGATGTTTCAAAAGCCCCTGCATTTATGGGGAGCTCGTTAATACCTCTTTGCACCTTAGTGGTGCTCAGGTGACAGCTGAAGTTTACCCTCTGGTGATGTTCTGACAAGACTTCTGCTACCTTGCTCTAAAAGTCTATTCGGATAAAACTATTTTGAACCTGTTTACTCAACTGTGACTCACAGCCTAATTTTTGGAAATAGAACACCACTCAACTTCAAGTGTGTCTTTGGGTGTATCACATCTTTTCTAAAGCTGATTTACCAAAGTTGCAGTAAAATCCGGATTTGTTTTAAAGCTGACAGCACTCGTATGTCTTAAACCTCTGGCTTGTGTCTTATCTATAGTAATGACCAAAAATAGCATTCTGTTTTTCTGGAGAATTTTTCTTTTTGTCTTTTCAGTGTATGCCGAGAATATTTTCAGGATGGTGGGAAAAGAAAAGCACTTGAGAAAGATGAAAAAAGAGCACTTCTTGATTCGAAGACCACTCCAGCTTTAAATGTTCCCCAGGCTCCCAAGATTGAAGATCCCTTGCCAAACTTTGGCTTGACAAATCATGAAGCTATAACAGAAGAGTAAGTTTTACTTTTTTTCCCCTTCTTTGTGTGGTAAGGCTTACCTGGACATTTTTTTCCCCATAACATATTAGATCAGTCTTATTTATTTTTAATAGTTAAGAAAGGGCATTTTCATGTGAATATATACATGTTTCAAGAAATATTTATGTTGTAGTATATTTTGGTGGATGCCATAAAAAAAATTGCTTGAAAATGACAACCTAGTCATCTTTATTTAGGTGTTAAAGCAATTTCACTGTTGTATGTCATTGGTGTGCAATGCAATTTATATTAAACCTTTAGGTGAAATAAGGGAGACATTAATTAAGTTAGAATCTAATGGCTGTTCAGCATTTGTTAAACAGTCAATTGCTTGTGTAAGTACTAAGTGCCAAATGTAAATATCAGAGTACTTAAAACTTTCTCTTCATAAATAATTGCAGAGAAACTCTTGATTCCAATTATACACTTCAAAAGCAATTTTGAATTATAACCCTCAGTTTTAAATGTACTAGCTTTCGGATGACTGGCTCTGCAGAAGTTGTGGTATCCTTGAGGTATTTTCCTCACAACAGTTTTAATTTTGTTTCTGACCTTTACTCAACTAAGAATTTTATTTTTGGCATTCAGGAGTAGCTTTAGAGTCCCACCCTCCTTTTTTTTTCCTAAGTAACATGGGTCATGTTTGTGGCTATTCCATGTGTGATGGAAAGAATTTAATATTTTGCAAGTGTAGTGGAATAATGAATGCATAAGCATATTATCAGTAAATGTTACACTTATTACTTGCTTCATATTCTTTATAGACCAGTTCTTACAACTGTCTGCAGTATTTTTTTCTGTGCTGTGAAGAGACTTTTCTCATTATTGTACAAGTCTTCTGTGATCAGCACTTTAAGTTAGATGCAGTTAGGAAAGGAACAAGCATGTTACTTAATGTTATTAGCAGATGTGTTTGTCCTTATGAGCTGCTATCTTTTGTGGTTTCTCATGTTTGTAAAGTAACTTGCAAACAGCATAAAGATCCCAAATGCCTGTGTAGTTGAATAGTACATGCAATATTAAAACATTTTCCCCATTGTTGTCCTATTACGACAAGACAAAACAGATGCTTCTAAAATGAACATAGTGGCTTCTCATAAGCTGACTTCCCCTACAGACTTTTCTTTTTAGTGCTCATTTTGTTAAGTCAGACTCAGAATGAATACCTGTTTTTAACGAGAACTGCCAGGCACTTTAGCACAGAGGGCTGATGAGATACTAATACGTTATAACATCTCAATAATGCTGGCATTTGTTAACACATAATTTTAGCATTACGATAAATCGTGGTTTGTTGGTACTTGTTTGTTTAAATCAATAGGTTTGTTGATCATACACCACTTAAAGTTGATTTGTCTTCCAGTGGGAAGCCTTGTCATGATAAAGCGTTAGCTCTCTCTTTGCATGTGCTCTATCTTCATACTTTATACAGTTTATAATGGCCGTTGCAGAGCTAACTTCACATGAGTTTCTTCTTGCTACCAGTAGTCTGTAGCCTTACCTTTCGTTCTGACTAGTGTGTATAGACAGTAGTTAACAGAGAAGTTGTTATTAAATCATTTTTGAAGTATTTGTTAATACAGTGAGTGATGATGATTTTTATCTTCATTCTCAAAACTTTAAAAATACATACATCTGTAAAGACATACCTGGCAAAGGCAAGATTCATAGTATTTACCTGAGTAAGCAACAAATGATAGTAAGATTTTTAGTAGCTGTACAGACCTTAAAGCAACAAGATATAGCTGTTTAAGTTACTGCCCAGAGAAATAAAAGCTCAGTTTCTTCCTCTGTGCCTTATAGAAGAAATTACAGAGTTTATCAGAATGAAAATGGATTGTGTATTACACAAAGCATACTTTCCTTCTGAAATGTTTTTCTACCATGTCTATACTGATCAGTTAGTGAAGTCTGAATCTTGGTGAGGTCTTGGTACAAGGGGTACGGGGGAACCTCTCCCACGCACACACTTGTTCAAATACTCTTACTCCATTCTGGTCATGTAATGCTACAAATAAGAGTTGTGGGGTTGTCTATAGGTATGGCTAAGTCTGACATTTTGTTTTATTCTGGTAAGTGTAAAGACAATTTTTTCTTCCCATATATAATTCTCTCTCAAGTAGTATTAAAACAGGTTGTTAATGTAGGAGCTCTTTCTGAGCTTACCTTTACTAGCAAGCCATGGTAGAGAGACTGCACTTTGCTTGGTAAGGAGCAAAGCTAGCTCAGGAAGAAAAAGTTCCACAGGTAGTAAAAAAGATGCTGAGAGATGTGGAGAGAAGTAGGAAGCACTCAGCCAGCTCTCAAAGGTGATGGTAGGAAACATTGTAGGAACCAGAAGTGCAAAGTTTACTGCAACTCAGAAAGTCACTCAGCTACTTTGATGAACCCATTTCCAGTTGCTCATGTTGCTCACCTTTTTGTCAGATTAAAATTGGTGAGTGTCACAGAAATAACTAGTGTGAACAGTCCTTTTTTACTTTCATCTGTATGAAAAGTAATGTATTGTCCACAGTACTTTATTCCATCCCAGAATGAGTTCTTATGTCTCTAACATTACAACTGCACTTGTGAAGCTGGACATCAAAGTGGCTCAGTCTTGCAAGATAAAAGCAGCTGCTATCTGCTATTTAACAGCTTCTCCCTTCAATAAATCAGTCCCCTCACTTTGTTCTCTTTTTGAGTTGTTTCTGTTCTTTTTCTGTCAAATTAAGCAGTCTTGATTTTTATTCTTAATGGTGAAAATCACAACCTTTTTGGTATGGATTCTTCTCAGGTGTTGGTTTGACTGTCTCTTAAGGTTCAACCTGTCATTCCTTCTTACAGCTCAGCAAGCTAGACCTTTCCAGTGGATATCTTTATGGGTGGATGTTATGAATGATTTGAGGCGTACCAGTGTTGCTGCTCAGAACCAGATGCAGAGCTTTGTTCTGCTCTTCTGACAGCAGCACAAGGCTTCTGAGTGTTTTTCCCCTCCCATCCTTGACAAACAATAAGAGTAATTGTAAACTGTAAACTAGGAGACCAGCACTTGAAGTGATTAATTCCAGAGATAAAGTGACTTTCTGTCTGGTCATATAACTGTGCTCTACTTCTATCTACTTCCGAAAGAAAATGTCACTTACCTGTACACCACCTAGTTGAATAATAGGTGCATTTTTAAGGGGGCTGATAATCAAGAGCTACAGTCCATTTAATAAAGTTCTTGAAATAAACAAGTGTGGGATATACTTAAAATGCACTCACTTCCTCTGTTATGTACACTTCTCTGCCAGTTCCTGATCTGTAACTATTCCCATTTTGTTTTTCTACCTGTACACTAATGCATTAGAGAACTGTGGATTCAAGATGTGCTTGGAGATTATCTGCAGCGGCAAAGTATTTCCCTGGCTTTTAATGTTGCCTTGACTGAAAAACCATTAGGAAATGGTGTTGAAGGGTGATTATCAATGAATTCAGCAACACTACGTTTCTAACAAAGTCATTGGCTCACTGGATCAGTCATCGTCACCTAGATTACAGTTATATTCTCACTGAGGAATCTGACTTAAGAGTCATAATGCTGAAAAAGTAGGTATCTGAACTGGTGGTCTTGAGACCATCTGAATCGGTGGTCTGTGCTCTCTGTGTATGTTCAGTGGTGAAATCTAAGTGCTTCTGAAGAGCTTCAGAATTATTTCAAGCACTGAACTAGGATCCTGTTCCTACTGATAACTGGCAGACTTAGAGTTGCTACTAAGCTATTCATTGCACCTGTGTTCTGAGAGCAGCAAAACCTGACAAGGAATAGGAAGTTAAGACACAAGTGAGCATCTGAATCTCTGCTACTTTTAAGGTTTCAAAGTACGTTTGCATTGAACTTAGACTACAAGGCTCCTTGGATGTGACACACCTATCAGAGTGAATTTGCCCTGTATCAAATGCCTTAGATCTGTTGTCCATTAGTATGGAAGAGAATTTCTGGCTTCTGCTCAGCTTGGAATCCAGAGTTGTAGCTTTCCAGAAGTGTGCCCCAATGCTGTAGTAGTCTGAAGTTGTGTCCCTCTTCACCCAGTCAAAAATAACACTGCAGCCAAGAATGCAGGTTTTGTAAGAGAGGAAGACAGAATACATCACAGTGATTTTTTTTTTCACTCTACCATAGGTAAAGTTGGCTTTCCTGGTGATTAGAGGGTTCTGGGTTGTGCTGCTTAATTTTGATATGTACAAATATTTCATTGAACACTTTAAATGGAAAATGTTAAGACATCTAGAGGCTGTCAATCTTCTTTATGGGAAGTTTGTTCTGCACTGTATAGTTACATTCCCTCTTGTTGGGTTTCCTGTGGTCCTGTGTGTTTTCTATTCTTTTGCTGTTACCATTGGACTCTTATGTAGAACACAAGCATACACACAGAAATATATTTTTGTGTTTGAATGAGAAGGAATCTGCCATTAGTGTCTCCATTTGCTAGACAAGGAGGTGTGCTGGTCTGAGAAACCTAATACTAACCTTACGTGGAAAAAGACACTACTTGACTTCAGCCCATGTTTGTGATTTATGGCCACTGGGATCTGAATGGTCCTTCTGCAATATTCAAATTCCTGTTGTACAGATTATATTGTGATTGGCATCCAAGCTGGTAAAAAAATGTTGCTATTATCTTCATTCTGAAATCTCACTCAGTACTGACTGACTTACAGGGTAGCCTGGTAATGTGTGCAGTTTTAACCTAAAGATAGTTGTTGCACTGTTTGCCTTGGTGATGCTGGTATTTTGACAGACGTATCCCCTGGATATCTTCTATTCCACGTAGAAGCAAAATCCTTAAACTTGGCATTATTATTCTGCCAAGTGCAACAAGAAATCTTCTCTTACTTCTCCAACATCCTCTCTGTGGTAGATCACTGGGATTTTAGCAGGAGTAGAGAGAGCCCAAATCTCTTTATTGCTACTTAAAGGTATTTTTTTCTGCAGTATTCCTTACTGCTTTCTTGTTGCTATGAGTACAACCATGGCTTTGTTGGACTCCATTGGCCCTGCAGATCTGTTTCTGAAAGTTTTTGCAGTTATCTGTCTCTCTAGGGCTGAATCTTTCCCAGAAAGATGACAAGTGATATTTTGGAGATGCCAGTTGTAATTGGCTACAGAAACTTAACGCAAAAAGCAACATTTGCTTGCTGGAAAGTTATCATTCTCCTCCCTGTGCAAGCTGTGAGTTCACCTTTGTTTGCCTCTATTAATGGATTTTGGATATTCTAAGATCTTACAGATCATGATGGAAATTTTTAGATGCAGGTCTATAAATGATCCAATAGAAAGAGCTCAAACTGTTGGGTGCTACTGATGCTGAATATTTTCTTTTTTTTCTTTTGATATGTGGATGGACTCATCAAGTTGTGTTTTAAAGAACAGGCACATGTAAAGTCTGTACTAGTGGACTTGAACAGAATTGTTCAGCTCCAGCAGTTAGTGGTTTGTTGCAATTGCAAAGAAAGAATGAACAGCAGGGGCCTCCAATTTCAGAATGCAATGAAAATAAAAAAATGTCTTTGATTGTAGCTGTATTCAACAGCTGAGTCTTTGATATTAGTGATAACTGAGTGCAACATTCAAATTCTAATTCTTCTAAGAGGGACATTGTATCAGGTTAGACAAACTAAGTGCCAGGATGCAGCAAAACCTTTAAATGATGACAAGATAGCTGACTGCCAGTACTTCTCTACAGGTCCATTGATCTTATCTGATGCTGGTAACTGCCTTAGTCATGAAGAAAATGCCTATGGTTGCAAACTTGAAGACGACAAACGTTCCTCTAGGCATTGGTGAATGAGGCTATCCTGTGGAACATAAGAATGCTTTCAGAGGCAAGGCAGCAGTCACTATCCTGAAAAGTTGCCAGGCATCTATCTTCTTTTCTTTTTTAAACTACATTTTTAACTTAAAAGAAAAGAGCAATGATGTCTTTATCTTCATAAAGTCATTCTGGGTTCGTTTTGCAGTTGGTCACAGGTGTTGTCAGAGCTTCCCAAGAAAAGGCAAATCTCATCTGCCAGCCTCTAGCACATCTTCTGCTGTGCTATAATGGGATCTTCCTCCAGACAGTACAAGAATGTCCTGTTTGTTTCTTTAGTCTGCTGTTTTCTTTCTGATCTCCCACTCTTCCAGTTCTTTTTACCCCAGGAAGTTTTGGAATCTGTTTGAGAAGATGATGGGCTAGCTATTCAATGTGGGGTTGGTTTTTTGGTTTTTGTTTTGTTTTTTTTTTTTCTTTCACTTTCCATGACACTTTGAAAAGGTATATGTGCATGTCTGCAGCATTCTGGAACTAAAGTATTAGTGTCCTCAGCAGTCTGCCAACCTCTATCAGTCCAAGCAGTAAGTCATGATTTCTCAAGTTAATCCCTCCCTCCCAACTCCTTTTTTTTTTTTAATCATTCACCTTTTGTTGTTTGGTAGCATAGTTAAGTATTTAGCATTATAGCCATTGGCCTTTTATCTATAATTTCACCTTGAATAGTAAGGTCATCACACAGTGGCAGATAAAGAGATAGATTTTTGGCTTACTAACATTTTCTTCAGAATTCTTATAGGATAAATCTTCATTTTTGAGTACTTCAGAAGTACTCTGATTAGGACTCTACTCCAAAAGAAAACTGATTGCACGGCATGGAATAGACTTTTTTTTCCCCCCAGTAGTTTTGAGGGAATACTTCAATTCATTTAGATATTTAGAATAACTTCCCTACAACTTGAGCAGCCAGTTTTTAAGTTTGTGGCTCTGCATGGACTGATCTAACTCTTCCACAGCATCCATTGAAAAGAGCATTGGAGTGAACCTCCAGCATTTTAAAAAATATTAGCTAACATAAAGCAAATAAAATATTTTAATTTTTTTGCAGGGAATAACTAAATGTTTTCATTTTTAGATACTTTTTTGTTTACCTTGGAATACTATTGTGTGTTCTCTTGTCTTTATTAAACCAGTGACGGTGCTTGACTTCAGATGCTCTTTAAAATGGGACTGACAAGTAGGTAGGTCATAGAGTGTTGCCAGTTTCTCTTTTTGAACTCCTGAAATTTTAACTCTGGTGACTTGCGTGACTTCAGCACCAATAAATACTGCAAAAAGTTAAGTGGGAAATAGAAAGCAATAGAGAAAACCTGTCTAGTGGACATACAAGTTGCCATTTTAGTTTCTTACTACAAGTACACAAGTTAATAGTATTACAGCTGCTCTGAACATAAACTCTGCTTGAGGACTATTTGCTTTACTGATGGAGCGTGGTTCTCTAGGTACCTCAGCAATTCAAGTAAGGCATTCACTTCTACTAGTCACTACTGTGGTGTTCTATGAGAATTTTTGTGTATTAGTTCTCTGAAATTGTAATTCAGAATACAGCTTCAAAAATAACATTTGATAAAACTGAATTCTTTTTGCTTCTTAGATTGCTCCACTCCTTGGGGAAGATCAGATTACTTGATGTTGGTAGCTGCTTTAATCCATTTCTGAAGTTTGAAGAATTTCTGACAGTTGGAATAGATATTGTTCCAGCTGTTGAGGTATGTAATGTTTGCTAAATTTAATATAAATTTGATTCTCAAATATTTTAGAATGCTTCAAAATTGCTGTAAAAAAGTATATTTAATACTTAAGTATGTATCTTTAATATCTGTGCTTTAATAGGAACTGTGGCCCTCCTACATCCTTTCCCATGAACAGGCTTTAAACTGTATTTGTATTTTGTTTGAAAAGCTAATTTTTTTTCATGAGTTATGCCTTTATAATGCAGTTGTGAATCTTAAAATTGAAAAATTTTAGTAACTATCATTTAATGGCATTTCAGATGAGTCCTTGCATCTTAAAAGGCATAAAGAAAAATTGAGTAGGCTTATGCTTAGGCATGAACCCCTCAGAAGCTGCATTTGCTGACAGAAGGAAATAATCAGTGACTGTACTTGGTGAGTTTTTCTAGGGAGTTTTAGTAACCAGAAGTGCACTGTAATGGGGCTTTTCAGTTTATTGCTAGAAATATGAATGAACTTCCACAATCCTGAGGACAAATTTGTCAGCACTTTTGTGGTAAATTGATTCATTTTCTCTAGGTAGTAAGGTTCTCAAATGCATTAATTCTGCTGTAATCATATGTTCTTTCTGTCTTTTGCTCTTGACCCAACTTTTGTCAGTCCTAATAGCATTTATCAAACAAGCAAAATGGCAAAGTGGAATGAAAAAGAAAAGATACAGAAAGGAATGCATTTCTGACACAAACCAGAAAAACCTTTGACCATACACATCTTGACCACTTACAGTTTAAAATCAGGTTCTATTAAAATCTGTGGCCTAAGGTAACACTCTCTAGAAATGGAGTGATGAGAAGTGCACAAGTACAATAATACAGTTAACTTGAAAGTAATGTTTTCTTATTTGCTGCGATGTGGTTTACATGCTAAATGCATGGTATTTTGTTGTGGTCACCAGGATTAGTCCGCTAACACGTAATTTATATTTTTGCATATATGCTTAGAGATAATGAAGGATATTCTTGACAAAAACACGAGTCTGATAAATTGCTTTTTAAAGCAATTCAACGTTAGTTTCATCTAAAACACAAAAACTTTGAGGGGACTCCATCTTGCCAATTTGAAGAATAGGCATCAGTTGCCCAAACATGATTGCCTTCTACCACTTAAGAGGCCGTAGGACAACTGCATAGGGCTGTTGGGCATAGCACAGGATGTCAAGGAGACGTGTCACTGAAGTGGCAGCCTATGGCACCTAAAATGGTAATATATGGCAAGTAAATTTCCAGCTAAGATATATAGATCATGGGTGTCTACATCTGGGGTTCTATGTTCCAGTTAAGAGTCAGTGGAAATCTATTAAAAATAGTCAGTGAAACCTAAATGTCTGCTGTTTCACAGTGAGGTGAACTGTGTTTTGACCTCATGGGCTGTGTTGACTGGCTCTCCAGTGAGTATAATGGGCTCCTGGGCACCTGAAGTTACATGAGCTGAATCTAACCATCAGTTTTTGGGAATGCATAGTTGATGTTTTGCTATCAGTCTGTCATGCTGTTTTCATAAGAAAATTACTTTTGTTTTCATGAAAATCAATTTAAATGTACACTTACCAAAACCGTTATTGTAAGAGTCCCAGAAAGGTTACTTCTGTGGATGTAATGGAGGAATGTGAGTAATCCAGGCCAGACAACAGGAGAGGGAGTAGTCAGGTAGCTGCAATTTCTGTGTACTAACCAGTTCTTCAGGTTCTCTCCCAGTACAAGGGAACGATAAGATAATTGACTTCTTGTTATCTGACATAGCTTGATGATAGGAACTCCCTGGAGTGCTACTGTACAGACCAACGTCATTACTGTGAGGCCTGTCTCAGGCTCACCAGCTTCTATTGCTTCCATTCTCTTGGATACTGTGGTGTGTTCAGCACACCTGGAAACCTAGCTAGCAAGCATTCTTGGAGTGATGTGGAGTACAGTTTGTGCACTCAAACGCATCTCCTAGCATAAGCTTAGGCCCACCTCTAAACCAGAATTAATAAGCTAAGCCCTGATGTATTCTAGATGAATCTGCTGTGAGCTGCATCAGCACCATAACCACCTGAATAAATTTATTTTTAGGCCAGCAGTTGCCTGGGCTGATATAAGATTTCAGAATAACGACGAGAGGGTTCTTATGGTAGTTAATATTGTCTTCTGACCTGAAAAATGGATCTGATGACTTAATGGTAGAAGCTGAACATAGAAAAAACTGGTAAAATCTTCTGATTTAGCATATCTTTCAGGTAAGATACCAAAATTTTTGAAACACATTGAAGCATAGAGACTTCTTTGGAAGTCAGTTTCTTGAGTAACGTTAAATAGAGGATTAAATAATTCCTTCTTTAATAAAAATAGATTAATCCACTTTCTGCATATATAAATGCTTTGGATATAGACTAAGTACTTGAATAAAATAATTTAGCTAATTTAAGGAATAAGAAGAATGTTATTGTGGAAAAACTAGGAGAGGAACTGAAATGTTAGTTATAATAAAAGAATTAATGTCTTCAGAGTGTTTAGAATCTCTGTTTCATAGAGAATGTAAACTGTAGAGATACAAATATGGAAATATATTTCCATTAAAAGGTTTTGAGGGGGGACAGGGGGGACTGCATCAAGAAAAGATTAGTGTTCTCTTTAGCTAGGCATTGTTCACTCATTTTCAGTGTCTTGTTGTAAGGTACACTGAGAGAAACATACAGTATTAGAAACTAGGCGGAAGGAAACTGAGACTGGGGTAAGCGGAACAGGTTTCTTCTTGTTTTTGTTGGCCATTCCTTCAAACATTCTGTTTATGACACAGATATTCCAGAGTACAATTAGCAGTGGTTATTTTCTTAGAGGAGTTTAATTTGTCTACATAATAAAAAAATAAATTAAAAAAAGACAGCAAAATTGGAATGAAAGGAGAATCTCCACTTCGGGAAAATCCAAATACAATTACATACTGGTGGGAAACATGCTCAACATGCAGCAGATGATATATTGGAGTAAATATAGTCTGAGACATAAACCAAAGAGGCTGGAGGGTACTGGAATTAAAAACTAGAATATACAAGTAGGATTGTGTTCTTAAATGTCAGTGGATGCACTGAAATATGACTGTTTGCTGTTTCAGTGTCTAGAACAACTTTAACATCAGTTCAAGACTTGTATATCTAGAGTTTAGTAGCAGTTTCCAGTTTAGCAGCATTTTTGTCCTAAAACTGCCTGCAGAGTTCCAATTCCACTTGAAACATACTTTAGTCCTGAAATTGTCTTTAACATTATATCTACATAACTTTTATGAGTGTTTTTCCACTACTGAGAAATAAGTGCAGTCTAAATTGTTTTTTTCAACTGTATATGTATAACCTCTAACTTTTTAAGTCTTGCTTCTAAGTAAGGTTAGGATGTTACTCTGAACAATTATTCTTCAAAGCACTTCTTTCCTTTAAAACTTATTAGAGGTTATCATGAAACTACTACTGTTAATTTCCTGTTCTAAATATTACAAGGAACCAGAATCTGCAGGTATAATAGTTGCAATTAAAATTTCTTGATTATAGCCACATCATGCAAGTCTCTCTTGATTTTTTTGAATACTGGAGGCCAAGATTAAAGCTACTGAAAAATAAATCACAGATTTTTTTGAGCATTGATTACTTTTTCTAATTTACTGAATACTCTTGGAAGAGAATGTGATTTCATGTAAACAGAAATAATGTTTTCTTCTACTTGGAAACAACTGTGCATATCAGTCGCTTTACAACTACCTTTACAGTAGTGTTCTAGTGATCTTTTTTGAACATTGTTTTATAAAACATGCTAAAAGTATTTCTGTGGTACGAAAGAGCAACAGATCTAACTCTACCTTTCACATGTGCTCCACAGAATGTTTTGTGTCTGCTTTCATGTTAACTTACCTGTTTAGAGTGTCTGTCGCTCACTGCACCTTCTCTAGGCATTAATAACAATTCTTGTTGCTATCATGTGAAAACCTTGTATCTTAATACCTTTTTATGAAGTCAGTCCCAGGTTTTGATGAATATAAAGTGTTAAAACTTAAATGTAGTGAATAGCATACTATTACTCTTATTTTTTGAATGCTCTTTTATTTATGTTTTTATGCTCTTTTAAGTTAAGAACTTAATCTTCTGTATGTTGAATTGTGTCATTTCCCATCTTTGACAGCTTGAGCGCACAAATGATCAACAGATGAATTTATAGCCCTTACCTTACTTTGATAACTGCCCAAATCTGTACTGCTACACTTTGCATTTACAGCGAGGTTAAAACATGGCCCCGCATCACTGCTGCAAAGCAATTAGTGTACTGTAACTTTCTATTGTATATTGCCTTGCCATAGTGTCTTTGTTTCTGTAGCAGTAAAGAATGACACTTTTTTTTCAAATGACCAAGCTGCTTAAGTTTCTTGGATTCTTTTTGAAGAACTGGTGGAAATACTTGAGGTATCAAATTTATTTTCTCATTACTGATTTCAGGTTTATAAAAGCCGATAAAAGGCTTCCAGCATCTGGAGAAACAAAAGCAATCTAGGCTTATCCGAGTTCTTCTTAAATCGTTTGTGAGATAGCAGAGATGATACTTCATTCTATTTGGGCTAAATTTCTTTTTTTTTTTTTTTTTAATCCTTCTCAGCTATCAAATCTCTAGTAAATTACTGCACATCTAAAATTTTGCTTTGCAATCCTGAAAGCTAGCAATATGTGTTAAATTTGTTATTTTAGATTGTTTGATTTAATAGCAAGAGGAATGTTCAGCAGGCTTGACATTTCCTCAAGGAGGAAAGGAGAAGTTATCATTGATTTTCTGTGGGTTTGGATTGTATTTGCTCTTTAAAGTAACCTTGATGTTTGTTTGGTTTTCTGTTTTTCTTACTCCACCAGAGCGTATACAAATGTGACTTCTTAAATCTTCAAATTCAGCAACCTCTCCAACTGGCACAAGATGCTATAGATGCCTTTCTTAAGCAACTGAAAAATCCCATTGATTCTCTACCTGGAGAACTGTTCCATGTTGTCGTTTTCTCACTCCTCCTTTCGTACTTTCCATCCCCCTATCAACGATGGATATGCTGCAAGAAGGCACATGAACTTCTCGTATTAAATGGCTTATTGCTTGTAATAACTCCTGATTCATCTCATCAGAATCGCCGGGCTATGATGATGAAAAGCTGGAAAATTGCCATAGAGTCCTTGGGTTTTAAACGCTTCAAGTATTCCAAGTTTTCTCACATGCACCTGATGGCATTTAGGAAAACTTCCCTGCAAACAACAAGTGACTTAGTTAGCAGGAACTACCCAGGAATGTTGTATATCCCACAGGATTTCAACAGTATAGAGGATGAGGAGTATTCCAACACTTCCTGCTATGTTCGATCAGATACAGAAGATGAACAGCTAGCTTACGGTTTTATGGAGCTACCTGATGCTCCTTATGACTCAGACTCTGGAGAAAGCCAGTCTAGTTCAATTCCTTTCTATGAGCTAGAAGACCCTATATTGCTTCTAAGTTAATGTAGTAGTTGAAATGCCCTTTCAGTCAAACCTCTTGCTTAACTAATTTTGCTATACTAACATGGGCTCAACACACAAAAATGGTTTGCGTAAAGAAAATGCAAAGGTTTACAGAGTTTGCTATTTTTTTCTACTTTTGAATTTTAAAATTTATTCTTGTATGAAAGTGAAAAAATACAAGTTTTATGCAAATGACTCATGTCATAGCATAAATTGCTGTTACTTTCTTTAGATTTATATCACTAATTTTTTTTCCAGAAAGGTACCATTCTTTAGTGCTGTGAAGTGTGAATTCTATTTAATTTGCTAAACGTTGTTTCAATATTTTAACTCAGTGTGGTTGAGCTTAAGGCACTGGAGTTGGTGGGCTTCTGAGAAGTATATGTAGGAAGAAATAATTTGTACTTTAATTAAATGTGCAGATAGGTTAAGACACTTCGTTACACATGTCCCTTCTTAATTATGGAACAAAACTTTTTTCCAGAATCTGTTTGACTCTGGTTAAGCCTGGGCTGGAGAAACTGTAACACTTGCACATTTGATTTTATGTTGCAGCCCTCTTGAGATAATACCAAATCAAGATAACACCAAAACACTGGAATATATTCATCCATAGTTATACATACTATGTAATTTCATTGCATAAATAGTAGTTAGACATGAGAGTTCTGAAGAAGTTATCCCCCACAGAGGAGTATGGTACGTCTAGACAAATATGTTCCACTTCAAAGCTGGAACATAGTTTTGCAATTTTGAGTGTACAAGCAGTAACATATATCAGTATTTCCCCAATGATGGTGTTCTGTATTCTCTTCAAACTGTGTTTTTTTGGGGGACAGGGTGGGTTTTGTCATGTTTTAAAGTAAATTATTTATGCATTTTAAAAACAAATAACCTTTTCTTTAATTGTACTTATTTGTAGACCTCCCAAGTTATATGGTAACTACAGACCAATTTTGTAAAAAAGGAACATAATTATACAGGTTTTTCAAGGATACACATATTTGCACAACCACACAAGTGACATTAGCATACACTATTTGTTTGCTTATTTGGACCCAAAAATCTTCTGTTTAGTTAAACAAGAACTCCATAGCTGTCTGAAAAATGGTCTGCATTGTAAAGAGATGGAACAGAAGTGTTTTACATCTATTAAGTTTTTTAACTTGTGTAATAAATTTGTGAGTTTTTGCAGGAGAAAACAATTCTGTTTGGTGGTAAAACAGAGACTTCAGTATTAGTTTAGCTTAGCTTTCCCTCCATTTAAAAATAATGGCCAGAATTTTCAGATTTGAATGTTAGGCTGTTAAATCTATATGTAAGTGCCTAATAATAACAGATTTGAACTAGGTGCCATATCATGGTTTTAAGACTGACTTCAGCAAAATGGTAGAAAATACTAATATAGTTTCAAAGGTGGTTGTGATAAAATATACCTTACACCATATTAACCTACCATGTTGTATTTATAATACAGAAGTTACCAGATAAACTGAAGTTGTGGTGTGGATTTTACAGTGGTTGCTACAAAAAATGAAACTTACTCCTTCCATTGAAGTTTTGCACTGAAAGTGTCACAGTTTGACCTACCTGGTTTTCTTTTATACTGTTTCCTACATAGAGTCATCCTGCATTGGTCCAGTGTACACTCATACGTGGTCTGGACTGCAATGCTTTATTCTTTAACATAAGCTTTTTTTGTGTCTCTCTTCTTAACTTTAAAGCATCCCCTAATACCCGCTTCAGATTTGGTATTCAATCTGAATGATATCATTACATACAAACCAAACAATTGCATTCTGATGTGTAAAAAAAAACAATTAAGTTCAGACATACAGGTATCATGGTTGACTTTTAAATTTTTTTTTTTTGCGGAGAATGCTTCTCTAATGAAATACATGATGGCTTCAAAACTGTCTATAAGTCAGCATTTGCATCTAGTGCTTTACCACTTGACTTTCGCTAAAACATTTGTCATTCAAAGCTTTTCTTCTTCCCAGTTAACCACTGACTCCAGCAGTCCTCATGTTAAAACTAAAATATTGGTGCTATAAATTAATCTGTTTATGGAAACTTAATCTGTGCATACTTCAAAGTGTACCGAACATTTTAACTGCGACTCCTTTTAAATAAAAAATAAATAAATATATGTTGGCATTGGTTAATGAAAATTGGTTTGAGACATGCAAAAAAAAGCAATTCACGCCAAGATTTATCCCCCCAAAATAGTTTAAAATATTAACATCTAAAATTTAAGCCTTTTTGGCAGGTTGGTGACACCACTGTGTTTGTGGTTTAGGGACCCGAGATTCGTAACAGGTTGGTTTTCTTGCTGCTCATTCTAAAGACCTGAAGTGTTCTCTCTCACTCTCTCATTCTCTCTCTCTTTTTTTTTTTTTTTTTTTACAAGGGACAATAGATTGTGGTGGAGGAGGAAAGTGGGATTTACATAGATACTTATACCTCCCTGAACAATAAAGTGGTGATATCAGGAGTTGTTGGATATTTGGCTTTGGTGCAAGAAGAATGTTTCTGAGTTATCAAATGTTAGAAAATTGTGACTGTGCAAGAGATCTCTTGTTCTTAAGGTGCTGGAGAGGAAAAGGAAAAAATGTGTATTTGCATTTCTGTTGTCTTTATGTCACTGCTTTGTGAACAAACCACATTTATTAAAAAAAAACTGAAAACCTTTTTAAAAATTGTTTCTTTGGTGTGGAGATGTTTCTTTTTCTTCCTGTGCAATCAGTTTATGCTGAAATCCAGTGAAACCAACGCAGAGTTATTTTCCTTATTGCCAAGAAAACAGTTGTGTTGGGTTTATTTTATAAACAACTGAATTATGGTAAATATGTTAAATTTGGTACTTCAGTTTCAGCTTCTACATCTCAGTTGTGGCCTTTGCTTTACAGCGGAAGGGTTTTTGGAGTTCTTCCATTTGATCCTGTAACATGTTTCTTTGCCTGCCGGCTTAGGATGCAAACACCTAATGCAGTTCCTCTGTTTTCTGTCTAGATGTTCTTAATTTCTCCCTGAAATATATGTGCAGCACCTGTTGTATGTTGGCCCTTTGAGGTCGCTGCTGTATTTTTCTACCTGGTGATTTTGAGTACTGGAGGTGTTGGGAAAGGATGGCAATAGGAAAAGAAACCCAAAGAACTGAAAATGCAAGGCTCCTACTCAGATACAGATTCTAAGAAAATTAGATTTCAGCAGAACTGAAGTGTGGCCCTAGCACTGCAGAGCCTAGCTGGTATATTCTGGTCTCTTACTGAGAGTGAAGATCAGAAAATGTGATTTCACAGCTCTTCAGTATTGCTTCCTGCAGAATCTTTCTGTCCTTTTCTGCTGCATGGACACTTGCTCACTTGCTTTAGAGGTGTGATCATTCTAAGTCTTTTTAGTCATATCTCCATGAATCAGCAGCAGGTTTTCTGCTCCTTTTTCCTCATTTTCTCCAATTCATTGTTTTGTACCTGTAGAATAGCAGGAAGATTTTTTTTTTTTAGAAGGGTTGCATTTCACAAACTTGCATAGAAACTTAGTTGTTTTTTTTTACTTTTTAAGTAAAATATTCACCAAGCAGTTCAACAAATAGTTCTTGAAGAGTATTCCTAAATCATAGTTGGACAGATACAGTACTGTTGTTTGTGGTGCTGGTAAAGCATCTGAAGCAGGTGATGTTTACTAAGCAACTGTAATTTTTATTGTTCTGCTTGTTAAAGGAAAACCTTTGTGCTTTTTTTTTTTTTTTTAAACCCAGGTAACTTTTAAGGCCTGTTGGTCAGTTTTATTTAAAATTTGAAGAGGAGAGGTAAGGAGGTTCTTGTGAATCAGTTGACTGAATCATTGAGGCAGGAAAGACAAACTGTCAGAGTTCAGGTGTTTGCATATCCAGCTGCTGACGGTCAGCACTAGTGCTTCTGTTCTAGGTGGGCAAAGGGGCTGGTTGTGATGAAGGGATTGTAAATCCGCAGCAGGCCCACCCTAGAATGGTTTGGGTTGGAAGGGACCTTAAAGATCATCTGGTTCCAACCCCCCTGCAGTTCAAAGAGCCCCTGTGCAGCAGCTGTCTAAACTTCATTTAAACTCCCCTGGTTTTGCCTGTTGAAGCAAGGGAGCTCTTAAGACCCAGAACTGCTTGCTCTTGCCCACCTACCTGCAAGGGCCAATGCAAAACACGCATTTCCAACAGAAAGTGTGGTGAAGCACTGATGGTCAAGGAATCGTGCCTTCTGTGTAATGCCGGGGTGGTCATATCTTTGTTTGAGGAGCACGAGTTCCTCCAGGACCAGAGTCCTCTCGCCCAGCAGAAGGCTCCTGCTAGCCAACTAGGGGACCCGTCTGCCTTGCAGTCCTGATTCAAACACAGCTTTCCCTCTTCTGTGTCCTAAGCACCAGCTGACACTGTTTATAGGTTTGGGGGTTGTTTTTTTAGTTCTTGGAGCCTCTTAACCTGGCACTTGGGTCTGTGGAGGGGAGAACGCGCTTTCACTCCTGCCTATCATTTAGGTGCTACCGCACAGCGAGACAGCTGTGAGGCTGGAGGCTGCCCATGGGAACACTGTTACAACCCCACTCTGGCTCATCGACTCGGGCAACGGTTCTACCGAGCGCCTCGTCGCCCGGGCTGGGCTCCGGCAGCGCCCGGGCGGCCGCGGCGGCGTTTGAGCCTCGGCGCGGCCCGTAGGCGGGACGCCTCGCTCAGGCTCAACATGGCGGCGCGCGGGGGGTGGGAAGTTTCCGGGATGCCTGTTGAGGTGAGTGCGGGCCGGGGCCGGGCCTCCTCCCGCGGGTTAGGGGAACGGCGGGGGCCTGCGGCCTCCCGGGGGGTGGGCCGGGCTTGCCCCGGCGCCGTGTGCGTGGAGCAGGGCCCCGTCAGCGCGGCGAGGGGAGCCTGGCAGCCAGCCCCGGGGGGAACGCGGCCTCCCCGGGCAGGCCCAGGCCCAGGCCCAGGCCCGGGCCCTGGCGGGGCGGGCGCCGTCTGCCCAGAGCAGCTTCCCGGGGCGGCAGCTTGTGGTAAGCGGCGTTGCCCCGGCAGCCCCGCGGCTGGCTGCGCCCGCTCCGGGGAGCCACATGCCGGCGTTGAACTTCCGTGGCCGGGCCAGCCCGGCAGCTGGTGCTCTGGCCGGTGCTCTCCGTTTGTTTGGCACCGGTAATCCCTAATACAGGCTTGGTGTTAACATCTGAGAAGTAGCGGAGTCGTTCGTCTGAGGTTTAAGCCTACTGTATTAATATGTTACCTAAATGCGACTTTTTGTTTAAAAAAATTCTCATAGAGTTGCTTTTTTAAAAAAATATGCGCTAAACTGGGAGAACAAAGCTGAAGAAAAGCGGGTGGAGTTATTTTAGATAGGCCTTACCTGGACTTTAAATCAATTGCAGTTAAACTACTGAACCATCTTTGGGTTTCAGTTTTTTTTTTTCTACTTTGTTAGACAAATTAGGTAAAAACTACTTTGGGAATAGTGTTCCTTTTTGTGTAGGAAAGCTCTTGGATAGTTTAGTCCCTAAATCTCTACTTAGACTCCAGGTTTTGCTTAAAGTTGTGTTTGCAAAAGTTGACAGATATTTAAAAGTGGGTGTACGCATTCTGTTTTGGATCTAAACATGATTTGCTCAGATATGTAACTCAGATGTTGCAACCTGAAATTTTAAGGCCCTTAGCCTAAAACATAAACAAACACAACACCCCCCTGACTTTGAACAGTCCTTGTCTAAACAGTCAAAGTCTTAACAGAAATGAGTAACAAATAGCTGTGTTTTAAAGAATAAATCGGATACTGCAATTTCCCAGTAAAATTGTCTGAATTGCTGTGTTACATTTATTTGCTAGTAGCTGCACAATGGGATACATTAATCATGAAAACACTCCTTTTCCTCTTTTCACCAAGAAGTTGACCATGTGTTTTGGTTAGAAAAATACTAACGATTAACAGTGTGGTTTAGTAGTGCACCTTTTTGCTGATTGGCTGGAAGGTGTAGCCAGGAAGAGGAGGTTGCATTCCTGGTCCGAGCTGTCATTTTGCGAATACTTCATGCTCGAGCGGACTTTGTGCCTTTCTGCTAGGAACAGATGTGTTCCCCTGCCCCGGCACCCGGCGCAGCACATGGGGCAGCAGCAGAGGAGCTGCTCTTTTGTGTTTTGCATGATGTGATGGCAGCAAAACTCCACTTGGCACAAGCTGAACCAGTCGGTGTAGTTTTCTGTCAGAGTGCCTGTTTTCCTGCAAGGGAGTTTGCTAGTGTAAGGATCTCACCAGCAAATAATTTAGCGACTGTAGCAAAATTTTAAGCCAGGCGTTAGATGGGAGCTTCCACCCTTTGCGTATGAGCCAGCCTGCTGAACTCTGTGAGTCTTATCCAAAGGAAGGTTTATAGTGTTAACCCCTTGACTTGGAAGGGTTCCAGAAAGGCTCAGGAATCAAGATAACAGGATGGCATGGCAGATGTTCAGCGTAGCAGTAGTCACGCATCAGTGCTGTGGGTTGGAAGGAGATGGGAAATTGTTCCTCTGTATTCATGGTTTGAATGAGAGATAACTGGGGGCAGGGGGAGGGCATGCGTAGAAGTTGAAATAAATGGCTCAAGTTGTCCATAAAGCACATGTTGATTGTGGTATAGGAAACAGTGAGACTGTGGACAGTGCTGTGACACCTGATATATTGCGAGCTGGAATATGATAGCTAACTTTGGGCTACGTTAGCTATATAAAGTAGAAACAAATGAAAGGTTGAGAGGAACAGTAAGTATATTACTGAGTGAGGGGAGAACTATTACGAGATCTTAAGCATCCGGGCAACTCAGAAGTAAGTTTTTGTGTATAAAACATTAATAATAATCAGTACAATGAAAATGCACAGTTGAAATCCAAAGAACTTTAACTTGCAATGGCATAATGTAATAATTATTTGCTTTAACTATATGGTATGTTTTCTTTTCAATTAAACAGATTTTTAATGCATAGCTCTTCCAAGCATATCTGCGATGTTGCTAGATATTTAACATAATTTGAAAATACGCGTTACCAAACTTAAGTAATTTAAGCAATAGGATTTCTTAGGCCTAGTTTGTCTCTACACCAGTTACTCAAGCTGGCTTTACACTGGGTGTCAATCTTCAAATCAGGCAAAGCTTGTGGGCAGATCAGTCAATTCACTTTTTCCTTTGTTGTTCACTGGTTTGAAAAGTGAGAATTTAAAAATCAAGAGAGAATAATGTCTAAGTTTTGAGTTTCAGTCAAGGTGTCCTTTCATACTTCCCCCAGCATTATAAATAAAAGTAGTAAGCTGTAACCCAGCTCTGAGTGTTCTTGACACATTGGTTGCTCTGTCATACCAGTGACTCTTCAGACGTCTCTGTAAGATGGGTTATTAAGTAACATCATGGTTTAACCTCAGCCGGCAGCTAAGCCCCACGCAGCCACTTGCTCGCTCTCCTCACAGCGGCATGGGGGAGAGAATAGAAAGAGTAAAAGTGTGAAAACTCACGGGTTGAGATAAGGACAGTTTAATAGGTAAAGCAAAAGCCACATGCACAAGGAAAGCAAAACAAGGAATTCATTCACTGCTTCCCATGGGCAGGCAGGTGTTCAGCCATCCCCAGGAGAGCAGGGCTCCTTCACGACTAACAGTTACTTGGGAAGACAAACGCCATCACTCCAAACATCCCCTCTTCCTTCTCCTTCCCCCAGCTTTATATGCTGAGCATGACGCTATATGGTCTGCGATATCCCTTTGGTCAGTTGGGGTCAGCAGTCCCAGCTGTGTCCCCTCCCAACTTCGTGTGCACCCCCAGCCTACTCGCTGGTGGGGTGGTGTGAGGAGCAGAAAAGGCCTTGACTCTGTGTAAGCACTGCTCAGCAGTAACTAAAACATCCCTGTATTATCAACACTGTTTTCTTCACAAGTCCAAAACACAGCCCCATACTAGCTACTGTGAAGAAAATTAACTCTATCATCCCAGCCAAAACCAGCACAGGTAATTACTTAAAAAATGATAGAGGCTACGTATGAGTCTTCTTGGGGACTCTGCCCCCTTGTTGGGGACTTTGCCCATAACGTGTATAATCATACTCTTAGATAAAGTTTTTGTTAGTAACTTTAAAAGCAAAAGTTATACATAAATATAAACAGTACACAGGATTTCAGTAGCTTTTTACTAAGGGAATTGGGCTGACTGGTTGTTCTGGGGCTCTTTGTAATTTGTGACACTTCTTAAGACAATTAGAAATGAAAAAATATTGATACTGACTTTCTTATTTCTGTACTTTCTTGTGATCCACCTGTTGTTTTCTGCCTGATTTTCTCTGGAGGTGTCGGCTCTGTTTCATTCATTCAGTGAATCCTGGTTTAGGAGGATCGAAAGGATAAAAAAAGAGTACATGTGGTTCTCTTTACAAGTAGTTTCACAGAAAGCTTGTTCTCGGAGGAGTACTTATCAATTTGTCACTTACAAAACATTTTGCAAATAGAGCAGGGTTGTGACTTCAAAGTACAAACCTTTTTTGCCTTTTAACTAGGGAGCTCTGAACTATGCCTCTGACAAATTTGTGATAAGTAGAAAAGTATATAAATACAGTGAAATGGAGATTTTTATGGAAATAGAATTTCATCAATATTTTTTCCCTACCTATAGCAATTAGTAGTATTGTTTATGGGTAAATTCAATAAGATTAAACACCAATAGGATTGGTGGTCGTGGTCCTCGTGTTTCAAGAGTGAGTTCAGACCAGGATGAAGCTTATCCTGTAAAATAGTCATGATCTCCAGTGAGATCTGCCAAGCCACGTTTTCTTACAAAATTCTAAAAATACTACTATCCGTTCCTATACTATATGAAAAAGAAAAGCATGATGATTAAATGGATCTGAGTAAAAGGTGCTTATGATCCTAAATATAATATTTATCCTGATCATTTTTGTTTGTTTTTATTTGTGGGGGAGAAAAGTGACTTGGAGGGGTGAAAATGAAGGCTTTGATTTTATATTAAGAAAAGTCTCTGAAAATGTTGCCAGATCAGTTGATACATCTGTGTGTCCACTCCCGTTCCATGAAATGGAGATAATGATAATATCCTTTTTCATTATCTACTGTGGATTAAGCTTGTTAACTGATTATGAAGTTCTTTTTTGTAAATTGTGTAGTTATTTGACTACTAAAAAGAAGCCTTGCGAAGCATATTGAAGAGGTTTAGTATAAAGTGATAACTTGCCAAATGTAATGATGAAGTAAAACAATGTTTTAAAACAATATTAAACTATTTTAGAAGGTAATAGGTATGATAGTAGTATTTTGGATACCCATAGATACCTAATATAGATACCTAACGGATGGGTTTTGTGGAAAAACTGCACAGGCCAGGTTCAGTTTGCCTTTTCCTCCCATTCCAATTATGAAATAAGATTTATGCAGAACCCATTTTATATTGGTTTTAATAATGACCCCAATTTGAATGACCTTTAACAACACACATACTTTGTCTTTATTATGTGTTTTTTAATTTAGATGTTAAACTTCTTGGTGAGAAAGAATGTGTCATGTTTATGCTGTATATGATTGAAAGGAATTATTTGCCACTAAAACTATTTTAATTCTTCTTCCAGGACTTCAGTGATTCTGGACCACTGTTACTGATTCTGGACCACTGTTACTGAAATGATATTACAGAAGGCGGCGATTGCATTGTGTTTGTTGGATGAAACCCAAACATTTACTTTCAGTCAAGTGGGTAAAACCCCCTAACTGCAGTTTACATGTGTAGGTCACTGCGTTACTGTGTTAGTCATTGTCTCTATGCAGCAATGACAAGGCTAGAAGAAGCGAACAGAGAAGTGAACATGCACTCATCAGTCAGATATCTTGGCTATCTTGCCAGAATCAACCTACTGGTTGCCATTTGCATGGGCCTTTATGTCAGATGGGAAAAAACTGCGGATGCACTGATTTTGGTAATATTTATTCTGGGGCTCTTTGTTCTTGGAATTGCCAGCATACTGTACTACTATTTTTCAATGGAAACAGCAAGTTTGAGTCTCTCCAATCTTTGGTTTGGTTTTTTGCTTGGCCTTCTCTGTTTTCTTAATAATTCTGCCTTCAAAACAGATGCGAAAGAAGAAGCTACTAAATATTTGCTCCTCTCTGCCATTGTTTTAAAGATATTATGTGCTTTGGTTGAGAGGATTTGTGGTTGTATCCATCATCGACCGACTCTGCTGACAACAGTTGAATTTTTGGAGCTAGTTGGGTTTGCAATTGCCAGCACAACTATGCTGGTAGAAAAATCTATGAGTATTATTCTGTTGGTCATGGCTTTGGCCATGTTGATTATTGACTTACGTATGAAGTCTTTTTTGGCAATTCCAAATTTGGCAATTTTTGGAGCCATTGCATCCTTACTCTTTTTTCCATCACTGCAAATCCCCACAAACCCTTCTGCCTTGGCATGTTTCTTCAGCTGCCTGATTTCAGATCCCCTTCTTGACGTTTACTTCAGTGGACTTTCAGTTACTGAACGATGGAAACCCTACTTGTACCGTGGTAAAATTTGCAGGCGGCTTTCTGTCATCTCAGTTGGAGTCATTGAACTGATCTTTTTCATTCTTGCAGCCTTTAAACTACGTGATTTGGATCTCTGGTATTTTGTGATACCTGGTTTTTCTATTTTTGGAATTTTCTGGATGATCTGTCATGTGATTTTTTTTATAACTCTTTGGGGATTTCACACAAAACTAAATGACTGTCACAAGGTATACTATACCCACCGTGCAGAAAACAACAGCCTAGACAGAGTTATGGCATCTAAAGGGATGCGTCACTTCTGTTTAATTTCGGAACAGCTAGTATTTTTCAGCCTTGTCGCAACTGCTGTTTTGGGGGCCGTGTCTTGGCAGGTAAGTATTAATCTCTTTATCTTGATCTCCCTCTTGAGAATGCTCCTGAGAATTGTTGGCTCCTTAAAATTCCTGTGACATTTAATGGTGTGCTGTGGCTCAGCAATTCGAAGTTGGAACCCTTGGTTTCACCAGCATGCTCTTCAAGTTAAACACTCTGTGCTGCCTTGACTGTGGCCTGTTAAGGCAACTAGAACATACCAGCTTCTTTTTGTGGGCAGAATGGGAAGAATTAATGCTTCCAGGGCAAAAGAAGTGTGCAAAGTATTGCAAGTTTGCCTACTTATGAAATTATTTTGCTTTTGGATTCATTGTGCCATAAAATTTGTTTTCAAAGTAAATCATGATGTTGAACCCTAGTAATACTCACTATATTGAGGGCTTTTCTTATGGACTATTTTAATTGAATCAAGGCAAATTCATGTTTTAAGAATGTATTTTTCAGTAATTTTCCATTTAACTATTAATATGGAATTAGAGATCAGCTGATAAACTGCTAAATTGTTGGCATATGCTCTAAGTGTCTTATTTTCAAATCTAGTTATGCACCACAGGATATGTCCTCTGAAAGACCAGTTCTTAAAACCACACACTGTTTTTTACTTTTCTTTCCATTTCTGAATTAAGGACTTTGTCTTTTCTTTGCAGAAAACATACATTTCTCTCAAAATGCTTGTTCAGCACCCAAGTTAAAGTACGTTTTGTGATGTCAGAGTTACAGTAGGGTGAAAAAGGAGTTTGGTGTCTGTTTTCTTTTTTAAGCTGATCTAAAAACTGCCAACGATCATTTTTATACCCATGCATCTCTTAAATGTATTACACACATATATATAATAATAATATATAAAAATGGTTATTATTTCTGGCAGATCCAGTTTACAGAAATGTCTCCATAGTGTTTCCAAAACAATTTGCTGCCCATTCCTGCAGATTTTCTTAGAATAAATAACCTTGTAGATGACAGGTGTTACAGAACTTGGTGGAAAAGGAAATTTACAATTATTTTGTGAGGTTTTGTGGGTTGTTTTTTTTTTTTGGTTTGGTTTGGTTGTGTGGTTTTTTGTTTTTGTTTGGTTGGTTTTTTTTTTCATGAAGATCGTTGGAGGTTAACAGACAAGCCTGGGAGGAAGGCTGGGTAGTTTTGCTCTTTCTTTGGAAAAGTATCAGCATGCATCGCTATAGCATCTGGACTTGCAGAAAGGACAAAGGGAAGAAATAGAACTGAAAAGAAGTAGAGAAGAAAAATCTCCAAAATGTATTTACGGAAAGTGAAGGTGCTAATGTACCAAAAGAAATGGCAAAGTGGTTTGGGAGATAGAAACAACAGATGGAGTATCAGCATGCTAATATTGTTAACTTCCATACTTCTGAGAATTATGTGATTTTTCTCAAAACGCAAATCTTTACTTTTTCTATGCTAGATGCCGGTTTTACAGTAAAAGCCATTTTTTGCCATGTCTGTCAGATAGTCTTATTAGTTTCTCTCTCCTTGCCCTGCTCCTTTAACATCCTGAGACACACTCCACCTAATTACACCTAACAAAGCAGTCAGAACAAATGGAATGCATACGTTGTCCATATGGTCACTGGAGAGAGGCAGTTCCTTTTGGTGGCGCCCAGAGCCTGTGTGCAGGAGTTTAACCACCAGACTTGGACAGAATCTTCAGGGGAAGGGCTCTCTCCCCTCATCTATCTGCTTAAAGCACACAGGCACTTCCTGTAGGAGGACCGCTTCCTTACTGCAAGCTCTGTGCGTAAGCAAGGAGGATTGGATTCATACCCATCTTGTTACTTTTTTCTCTTCACATTGATTGATAATTCTTTGTAATTTTTTTCTGTCTCTGTGCTCTGCCTCAAAATAACTGCAAAGGTTACATGTCTGATAATTTTCAGTCCTCTCTAATTCTGAAGAAGTACTGTCATGCTGTGGAATCACTTGTGCGGGACTGTTCACAAGAAGCAAACTGGCAATGCGTCTAAAATCTTAATATTTGTTAATGGCTAATTTCAGTTTGTAGTGTCCTATGTGTAAATAAGATAAGCTGTTGCTCATCACCTCTGTCTGATAGGTTGCATATTTGCCTGTTCAGCGGGAAAAGAATTGTAGTGGCAAAAGGGAAAGGCATCAGAAAATACTTCTGCTTGTCAGGAAATCCAGTTTTTTCTTATGATAATTTATTTTTAGTAGATAATTACATTTGCATTTCTTCTACTATATTTATATTTCTTTCATCATGTGCTTATAGTAATGAATTAGTTTAAGATTATGAATGCAGTTGTCTCCAACTAAAATAATTTCTACTTCAGAAGATGTTGTGATGTTTGCCTTGCAGATCACTGTGCCTATTCCATCTCATGTCAGAAAATGAAATACTTTATCAGCCCTGGCCAGAACAAAATTTAATAAATGGATGTATCGTGTATTATAGTGATTGCAGGAAACTGTGGCCTTTTCTGTATTTTTCTGGCTAGTGTCAGGTTTCGAAATAATTAGAAGAAAGCAATGATGCATAAGCACACAATTGACCATCTTGCTGGGCATTTGTTTTTTTTTTCTAGAGGTTTAAGGAAACTAGTATTATTTCTTCTTTGTAAGGGGGATTTAAGGCCTCAAGACTCTAGAATCCTTTGCTGGATTTTTGAGTCTGCTGTTTCAAGAGGTCTAACAAGCTCAAGAGTAGTGTAGCTAACAAGCTTCTCTAGTAAATATGTGCTTTCCTTATGGTTATTTATATGTATTGTAACAGATAAAGAGACAAATCAGACTGTTGAAGACCACTCTCTGCCCTTCCTCTTTAAAAAGTTATTGCTAAATACTTAGTGGGTTGGGATTTCAGGGTTTTGTTTGGTTTGCTTTTGTTTTTAAGAAAACTCTTCTGCAGAAAAAAAACTGGGAACATCAGTATGTGGTAGAAAGAGATCTTAGGGCTGTGTTAGGTGCCTTTCCGTGAAAATGTCAGCTTAATGTTTATTAGTGGTCAAAAAAGCAAATTAAATACTGGGAATTACTAGGAAAGGACTGGTGGTATCATTATGCCGCTGTATAAATCCATAGCTTCCATATTGTGAATAACTGTGCAATTCTTACTTGCCATTCTATAGGTAAGAAAACAAGCGAATGTTCAAAGAGAAGGGCAGTGAAATTCATTATGGTCATGAAACAGTTTATATGGAGGGAATGAATAAACAAGGATGCTTCAGTGAGGAAAAGAGGAAACTAAGTGAGAATATGGTGAACATGTAAAATATTGTGTGTGATGTGGGAGGAGGTAAACAGTAAGAGACAATAAACGATCAGTTCCAGTGCAAACGTTGAGGGGAATCAAGTTGGCAAGAAGCAGGTGGGAGCTAGACAGATGGGAATAGTTCCTCATACAGCACTGAGTTAGCTCTGGGACTGTGTATCGTGGCACGCTGTGTGTGCAGAGCATTTGCAGAGGCTCAGGAGGAAGCTGGACAAGTTCATGGAAACAAATTCAGTGAGGTTTACATACTATATGGAAACCACGTCTGGCTCAGGAAGTCCTTGAGCCACCAGTGGTTGCAGTACTCAGGAAACATATGTGTTTGATCTGTCCTTACAGTCTTTCCTAGGCATCCATTTGGCCTCTTTGGAGACGTTCTTCTCGATGGACTTTTGGTGCAGCCTAATGCAGCCACTCTTACATTCTTATGTTATGTATTTTTTTTTTCTTAACTGTTCAACATTTTTTCCTTATATCCTTAGGAATGCCAAGTATTCCTCAGGCACCAGTTCCTGAAAATGTGTTTGCACTTTTTAAAATGGTTTAAAACATTTTTCATATATGTAAGATTAACAGTTTTCAGTCTTTGCAGCTTGCAGTTTGGGATTTATGTTGTCATTTTCGTAAGTGCTAATTATATTTGAAATCTGTTAAGTGTCACCTAGAAGGTGAAGCATTTTTTATTTATACCTTTCCTCACTCTGAAGATGTACTGAAAGCTAGTTTAATGATACTGCATTTGATAAGAGAGGTGGCTTGAAATCGCTTCATGGGCTGCCATTTGACCTCCTACATAATGAATAGAATTGGCTAAAAAACTGAGCCTTGGAAAGGTACTTCCTGACAGTCAGCTGTAAATAATTAGCCATAGCATGTAAAAAGTCTAGCTCAGCTGTATATGTTAGGTTATAGCCAGAAATGGAGTGATGGAGGGGAGGGGTTCTGTTTCATGGAAAACTTTGTTACAAGTACATTATATATGCCCTTTTAATGTTTTTAATAATTGTGATATCTGTGCATCATATAAATCTCAAGTGTATGAAAGGTCAAGACCTAAAGAGACAGCTATCTGCTAATTGGTGGCTAGAAGGTATCCTATTTGATTAAAATTGCCAGAAAAATATAAAATCTTTTGTGGAAAGGCCTTTAAAGTGAGGTCAATTAACTCGCTGTTACACACACAGTAATTTTCTGCCTTGTGCAGAATTGTTGAGACTGGAAGTTTTGTTAGCCAAGGACCTTTCTTTAAGAGGAGCTTAGCCGCCGTAATAAGCCAAGGGTTGAAACTCTGCGTTCCTGGTGCTTCAGTATGTGCTTGGGAAGAACTGTGGCTCCTGAAAGCAGAATCTCTCTCCAGCAGATCAAGCTTTAAATATGAAGAGAATTGTCAGGTCTGTCTGAAGCTGGAGGATGAGTGCAGGAAGCACAAGAAGTGTAGAAGTAACTTGTTAAAGCTGGTTACATTCAAAAATGGAGTAACAGCTTTTCAGTGGGGCGTGTTCCAGCTGGGACATGGTCTGTCTCTGAGAATAATCCCTGCTTTAGCTGGAATGGAAAGACACCTTGAGTTGTTGGTAGAAATACATTGAAATTTCCCTTGCAAAATCTGCAGGAAGTGTTCTGCGCATGCCTTTACATTTGTGTGAGTAATTTTGGTCAGATCAATATACTCCTTAAATCCAACTTACTCATTTCAGCAATTACTCACATGCCTGTCCGTAATTAGGCTCTTGGACGGGACAAGATCCAGCAGAAGTCATACAAATGACTTGGGTATTACTTCTTTCAGAAGCCAATAAAATGATGAAAAATTTGCAGATTAAGGTCTTGGAATTTGCAAGCAAAGATCTTCAAAAGGTTTGGGGGACTCTTTTTCTTAGAAACTTAAAATCAGATTTTGTTAAGTGCTCTGTGCCAAGGTAAGTACAGGTTTTCTGAATTACTGGCCAAAGAGAATTATTATCCCTGAAAGATCTGTGTTTAGTATTACCAAGAGTAACCTGAACTATGTCAGAGACAGGTAAAGTAATGGAATGAAGTACCTCCAGTATATTATTCTTGTTTTTAGTGAATTTCATGGGTTAGTAAAATAATAGTATTCATTATATGCTTGAGTACTTGTACTTAAATGGACAGTACTATTGAACTCGAATTATTAATGGAAGAAAAATTAGTTTATTGTAAGTATGTGTATTTTCTTGTTTTGAGGAGAGTTAGTGATTTTGTAGTCTTTTACTGTGGTGTGTTTGCCTGGTGTTTCTTGAAAGTTCAATTTACAATACCTTAATAAAATTGAAGATGGTGACTTCTCTAAAAACAAGATTATTTTCTGAATAGTAAGAAGTTTTCTAAGTAACATCTATATTTACTTGCACATACTTTTGTTAACATCACAGATTAAATAACTTTTTTGAATGCAAATCATATCCAGTCTTTCTGCTTCATTTTCCCCTGCTTTTCTTCCTGACTTATATTTTTAATCCAGTCCTTCTCATGCTTTGCTTGTCCAGTTTAGTTTTTTTTCTTTTCCTTCCCCAGAGGCCCTGCTGCATCCTCTGGCCTTTCTCCATAGTTTCTCAAATAGCCATGCCACTCTTGCTTTTTTTTTCCTCTCTCTGGTCGTCTTTAGTTCCCCCTTTTCTTTTCCTCACCGTTAGTTTTTCCCCTCCTTGTCGATTTGACTTGCATATCTGTGTCTCGCTATTTCTTTACAGCCTTGGCTGTTCAGTTTCTTTTGTGATATCTTTATTCCCTCTTTCCCTATTGTTTCATCATCTCGTAAGCTGGATCCTAAATCCCCCATGCTCACTGCTCATCATTTCTTCTCAAACTCACCCGCCATCCTGTTTATTTTTGCTGCCCATCTTCCTCTCTGCGGTAGGTGCTCAGCCCTCCTTGGCTCTGTACCTCTCCAGACCTGTCCCGAGGGCTACGTCAGGTTGCCTGCTCACATCCACAGTGGCAGAACACCTTGCTGCTGTCGCCACCGCTTCCAGAGGCCCTAGGTCATGAGGAGGATCTCTGGTGACAAGAGAAAGAAAGTCTTCATTGCTACTCTAAAGAATCTGATTTAAGTGTTAAGCTTGCTGTCAAAATCTCATTAGTTTCAGAATTCAGATTTTTATATTAAAAGAAAAACAGAAATCCATTTAGTACACTTTTAAATTGACAACCACTTCTGGTTTTGCTGCGACAAATACCCAGTGACTAAAGCACAGACTTTCCCCTGGTTGGAAGAGTTGTCAGGGGTGGGTAACGTAACACATTAGATCCATCTGCCAGTAAATGTGACAGCTATTTTCTGCAAACTGTCTTCTAGATTTTCCCAGGGCTGTTTTAATAGTCAGAAGTAACGGATTATTTATTGTTCTCTAGAGACTATTCTTTCATTCCATAAGTTGTTATAAGGCAGTTTCCTCTGGTAGTTGATCTACGTTGTAACTTCACAAATTTTGTCTTTAAGCTTATTTTTACCTGTAATATACATATCTTGTTTTCATTTGGAATAAGCTATCCATCGAATATTTGTAGATTAGTTACCACGTTATCCTTTTTTCTCCTGAGCCTTCTCCGTCATGGAGCGTATACTACTTTGTTTTTGCAGAATCACTGCAGAGGAGCTAAGCAGAACTGTTTATTTTATATTTACTTATGTGTGTGTATATGGTTATATAAAAACAGGTAAATATTATTCAGCTTGGATAATGGAAAGCAGAGCAGAATTTTTGCTTATAAATACACAAAGACATCTTTGTTAACCTCCTTAGTTGTTGGTCTCTTACATACAATCCCAGGCAGCCTGCTCCAGGTGGCCCTGCTTGAGCAGGGGGGCTGGACCAGATGACCTCCAGAGGCCCCTTCCAGCCTCAACCATTTGGTGATTCTGTGATGATCTTAGTTGACATCTGTTTAGGAATTTATTTCTATTTTAATCAGAAGGGCTCCTCTATAGGTCTTTGTAACTGGCTTCCAGTTTAAACTAATGATTCTTTCTTTTTTTTTTTTTTTTTTCTTCCTCCTCATTATTTTTGTCAGTCACATGTCAGTAATGCTCCATTGTTAAATACAGTTCCAGAACTGGTGGTTTACTCCTTGGGACTGGAGTTATCATATCCATTAATATAAAATTATATATGTTGGCTGTAAAATACCTCTAAATTCTTCTGGTGTTTTAACAGTTACACTTAACAATAAGCATTGCTTGAAAAGCTAAAGAAAGTGGAAAGATGATAATACTACTATTGAATCTCACCCATCTTTTATTGTTTGTCATTTCAGTCATCAGAGGCAAGAAGTATATTTTTTTTACCTTTTCTACTTTATTTGCAATGAGAACACACTGTGTATTTCCTAAATATTCATCTAGAAGAAGAGAGACAAAGGCAAAAAAACCCTAGACTAAGAGATAAGATGGCTTCTCATGTTTTCAGTGGGATTGCCAAGATGGTCCCTGTCCTCTGTTTGCTTTTTGAGCAGTCTGTCTGGAATCAGTTGGCACTTAAGAGTACAGGGATGTGCTGCAGACTGAGATGGACAGTGCAGTCAAAAACAGGATGAAAATGGGTTGAACAGATGAGAGAACAAAATCCCTTTCTGGCTCTGCCTGTGCATCCATGGCCATCTGCTCCATTAAAGACCAGTCATCAAATCTTTTGGATTTAGTAAAGCACTGACAGTCTCCACGTGGCATCTTAGATGTTATCTTAAAAGAGGGACCTATCTTCAGATTTACAGTAGTTACTAACTTAATTAGATACTATTTTTTGCTGTTTCAAGTTCTTACAGTTTAGGTATTTTAAAATGCCACCAGTCATTTTTTGCAGCACTGAATTAAAATATTTTATTATCATACAGAGTTGCTCTAAACTTCATTAATCATTTTTATATTTGTTAGTGATATATTTGTTCTAAATCAAAATTGTTGAAAAAGTGCTGACAGCAAGTACCAGCATTCTTACATTAGTTAGATATCTATAAATGTAAAATATCCATACTAACAATACTTCCCTACTTCATAGCATAAGATGGCCACTAAATGAAGAGGCAGTTGAAACTTCAGATGGAGCTAAGTTGATTCATAACACTATAGAGCATATTTCCCATTCCTATTTAATATTTGGTACAAACTCAAAGCAGGATACCGAGCAAGATGGATCACTGAGATGATCCTTACAGTTTCTGTGTAGATCCTTATCTCGCAAGTACTTGTAAATTTTCTTGCCAGTATCTTCCTATTGGTTGGAGTACTTTCAACAATTAAATGTAAATATTTTTTAAAAGTCAGACTCAATCAGAAGTTCGGTGAAAACTGTTAATCTTTGTGATAATCTCAAGTTGCGTTATTGCAGAACACTGTGGTCTTAATAACTTGCATGTGTTTAGGGGATTGGGGAAATGCAGGGAGTGTTTAGAACAACATGGCATGTTGTAAGAAAACTTCTACAGTAAACTTCATGTAAAGTACTAATATAATAATATTTTTTAGAATATTGTGATTGCTGTAGTTTTTATGGGCAGATATGTTTATTATTTTGTAATATGTTCACCGTGATCAAAACACTAATGCCGTGTAAGAGCAGTTTGCTCTCACGAGATCCAAGAAAACTAATATTTATATATATCGTATTTATATATGATGGAAAAGCTGAATTTGTCATAAAAATGCATTCTAATGCTTCCTGTTCCATGTGTTCAGTCTTTCCAAGGTTTACAAAATCCTCTAACTAACTGATCATGAATAGGAGGCTTTTCCAGACGAGGCCTTCAATTTCTTCAGGATCCAAGTGTTTTGTGTTTTTGTAACTTAAAGAAAATTATCCTTCTGGTATCTACAGTTGCAAAAGTAAGTCTCCAAATCCTGAAACTAATTTAGCTAGAGCACTCCACTATTTCATCAAAGTCTTCTATTTTACGACGTTTCTATAGAATGAAAACTAACCAAATCTTTGTAAGTTTTTATTGCTGCTGCTCTGAGTCCTTTTCATTTTCAGAGTGCATTTGGGAAACAGAGCAACAAAAGTGAGCACTTTCTGCTTATACATTTGAAACAGAAATTATATTGTCTTAGTTACAGGACTTTTTTTTTCCTTATTAACAACAAAACAAGTTGAGGTTGCACCATAATTGTTAGTGTTTTAAGCTTTCCTGTCTTCTGGTGATTTCAGGTAATTGCATGGATTTGGGAGAGATTATTCTGAAAATCCTTATTCTATGACACAAAACCCAAGAATCACTATGTGAATGCTTCTCTGCACTCGTCCTAAATACATTCCATCTGCTCACTTACTCATTGATCCTGACCCTCTGAGTGTAGGCAAGACTGGGACAGGGAAAGGATTGTAAATGGAAGGATGCAAAGTATCTCCTGAGATGGCTAAGAAAATGATGTACATAAAAGTGACTGTGAATCTCCTATAATGTATGTAGCCTTCATAAGCACACTTTGCTCCTTGTAGCTTCAAATTATTAGCACCAAAACATCAAATTACACCATACCACACGAAATCAGATTGCAGTATTAACACTAGCATTATCACCTGTTGATGGACTTGTTACATCTGAACCAGCTTCATAGCTTGAATGTTAGCAAGTCAATAAACGTATTAATTGCACTTTTGTGATAAGGTGTGCAGGGCTGTGGGTAAAGGGAAGCTCTCCATGGTTGTTCTGTAACATGATTTGATGTCGGCTCAGTGTCATATCCTCATGTCCTTGAGAGATAGAAGCTAAATAAATGAACTTTTCATTTGTCATGAATTGTATAAAGCAAAGTAGGAGCTGGATGTAGTCTTATAGTGGTTTCAGATGTCAGAATTTGAGAATAATGCTATCAGTTAACAGTTATTTGAGAATAGTGCTATCAGTTAATAATGCTAGCAGGTAGTTATCCGTTAATATCAGCTTCTGGTGTTTATTTGTGGTTAGAAGTATTGCTGTCACCATTTCAAGGGCACATAGGTGAGATCCTTCCATCAGAAGTATAAAGGGACACTTGTTAAAACCAGAACAGGTAGCAAACAGTATTATTCCTTAGGGCAGGAAGCACATTAGATGGGTAAAGCTGTTCTTTCAGACTAAGTCATGTGATATTTATGTGTTTAAAAACTGAATATAGTTGAGTTAATGCCATGTGCCAACAAGAACTGAGTTGCTTTAGGTGTGATTTTTTTCAGTATAATTTACTTTCCAAATTATTAATAGCTTTGTCTATGTATTAAGCTGAACTACCAGTCCACATCAAATCACTGAGTGTTAAACAATAAGGCAATATGCAGATTTTTAAAAAACATGAATATTGTAGATTTATGCAAAGAGGGCGAATAAAACATAGATGTGGTCAGAGGCCACAGGACTCTTCTCAAGACAGACATCCATAGCTAGGAATTTATTTCCTTTGCAACATAACTAACATTAATAACTGTGCCATGGATATTAAAGTTCTTGGTTAATTATATGTTATAATACTGTTTCTACCTTTCTTAAGGCATTTAATGCCTCATTAAACCCATTCACATCATAGTAAAATAATTAAAATGAATCTGTATCGGTTCTGCCTCTCACTGACAGCTGGCATTTCAGAAGTCCATTTTTATTTTACTAGTCCTAGTGTTTGAGACTTAATTTTTGAAACTTTTTTTTTTTTTTTTTTTTTTTTTTACGGAGATCGTCAATGTATCAGTGTGTTCTTTTCCAAAACTGCTTTTTACCTACAAAACAGGAAAGCTCCATATAGGGTATTAGCTGCGTGAATGCTACAAAGTCCTGTAGTGGATGTCCCTTCTCATCTGATATTTATGTAGCTGATAAAGAATTGTCTTTTTAATTGCAATAATGTCCATAAATGTTTTCACAAATCATCTTTTGTGTGATACATAGTATTCCATGAAGAATATTTTAAAAACCCTTGGCGTTAAAAAACAGGAATAGTTAAAGCTATGTTTTTAATGATGCAATATAGTATGTTATCATGTGATGCTAGGTACATAATATTCTGTGTTGTACTTTACTGATTAAGGCCTGATCCTGCAGATATTTACAGATATACTTATTTTATGCATGTAAATAATTTTGTGGCATTTGATTTTCCTGCTTAAATGGGTAAAGCTAAGCTATGACCAGGGTCCTGTGCTGTCAGTGTTTTCAAATGTATTCCTTTCAGAAGAGTGATCCCTGCTTACCAGCCGCCTTCTCCCAAGCCTTTCATTTGTCTTTAGAGTACTTCAACGTGTAGTATGTGGAAAAAGAAGTATACCTTACATATAATAACTTGCACGTTTCAGGACCCAGTTGTGTCCTGAATAAGGAACTATTCATAAAACCGTAACCAAGAAATAGGAAGGATTTTTCATGCGATACCTAAAACTCTCTCTTTTCGTTTTAGCCAACCAATGGGATCTTCATGAGTGCATTTCTCATCGTTTTACCTCTGGAGTCTATGGCTCATGGGCTTTTCCATGAGCTGGGAAACTGCTTGGGAGGAACATGTGTTGGGTATGCTGTTGTGATTCCCACCAACTTTTGCAGGTATAGTTATCATGTACTTCAACTTCACAGTAGTGTAAGTCTACTGCTAGCTCATAGAGGCAATGAAGTGCTGTTGCTTGTATTTTTCAATAATTAAATACAAATGTATAATAGGCAGATTTTGTATTTTTCCTTTTCCTCACCTTCCAAAAAGAATGACTAACTCCAGCTCCACCTTTTTCTATGTATTTAAGTTGCTTTTAGAAAGCCAATGAATGCTTTACGCACCAATCATGCATAGGCAGATTCCACAGTTCATATCTCATGCAAAGGAGGATTGGAGCGTTTGACTGCATGCAGATATTTTATACGAGGAGATTTAATAAGCCAAACAGATGATTTCAAAACAGTTTTGAATTCTATTAAATAAGATGGTGTCTACATTTAAAGGGCATTGAAATTAGATTTGCGAGTGGACTACATGTCAGTTATTGGTATTGTGAATTTACAGCTGATTTTTGTTCCAATATGAATGTTACCATATGAGAAATGCTTGGGGGTGGAGGGACTGTACGATTATTATTTGCCTATTTGTGTGTTTTCCTTATGAGCTTTAAACTTGCAAGTGCTACTTTAGCCATCTAATTAAAATTGTGTGTACACACTTTTTTTGTAAACAATAAACAAGAACTATGTAAGTTATCTATTTGAGTTACAAGAGAAACCGAGTAGTAAGTAGTAGTCAAGGGAAGTCATCCTCCCCCTCTACACTGCCCTGGTGAGGCCACACCTGGAGTACTGTGTGCAGTTCTGGGCCCCCCAGTTCAAGAAAGATAAGGAACTACTGGAGAGAGTCCAGTGGAGGGCTACAAAGATGATCAGAGGACTGGAGCATCTCTTATGGGGAAAGGCTGAGAGAGCTGGGTCTGTTTAGCCTGGAGAAGACTGAGGGCGGATCTTATCAATGCTTACAAATACCTTAGGGGCAGGTGTCAAGAGATGGGGCCAGACTTTTCTCAGTGGTGCCCAGCGACAGGACGTGGGGCAACAGGCACAAACTGAAACATGGGAAGTTCCATCTGAATTGAGGAAAAACTTCTTTACTTTGAGGGTGACAGAGCACTGGAACAGGCTGCCCAGGGAGGTTGTGGAGTCTCCTCCTCTGGAGATATTCAAAACCTGCCTGGACACAACCCTGTGCAATGTGCTCTAAGGGAACGTGCTTTGGCAGGGGGTTGGACTAGATGATCTCCAGAGGTCCCTTTCAACCCCAACCATTCTGTGATTCTGTAAGTTGAAATGAGAAGCTTAAAAATACAACTGCCCAATTTATGAAAACTGCCCAGCTTGCTGTACATGTAATGGATTCAGTGGATAGGGAAAAAAATTAATGAGCAAAGAAACAGAAGGTAGCGTCCTGATCTGAGATCACTGTATCTTAAATAGTGTAAAATGCTGTAAAAAAAAATTTCTGAGCTTCTGATCTACAGTTTTCAGCTGTACACTGTTTTAAAAGAATCGATGTATTCAGTTATTGTTAGGGATTAAAAAAATAATTTTTCAAAATTTACATTACAATAGAAATAAATTATTTTTGTTTCCATGGCAACAATTTAATTCTTTCATTGTATTACATTATTCTGGCTCTGGCGGTTCTCTCTGATTTCAGAGTGAATGAGATACTCTCACGCAACTGTTTAGGACCTGACAGAACTGAGCTTCCTTACTAACAAAGCTTGACTGTTTCAATGATGGGCCAAGTCTTCACTTGCTGAGACAAACAGTGATGATGATGTATTCAATGTAATTGTAGTAGTGGAACATTAGTCTTCATGAGGGCACTAGACAGGTGAGGAAGAGGTGCAAATTTAATTATCTAGACCAATAAAGAAACCAGGTAGCTTTACTCACTGACTTGCAAACAAAATACATGAAGAATCCATACATATATGCATATATATAAAAAAACAGAAGTCATGTTTTGTATTAGTGGAGTAAGACCATTTCCGTATTTTCACCCACAAAACCTCTCCATGTCTGTAACTGAGCATAAATCAGGCCAGTTTGGTACAGCTGCCAATCATGCTCCTTATCGTTACCATTATTACATTGGCTGAAGAGGGATGAATGCATTTCTCTTTCTGAAAATACATCCTGAAGAGCGCTCCCATAACTGGGTGTTTTGCAAGGCCAGATCTCTTATTGTCATGATTAATGAATAGCTATGTAGACTTAAATTTAAAAAGTGCATGTCTCCCTGCCCCCCGCCCCATCCTTCTTCCCTCCCTTTCTCCTTCCCTCCCTCCCCCCTGCCTCCCCCCCCAGAATAGCATGGGGTTGAGTAAGGACTATGCTTTGAAGTGAAGAAGTGTGTCAGAAGCAGGTGGGGAGATAGTAGTCCCTCACTCAAATACAGTATTTTGAATTGGTTATAAACTGTACATTTCACGTAAATTTGAATTTAGAACAGTGCTACTTCATAGCAGAGAAAATATGCACAGGAAAAAAAAAAAGAGCTATTGCTAAAAGTCCACTAAGCATGAAATAATTATAAATCATAATCATAGCTGGTTTTCTTTTCTTTAGTCCTGATGGCCAACCAACTCTTCTTCCACCGGAGCACGTACAAGAGTTAAATCTGAGGTCTACTGGCATGCTTAATGCCATCCAAAGATTTTTTGCATATCACATGATTGAGACATATGGCTGTGATTACTCTACGAGCGGACTGACCTTTGATACCCTTCATTCCAAGATCAAGTCTTTTCTTGAACTTCGGACAGCAGATGGACCCAGACATGATACCTACATTTTATATTACAGTGGTCACTCCCATGGCACTGGTGAATGGGCACTGGCAGGTAAGTGTTTGGGGAATTTTTTTATTAATAATTTTGGTATTGATAAACTTCCCAAATCAATTAATTCTTTCTTTAAAAAAAACATACTGTGTTGCAAAACTTTGACGTTTTGGTCACATTTGTTATCTGAGAGTTCAGAATGGCAAAGAGCCACCAGTCTTTGGAGAACAGGTTCATAGAGGCTCCTGGCAGGGCAGGAAGAAAGGAGAGGATAATATACAGAACACGACTGTTAAGAGATTCAGAGGCTACAAGGAATTGTGAAAATGTTGCAGGCTGACTACCTCTGCTAGTGGAGAGAATGAAGAAATGCAGAAGCCCCTTTTGTATGTAGTTAACTTGATATAAAGAAGCAGCTCTTTCCTTACCTTGCTCTGTATGAGAGTCAGGTATGTTACTATATGAACTTCCATGTCATTTTTAGTATTTAGTCACTTTGATAAAAATCCTTTTGCAGCTAACTGTTCTTTTAGTTGTTCTCAAAATTGTCTAAATATTGTTGACCCAAAGTGTATGCTTACAATTTTAAGCATGATTTCTTATTCCCCTTACAATTCAACAAGGTAACTTTAAAGATTGCTTTTTTCCCGGAAAAGCAAAGTGGAAATGACGCCCTTCTGCTCTAAAGACTGATTTCCCTTGTATTTTGAGAAATATTTGTTCCCTGTAATGAACAAGCATAAATATCTTCTCGTTCCCTGCACATGGCAGAGCCAGCACACGTACTTCTTGAGTGAATTACAGAGTGTTCTGCATCACTGTGTCAGCTGGGCTGTCATGAAGGACTGCATGCATGTCCGTAAGATGTGCTCTGTTTTTTAAAAGATAGAATTAATAAAAGAAATAGGAGGCAGGTATACAAACTACAGTAGAAAAGCAGATCTTCAAACACACAGCAAACCTTGTATCATGAAAACAGCTACAGTTTGGTGACATCCTAGGGTCTGGGAGCCATCAGTGTGTGGCCTCAATACTACAAACCTCTATAAAGGGCTGGTTTAATGCCTAGTCATCTGCTTGGCATTGACTTCACCATTTCCCCCTTTCCTGGTCTGTTTTTGATCTCTTTATAGTGGGCAGTTCTATCTCAACTGTATAAAAATTGTTGGTAAACCTGCTGAAGTTTTCAAATCATTGGTAGGTTTAGCCTTGCTCTCCTGCTGTATGGAACTGGGCTTCTGAGGTTGCTGTGTGCAAAAAGTGAATCTTGTAGAAATATGTTGAAAATTTGCAACTTTTTTTCTTCTTGGGACAGAATTCACTGTCACAGATAGTGCTCTGCCTGCGAGCTCCTTGCTGTCAGCAGCCTCTCTCCAGGGGCATCTGCTCTTCGACAGTGTAGACAGATTTTAGCTTTGTTGTGTGGTCATGCTGAGATGTTCAGGCATAGCCGGTCAATTTTCAGCTGGAGGCCATATACCTGTTTTGGTGCAACTCTATGCCTTAACCGTTAGACCTGCTGAAGAGCAACGCATATTTTTTCTCAAAAGCTTCATCTGTATCAGTGATTTAAAAAAGCCACAGCCATACTCAGACCTTAGCGCGAGTTATGTAATGCAGTGTACAGCAGAGTGGCTGAATGACTTCTCCAGGACTAGGGTGATCATATCCATAAGAGCAGCTGCTGCCTCGTGCAGTTGCCAAATGTGTCCACGCATTGCATGGAGCAGGCTAGCAGTGAAATCCTGTCTCTTGTCCATGCTCCAGCTGGCAGCATAGACACGGTTAGCTTACTAGAATATATAGAGCTAAATGCAAAAACTAGACAGCTTCCAGCCCAGTCCTGGCTTACATCTGGCCAGCCTGGAGCGTGACAGGGGAGCTCAGGTCTCTGTATACCTGTTCAGGTAGGGTAGGCTAAATTAAACTCTTGTCTTTAATTTTAGGATAAGGGCTAAGGTAACCGTTACAGTAAAAAGAAAGTTTCTGTGCTAAAAGATGCAGTGTGTAAATGCAGTGGTGTTCAACTTTCTCACGAAGTTGCTTTTCAGTTCTGTACCCATCACAGTTTCATTGTCTACTTGGAGATATGTATAGTCACATAAAGGAGAGGAACAGGCAGCTGTGACGTGACTTGCATCCTTTTTTGTGATTAATTTTAGATAAATCATGGAGTGTAACCTGATACTCCTTCCAGGTAGCACTGCCTGTGAATGTAACTTGGGGTATAAACTGAAAAGATGAAGGCTGTTAGATTGTGTAATTGTAGCACGTGTTGGACAGCAGCATTTTCTGACATACGGAGCATTTAGTCATCAGCTCCTGTAATGTGTACTGTCCTCTGACCTTTGGAGAGGATGAAGAGAGATGGCAACAATGAAACAGAACATTGGGATCTAATAGAAAAAGTAGTGTCTTACTGCCGGCTTATGCTGTGATACAGCACAGTAGTAGCAGTGTAGTCTTTGCTTTATAATGACATCTTTTAAAGGAGGCTTACTGGATTTATTAGTTCACTAACGATGTTTCTCTGTTGTTGAAAGCTGAGATGTAACACAGTGGTGTATGAAAGAAACTGTTAACTAGTCATGCATAAAGTATGAGCAGTCAAATGGCTTGGGAGGTCATGTTCTCTGAGTGAAGGCAAAGGCAAGAGCTGAGCTGATGAAGCTTTGTCCTGTTGCTGAAACTGTCGGCTTAACGGCCTGCGAAACCTGCCAAAGAGCCAGATGTGGCCAGACGCATAGATTTCTTGGTGCCTAAATCTTGCGCTGGCTGCCAAGCCCACGTGTTTGAGGTCAGTAGAGTTGGAAGCTAAGCATGTGTTTGTGTGTGTGTATGAAGGATGAGATGGTTTTCTGTGGGCGCTTCTGTCCAGCACTGTTTTGAAATCAGACGCACCCCTGCATAGTTACACTAAAATAAAGTTTATTTATAAGCCTCTAAAATGTGAACAAATAAAGAAATTTTTACTGCTAATTGACACAGAAGGCTCACCTAGAAAAGGAAAACTGCTTCTATACAAGTCTCTGTTGTAAATAACTACAGCAATTTGGGGATCACATACCAAGACAAGTCCTTAATGTAGGTTTGTATATTAAGATTTTCTTTGCTACTAAATTTTCCAGGTTTGCTTTTTTTTTTTTTTGGAGAAAGTTGTAGCCCTGTAATTTTGCTTTTACTTTAACTGCACTAGCATGCTGAAAGCTTTAACTCTTAGCTATTAACTTGAAGCACTTTTTTGTCACCCCTTACAGGTAAAAATGTAAGTGCTGAAATATGCAGCTATTCTGTTTGAGATTCATCTGCGCAGTTAAATTCCTACTAACAAGATTTTAAACACTGCTAAATGTACTCAGATTCCACAGTGAAAATCACTATGAAGTTAAAATGCAGTTATTTTAAATCACATTTTTCTACCTTTCTTCTAAAAGTCTTCATTTTTTTAAAAAAAATGACATTTTCAAACTAGAGTGTTTTTGTTGTAAATCTATATCATAGCTCCAACCTGCCAACACCTAGACATATCAGTTCTTCCCATTAATAGGCATTATGGAGCCAGTGTTCAAAAGTCCTCTCTTTTCCTTAAAAGAGGAGTCCTTTTTAATATTAATAAAAACATTTTAAAAAGAGTCCTTTTTTTTTCCTTAAGATTATTAAGAATTTAATACAAAATAAACTCTTATTTCAGGTTTTCTTCCCTTGCTTAGCTATTTCCAGATTTCATCAACAGGCTGTAATTTCTTTCACCCTGGGAGGTAATTCTTTTTTTTTTTTTTAATCAAGGGTGAGTTAACAGCCTCATCTGCCACAGCAAGTCAGGTGGAATCAGCTAATATCTCTTTGGAGATCTGCAACATCTACAAGCAGGGAGGGTCAGTTGAAAACTTCTGTTATCTCTGTCCAGGTTGTTAAAATAAGGGATTCTTGGAACCTGCAGTCAAAATCCTACGGAGGTTTCTGTTTCTTCCTGCTAACCTTAAATATTTTTCGCTTGTGGCAGGAGGTGATGCTTTACGACTTGACACACTTCTGGAGTGGTGGAGAGAAAAGAACAGCACTTTTTGTTCTCGACTGATCATCGTTTTAGACTGTGAGAACTCTCAGCCTTGGGTTAAAGAAGTAAGAAAAGTAAATGACCAGTATGTTGCAGTGCAAGGAGCAGAAATGGCCAGAGTTGTAGACATTGAGGAAGCAGACCCTCCCCAGCTTGGTGACTTCACCAGGCAGTGGGTTGAGTACAACTGTAACCCCAACAGCAACATCAGCTGGTCCGAAAAGGGACGTACAGTGAAAGCGATGTATGGTGTGTCAAAACACTGGAGTGACTACACTTTGCATTTGCCGACAGGAAGTGATGTTGCCAAACACTGGATGATATACTTCCCACGTATCACCTATCCTTTAGTACATTTGGCAAACTGGTTTTGTGGTCTCCATCTGTTTTGGGTCTGTAAAGCGTGCTTTAGGTGCTTGAAAAGACTGAAAATGAGTTGGTTTCTTCCCACAGTGCTGGACACAGGACAGGGTTTCAAACTTGTCAAATCCTAGTTAGCAACCAAAGAGAAAATGAAGTGAGAGCTCTAGGAACTTTCTCACTGTACTACACTTACAACTTTTTATATGAGTATTTTTCATTGAAAAAGTCTGCTACACTCACTTTATTCAGCTCTTTGAGCATCTACAGTATATGCAGCAGATAGAAACTGCAATCTTAAACAGAAGAGGGTAGGACTGTGTTACTGGAGTTTTGTTACTGGTCTGTATGTACATATGTAAGAGACTTACTTAATATGACCACGCATTTTGGAGACAGTTTGTGTGTTCATATACGTTACTTAAAGCAGCCTTTGTTCAGAGTCACCAGTTTGATGGACAACAGCTCCTGTGAATGTTACAGCGTGCTTATTTGTCATTTATATCCACTGTAAGGTTCAAATACAGGAAAGGAACCAAGCTAATACTCAAATCAATTTATATGTCCTTGAAACTATATGGTGGGGTCAAGGGATGTTATAAAACTGCACTGAGCCAAAAAAATAGAAGAATGAATAGCCATTGTAGCTACCACGAATCTTTAGTTTTATTTGCTTTTACATCTTCAGCCTCTGCCTCAGTTCTCTGCTGCCATCAGTGGAAATTTGCCACAGAAAACAAGGAAATCAGACAACCCTCTAATGTTCTGACACTGCTCAGACAATGTTTTCTGAAGTGCAGTTTTAGAAGTTTCAGTGTTACTTTCAAAATTCAATCTCTTGCTGGTGATCCTTTTTTTTTTCAATTGTAAATATTCCCAGTAGTTAATTCATCTATGGAATGAAAAATGCACTGTGAGTTTTTCCCTCACCTGTTAAGGTGGTTCTGTCTTTTCCAGGCTCTTACTAGTTTGTAGTTTGAAAAGCTACCCTGAAGAATAAAAAACAAAACCCAAGGCATTTAACAAAGAAAATAATCAATAGATAAAAAATGGAAATACAAGCGTTGCCTTGCTTCCATGTTTATCTGAAGTCTTTGCTGTGCCTAAGACCTTGATTCTGTAAAATGCCGAGTACAGGATTGGACCGATAAGTTCATTATCTATTAAAACCACGAGCAAGGTTTGTCAGAAAGAATAGATTATTCCCTTAGGACAGGAATGAATCCTGAGTATTCCGCATCTCTGTTCTCTCAGCCACAAGGTCCTTACCTTAATCCTTCCACTTACACAGTTGGATGGGACTGTAGAAATCCTGCCCTGGCCTTTCCTCTTCAGTTGAAGAAGCTGCATAGGTTTCTGATCTCATTTTCGCAGGTGCAGAAAATAAGGAGTGAAACAACTAAGCAGCTAAGACAGTACAATTTGTGGTGGTTTTTTTTTGCATATGTGTGTGCAATCCGGTAGACCTAGGGTTTACATTTTACTGTTTCCATCAGTATTCTAATAAAAATGTTAGGTATTAGCTGATATATGTCTAAAATTAAATTTTAAAAAATTACTAAATTATAATATATGAAAATACTTTAGGAGCTCTTTAAGTCTTTGTCATCAAGGGTTTTTCTAATTCCATTTGAACTTTCTAGCCAGCTAAATTAGAGAATCTGCTAACACTGATACCCATTAGTAACTCCTGAAAATAAAATGTGTGATTAAATTATGAGATCTGCAATAGCCAGAGTAATTTGCACCCATCAACTTCAAAATGGTGATTTTTGTAGGGTTTACAAGTGACAGCCACTAAGTTTCTTCATTAGTGTGTATTGCACAACTTTTTTCATCAAGACAGCACCCCCCACCTGGCTTTGCCTTTCTCCATCCCCTTCCACAAAGTGAAAAGGGGATAAAGACATGAGAGATGAGATGACATAGCCTGCCAAGACTCAGTTCCGTTGGGTCTTCTCTAAATAAATGCTGTTATTGCAGCTCCATCACAGATTCGAGAGGTGGCAGTTCTCAGTAAGGACAGAGGGTGATCTCACCATCTAACTTCAGGTATCCAACTTACGTTCCTAACATGGGAGCCTGAGGTAGGAGTCATCTCGTTTAAATTCAGATGTCTGAAAGCTAGACATCTGAACCCATGCTAGTGACCTGAAGTGCTCCACTGCTCATAACAAGAAGTAAATATTTCTAGAGGAAGACTCATTTGATCTCTATTTTAGGATGAATTTTCCTGTTATTGTGCCTATTAGATTTGTTTTGTTTATGCTTTCATATGCCAAAGGTCAAGCAGACAAATCCCTTATGTCTATTTAATAACCTTAAAGCACTTCTGTTCTAAGTCATCTTCTGGAGCCTGGGCTGGGTACATAAGCTCCTTGTTCAAGCACATAAATTGGATTTAAAGTTAGGCTGAACGAGCACCCTTCAAGTTTCAGAAGAGCAGCAGTGCCTCCTCTTCAGAAGTCATTTTCAGCCATTTCTGGTCAACAACCCTTGAGTATAGAGAAAAAAGATTGCATAAAGGCAATAATTTGGTTTGCAAAATCACCATTATTTGGACTCTATTTCAGTAAAAGTTCATCTGATTGCATCATAAACTGTTTCAACTAGAGTACTAGAAATTTTTAACCAAGTCCCCATAAAGCAACACTGTAATACCTGATAGTCACCCTGTGAACATTTGAAAGTCAAGAATTTAGTCCTTTCTGTTTTGGAAAAGCTTTGAATATCAACCATAACACTTCCCACTAATTATAATGAGTAAATCTTACTCTATACCTGCTACTGTTAATTTTTGTTGGACATCATCTGTATCTTTCTGTACATCAAGAGGAACAGGAAAAGTGTGGGACTCCTGACCTGTCCTGAGACTGTGAGCAGTATCTGCTCTGCAGTGCAGTGATGAGCCTAGCTTTGGGCAGAACAAACCCAATGGTGCTGATACTTTGCCTCTGTTTATTAAATGGTTTCCAGCTTACTTACCAAACTGTTAGAGTTTCTCTAGGATAGACTGGGTGATCTTTAGCGGTTTGCTGAAAGTTAGATAATATAGCAAAAAATTATTTGCAAAACTAATCACGTATTTGCAGATTTGTTTCATTTTTCTCAATTAAAGAACTCTAGTTTTCTGAATTTGAAATAGTTTTAACATGAGCTAAGTTATGCCTACTTTTGTTTTTGTTATTTTTTTAAACAACAAAGGCATGGTGACAATGCTGATTTGAACTAACATAAATGTTTACAGCCATTCAAAACTGTGAGGCCTTTTTAGACAAAGAGACTCTCTTGTGTATTTCAAAATACAATAAAACCCAGGGTGTAGGATGTTGAGCCTCAGGAATTCAACAGTATTAACTCCCTGCTTCTACACGGACTAATACCAAGGTGTCCTACCTGCCGTGAGCCACGTTCCCAGGTGGAGTTCTCCAGCACCGCAGGTCTCTGCCCAGCCCTGGGTGCGTGCCTGAGGGATGACTCACCAGGAGCTCCTCATCCCAGTGAGGAGTTATCCCTCTGCTGTTCCCTGTATGAAACACAGGGGCAACACCTGAAAGAGAAATTTAAATCTAATCCCAAAGAATGTTACACATGCTATCAGTTATGTATAAGTTGTTTTTCTTCAGTGGTAACACGCTTAGGAATTGTCTGGATGGAGAAAATCTAAACTTCTTTTGAGAGGCTTGTCTCTGTACTGTATATTCAGGCATTTTGTTATAAAGGTTGTTATAAATTTATATCATGGCAGTAATTTTATGTTGACTGTTTCATTTACCTCCAGTATAGTATCAGCCTTGCTGAAACATGCAAATGCACTATGTCCTACCAATTTAAGTCTTTAAAAGAAGTTGGAATTGCAAATTCACAGTAGATAATCTTTAAGGTCCCTTCCAACCCAAGCCATTCTATTTTTTTCTGGACAAGTATTGGGGAAAAAAGCCATTCTTCATTTTTGCACTACCAGAGTTATGTATTTTCAGTTCCTTATGCTTTGTATGCCTTGTGATTGTTGTTGTCCAGCCTTCAGTTCAAGTTTTTCCCAGAACCAATTTCTTCAGCTTTTTTAAGTTTTCCCTTTATTTTGCAAAGGTATAATTAATGCTATGCTAGCTGTAAAGCACCTCTGTTGCCAGCAGTAGACAGTGTAACTGGGTTAAATTTCTTTTTTATAAATACCTTTTTGTGGGAGGATTTTTACTGGATGTACTGATTTTAGATCTGTAAATAGTTTTTTTTGTGTATTTGTGATACTACTTAAATGTATTTTGCTGGTTTGGATGCTCATTTCCATTTCATGTTTTTGTTTATGCCTTGATCACTTCCAAAATTTCTGTGATCTCTGTTGAATTACATGGGTTTTTTCTGTACAGCTTGGTTCAAAGTATTTTTTTTGGCTAGAAATGCAACAGAGTTTACTGAAAATACTCTGAGGAGTTCATGATTGAATCCATTACTTTCACAACTTACTAATCAGTGTTCCTTTTTTATTAAAGTTCTGTAGATCCTTTCTGATCAGTCTCAAATTGAGAGGTAACCCTAGAGAGCAACACAGCTCTCCCTCAGTGCTGCCCCACAGCCATTCTAAGTCTCTTCGAGTGGAGTCAGGCAACCCAAGGTATGTCTGCATCCATGGCACAGGGTTTGGGGTTTTGAGGGGCTTTTTTCGTTAACTTTTTTTGGTGACTTAGGAAATAAAAGTCAGTGTAAATAACCATATGAATGTTCAAATAATGTCTCTTCTTAGGTGCTGTTATATATAATTGTAGGAAAACCAGTGTAACCTAAGCACACCTAGTGAAGAGATTTTATTTGTGGTATTACTGTGGCATAAGAAGTTATTTTAAAAAAGCTTTTCAAATTCAGTTCTCCCTGAAAATTGTCCTGTTTCTGAAAAGCCTTCTGTTGTTGAAATAATGCAGTTGTCAGTTAGGAAAGAAGATGCAACAGACTCATGGAAAACAGTATTCAGTTACACTTGACTAGTCTGTAGCATGAGCTATAGTAATATTTTGGAAAGAAAATAAAGAATTCCAGTATTTTCTTTACTATTCAAAAAAAGTCCACAACACTTTGTAGCAGAAAAAAAATTCAAGCACATTGATTTGGAGTGCATAAAGGCTTTGATCAGTGTTACCTACTGCTCCAGCACTGCACTCAGCCAGTCCCCACCGGCTCTTGAATACATTGCCCACTACCTCTGTGGAGTAAAATACGAATATGGTGTTACCACCATATTAGACTGGAGACCAGAAAGCTGGACCCAATAAAGGCTCTCAGTATTACAGAACTCACCTTTAGACATTCAGGCCCAGAACGAGTACAACGTCCTCACACAACCAGATGTGCACCTTGAGCATTTGTGGAGGGCTGGTCACCCTGCAAGGCAGCAGTCGGGCTCTTCGGGATACTGAATAGGAAGCTCTTCCCAACAGGTGCCTGCAGCATCCAGATGCTTACAACTAATGACACAGGAATGTCAAACTTCGCTCCTCATCAGCACTGAATTACTTGCTCTATATAGTATTCGTATAGCCACTTCAAGGTGTATTGAAACATTCTGGGCTCTTACCTCAGATACCGCTCTGCACAGAACGAGGGAACTGTCAGCGCTGAGTCATGCCAGCGCTGAAGCTGATGGAGAAATGTAGGCAGCTCTGTTGATCACGGGCAGTTCTGTAGTTAATAGCTGCAGCTATTAACTGTATAGTTAAGTATATATATATATATACTTAACTATATATATATAGTATACTATATATAGCTAGTATAGTTGCTATACTATGCAACATGAACCTGACTTTGCCATCCCACAAATGCAAAGCCAGGATGCTGTAAGACAGTCTGTGTCAGGCTGTATAAAACAGACACCTGGCTGCCTTTGCAAATCAAAGAGAACAGCCTGATTCAGAGATTGGCAATACCCAGAAGAGAAGTAGAAACTTTTTGCAAAAAAATGTTTGCTTTATAAATTGTGTGTAAGGTCCCTAGATACCATGGTACTGAGTACATTATAAATGCGTAAGAGATCCATTAAGAGAGATGGGGAGGGGGAAAAAAACTGACAAATTAGGTTTATATAGCTGAAAGCCCTGAAGATTTCTTCTGCGTTGCAAGACTATAAAAGATGTTTATCCTTAGAGAAAGGTTACTTCTTTTCCCAGGAAGGAAAGGGCAGAAGAAAAGGAAGAAGGAAAAAGAAAAGAAACCAAGGGAAAAGGAATACTATCGGGTGGGTCAGATTTAGTGCTGTGGCCAGGAGAATGGGACTGACAGACCCAGAACTAGAGCGAGGCTTCAGAGCTGATCAGTTTTGTTTCTTACAGAGGTGGCCTGTGTGTACTAGCAGACTGTCTCACCTTCCAAACCAGGGCAGCAGCATCCAAAATGCCTGCCGAACACACCCCACACCAGCTCCCAAGCCCTGCCAGAAGTATGCCGTGGCCCATCCTAACGAACCAAGAGGATAAACGGGCAAGTTTCCATTTTGGGCTCATGTCCTGGCACCATTTAATGTACCGTTATAAAGATGGCTTCTAAAAAACTATGATTGTTAATTATATTTTTAATACAGTGCCTGAAATCAGATAATGCTATACAGCTACAGCTGGCCAAGCAGTGGGGTTTTTACACTATGGAGGCAATAGTGGATGTCACATACTCTCAGGCACGTTCCCACAGCGGTGTTTGTGCATGAAACATCTGCTGCGGCACTGAAGAAGGTTCCCTGTCTTCTGCCATTACTGGTGAGGAAGTTGGCTCAGACCACTTAAGCCAGGTCTCTGCCTCTGTTTCATTTTTGCTCTCGGGTGAGGCTCCAGATGCTTCTCCAGATGAGGAAACATGGTACCTTCCTTGCTGAATTTGAAGCAGGTTTCTAATATCTAAAATTACTCATGGAAATAGATTGTTTAAAGATCGAGCATGTTCTGGTAAGAGATTTGATGAATGCAGACAGAATACAGTGCTGGCATACATGGATGAGGTACGTGAACTACAGAATTATAGCAAGTGGGGCTGGAAGGGGAGCAGGAAGCCGTATAAAGGAACCACATCCTGCTTGTCTTGCACCCAGGCATACCACAAGACTGCCTGATTTAGGGCAGGAAGTCAAATATTTTGTAATGCCTGCTTGTTTGGCATAAGTGTATAAAAGGTAACTACCAGGAAGGATTCAGCTGACTGACCTACAGCCTACCTCATCTACAAATACAGACAGTGCTTACTGGGCCAGCACACAGGAGATCACCCATATCTGAACAAGCCAGAGCAGGCTGGTTCCACCCGTGGGCAAGAGGATGTAAGTCTTTGGACCAGCCTGCTCTTGATACACAAAAATATGTACAGAAACACCAGAATTAGCTGTTGGAGACTTGCAATAGATGTACAGAGTCTTCAGGCATCTCCAGTTCTGGGTAAGCAATTCATCCTGCTGGGGATGCCAGACTTCAGCTTAGCAAGTGTGGTGCTCCTGGGATTCTGCTCCAAAGCTTCTAATGCATATTACAAAGTTATTATTTAGAGACAATTTCTGTGAAGGGGCAAAAAACCCAGAACCCAACCATCTGAAAAGCTAGTACTTTTCTGGAGTTCATTGCTGGGTGTCATCTGCCCTGTGGCTCTTCTGACAGAAAAACAAAAGGAATTGATGGCAGCTGGGAAATTGCTATGCACAATTGCACAGTGAGCTGTTGCCACTGGAAGGTTAGCAGCTCTCACTTGCACGTACCCACAGAATCACAGAATGTTAGGGATTGGAAGGGACCTCGAAAGATCATCTAGTCCAATCCCCCTGCCGGAGCAGGATTGCCTAGACCATATCACACAGGAACGTGTCCAGGCGGGTTTTGAATGTCTCCAGAGAAGGAGACTCCACAACCTCTCTGGGCAGCCTGTTCCAGTGTTCGGTCACCCTCACTGTAAAGAAGTTTTTCCTCATATTTATGTGGAACCTCCTGTGTTCCAGCTTGCACCCATTGCCCCTTGTCCTGTCAAGGGATGTCACTGAGAAGAGCCTGGCTCCATCCTCATGACACTTGCCCTTTACATATTTATAAACATTAATGAGGTCACCCCTCAGTCTCCTCTAAGCTAAAGAGACCCAGCTCCCTCAGCCTCTCCTCTAAGGGAGATGTTTCACTCCCTTAATCATCTTCGTGGCTCTGCGCTGGACTCTGTCTAGCCGTTCCCTGTCCTTCTTGAACTGAGAGACCCAGAACTGGACACAGTATTCCAGATGCGGCCTCACCAGGGCAGAGTAGAGGGGGAGGAGAACCTCTCTCGACCTGCTAACCACACCCCTTCTAATACACCCCAGGATGCCATTGGCCTTCTTGGCCACAAGGGCACACTGCTGGCTCATGGTCATCCTGTTGTCCACTAGGACCCCCAGGTCCCTTTCCCCTACGCCGGTCTCCAACAGGTCTGTCCCCAGCTTGTACTCATACGTGGGGTTGTTCTTGCCCAGATGCAGGACTCTACACTTGCCCTTGTTATATTTCATTAAATTTCTCCCCGCCCAACTCTCCAGCCTGTCCAGGTCTCTCTGAATGGCTGCGCAGCCTTCAGGTGTGTCAGCCACTCCTCCCAGTTTTGTGTCATCAGCGAACTTGCTGACAGTGCACTCTATTCCCTCATCCAAGTCATTAATGAATATATTGAATAGAACTGGTCCCAGTACCGACCCTTGAGGGACTCCGCTAGACACAGACCTCCAACTGGACTCTGTCCCATTGACCACCACTCTCTGGCTTCTTTCCTTCAGCCAGTTCACAATCCACCTCACTACCCGATCATCCAGACCACACTTCCTCAGTTTAGCTGCGAGGATGCTGTGGGAGACCGTGTCAAACGCTTTACTGAAATCGAGGTAGACCACATCCACAGCTTTACCATCATCTATCCACCGGGTTATGTCCTCATAAAAGGCTATCAAGTTGGTTAAGCATGACTTCCCCTTGGTGAAGCCATGCTGAGTGCCCCTAATGATCCCCCTATCCTTGATGTGCCTAGAGACAGCACCAAGAACAAGTTGTTCCATCCCCTTTCCGGGGATGGAGGTGAGGCTGACCGGTCTATAGTTACCCGGGTCTTCTTTCTTGCCCTTTTTGAAGACTGGAATGACATTCGCTTTCCTCCAGTCCTCAGGCACCTCTCCCGTTGCCCACGACTTAGCAAAGATGATGGAGAGTGGCCTAGCAATGACTTCCGCCAGCTCCCTCAGCACCCGCGGGTGCATCCCATCAGGGCCCATGGATTTATGGACGTCCAGATTGCTTAATTGGTCCCTGACCCAGCCCTCATCTACCAAGACAGATTCCTCCTCTATCCTGACTTCTTCTGGGGCCTCAGGGGTCCGGGGCTCCTCAGGACAGCCTCCAGCAGTATAGACAGAGGCAAAGAAGGCATTCAGTAACTCCGCCTTCTTTTTATCCTCTGTCTCCAGGGCCCCCACCTCATTCATCAGTGGGCCTACATTGCCTCTAGTGTTGGCTTTACCTGCAATGTATTTGAAGAAGCCCTTTCTGTTGTCCTTGACCTCTCTTGCAAGGTTTAATTCCAAGGAGGCCTTAGCTTTCCTAGTTGCCTCCCTACATCCTCTGACAACAGACTTATATTCCTCCCAAGTGGCCAGCCCCTCCTTCCACGATCTGTACACCCTCTTCTTCCACTTGAGTTTGCCCAGCAGTTCCCTGTTTAACCATGCAGGTCTCCTGGTACCCTTCCTTGACTTCCTACCTGCTGGGATGCTCTGATCTTGAGCTCGGAAGAAGCAGTCCTTGAATGCTAACCAACTATCTTGGGCCCCCTTACCTTCTAGTACCCTGTCCCATGGGATTTCCCCTAGCAATTGCTTGAAAAGGCCAAAGTTGGCCCTACTGAAGTCCAGGGTCCTGAAGATCAGCAGGGGGTAGTAGTCTGTGGCCTTCACCAGGTTGGGGAGTTTCCTGGTGATATCCCTGATTCGGGCTCCAGGCAGGCTGCAGACCTCCCTGTGATGGGGGTCAGCTCTCCATATTGGGCCCTCAGATCCCTTTAGGAAGGAGTCTCCAACCACTAAAACTCTTCTCTTCTTCCTTGTGGAGGAGGTAGCTATACGCCTGTCAGGTTTTTCTGACTGTGGTGGGACCTCTGATATAGGTTGCCTCTCCACCACATCCCCGTTGGACCGGCTGTATTCCACTAGGGCTTCATATCTATTGCTCAGAGGCACCTGTGGAGGCAAGGTAGGCAAGGAGGACACTCGCCTTTTGCCACGGCCATAGACTTGCCTCCACTCACTCCTCTCCTCTAGGTTATTGTTTTCCACCTGAGAGGGGCAGAGTACAGGGGTCCCTCGATCCTGGGAGCTCTCCGGCAGGTGCTCCCATTTTTGTTGCAGGGAAGGCAGAGCCTGGCTCCACCAGTCTATCTCCATTTCAGCCTCCCGAATGCTCCTAAGCCTTTCTACTTCGGCTTGAAGCCTTTCAACCTGGCTTTGCAGCTGTGCCGCTTGGTCGAGCAGATCATCTACCTGCTCACAGCGCACACAGCCCCCTGTCACCACAGAGACGCTGTAGCATTCCCTGCAGCCTGAAACCTGCACCATCGCCTCCTTCCGTGGGAGCTCTGTCTGGGTTCCCACATCCATTTTGGTCTTCTTCCACCGGGTAGATACCATTGTTCTTTCACTGAGCTGGGAAATACCTGTTGGTGACACCCCTGGTTCACAGCTCCTTGGCACCTTCCTCGCCTTGTGCACTGGGAGGGAGTCAGCGCCCTCCCCAACGAGCTGCAAACTGCTGCGGCCTCTCCTGCCCTGGGACACACACAGTCACTGCTGACTCACACAGTCACTGCTGAGTCTGAGTCTGAGTCTCCGTCTCCCTCTCCCTCTCCCCTCTGGGCAGGGACTAGTCCCTGACCTCCAGGAGGCTTTTTATCACCCAATCAACAGGGGGTGGTGCATTTAAATCACCCGCGGTGCCTGTGGCTACGCCCCCTCCTCTCCTGATTTGTTGCCGGGAACCTCCGGGTCTGGGGTGGGGGGGAAGCAGCTCGGGGCTGCTGCTCCTGGAGAGAAGCAGCCCTGCTGCTCCTGGAGAGAAGGTTTGTTGGTCATTGCGTGATGCTAGATATCAGGTTGCAGCTGGAGTACTGTTACTGTAGTTAATTTTCTAATTCTTTCCCCAGCTCTTCACTAAAGAACTTAATAGAGAGTTAAGCTGTGAGACCTGCCAGAGGGTGTTGCAGATGCTTATATGGATTAAAGAGATCTAGGACAGACTCATGGGAGACAGCTGCACTGCAGGCTCTGAGACACAAAGCGAGTAACTCAGTTTGGGATTCGTCTCAGCTACAAACTGACCCATTCTTATGGCTCATCCCATTTTTGGCCACTGTCAGAAACATGGTGCCCGACTGGATGGGGCTCTGACCAGACCCAGTGCAGCTGCTCTCATTTTACGTTCTCCTCCCCTCAAAAAGCCCACAGCCCTCCAGTCTACCCAGGGAGCAAAGCGTGAAACGGTCCCTGAGACCAGCATGCTGGTTGGCATTTGCTGAATGGTGTCTACCGTGTGTCACCTCTTGGCTGACAGAGCATGAGAGGGTTAGTAGGTACCTATTTGAGGAGCCCAGGACTTTTAAGATCAGTCAGTAAAATACCCCAGAACCATAAACTGTGAAACTATTTTCATCTCTAGGTTCATATTAGATCGTAGGACAGTTACTGAGTGACCCCGAATTCCCACAATTGTGTCAGTGTGCTGATCTCACCTGTAATGTCAAAACTGAAGCAAATAAATACCCAAAAATACCACTTAGAGGAGAGAACTCATTCCCTGTTCACCACCTCTTCTCTTCTAGCTACAGTCACTGCTCTTTATATTTCCAGTGATCCTACGATGGTTTCAGTTGTGCTAGTTTTGATGTCTTCAGAATTTATGAGGCACTCAGCTTTAGACCGCAAAAAGGAAATAAGTCAAAACCCGTCACAAAGCTGTCAGTTCACCACTCATTCCAGCTCATCCATCTTTCACTTTTCATTTATTTATGGATTGTCCTTCCCACAGCAGAAATCCCCAGTTTGAGTGCTGTAGCTCAGATACAGCTCCTATTCAAGCCATCAGATTTACCCAAAACCACACTCAGATGAAGCCATGATGAGAACGGTACCACCCAAGGGCTGGGAAATAACCACCAAGCTTGCAGGCAGCGGAGTGAAGGCATCCCAGCGCTCACGTGGGAGCACGTAGTCATCCTGTATCTGCACCAATCTGGACACCCATGCTGGTGCTTCTGCCACTCCATGTATCCTACACTCTAATAAACGTTGGTTGATTTTACTGGAAAGTCAAAGGGCAGATGTAACATACTTTAAAACCTCAGGATTTTAGGGGCTATATAGTAGGACTCAGCTACCACTTTTCCACCAGACATCATCCTGTCACCCATGCAAATCCAGCCCAGCTTTTAGCCCTCTGTTAGGGTTTCTGCAGCAAAGAGAAATGTCTCCTTGCCTCACCTGTGCTATTTACCAGCCTCACACGCATTGCACAGCAAGCTTGTGCGTTCGAGTGTGCACCACGTTGGAGAAGAGCTGCCCTCATGAGAAACCCTTCTGGCCATTGCTCTGCCCCCCGGGAGAAAGGGGGCCAGCCCCAGATCCTCCACCTACTACCAGTGCGTGGTGTGAGGGTGCAGTGCTGCCCCACACCCAGGATCTCAAGCCCCAGGTATGTGGAGAGGGCAAGGGGTGCAAGCAGGCCTGCCAAGCCACCAGCAAGGCAGGATGTGATTGATGAACTGTCAGTAACGTCGACTGAAATCCCAGCTGGGTAAGCAGCTTGGGACTGGGAACTGTGACATTTGTTCTGGAGTTGAATGTTCAAGTTAATTTCTGGAGTCTTGTTTCACCATTAAAATGGTATTTTAAAACCATGCAGAGGGAAAGAGAAGGAAAAGGCGGCAAGAAGCCCGGTTGGCACCACTGCCAGTAAGGCTATTGGTCGGTGCCAAGGTCGCAGTCAGAGCAGTTTGCAGTGAACAGGTATGAGGTTCAGATCCCTGAGGTGATTTCAGTACTTATACCTCATCTCCTCAGAGCCCCAGGGTCTGAACTGTGCGCCATCACCTGCATTTGTCAATGAAATGCCGGTGTCCCTCAGTTCTGCTTCTGCATCTGGCTGGAAGCCTGCAGGCCACAGGGGGCCACGTAGCAAACCACCCAGCTCGGGGCTACAAGCACCTCTAAGTTCGTAAACTTTTCCTCTGTCATCTCCTTGCAGAGCTTGACCTTGTGGGTATGATTAGTCAAGACCTCCAAACACGTGCTCTAAACAAGAACTGGTAAGAGGGGAAAGACTTTCCCATTTAACTAGATGACTGGTTGCAGAACTCACTGAGTATATTGGAAAGCCGGCCTTGATTGCCAACACTACAGCTACTTTAAACAGTATTTAAAGCTGTCTGGGATTAGGTTTCCCCACTCAGGAGAGTGTGATACTCTTTGACTACAGCACATCACCTTTCTCTGAGCCAGCCCACCACACCACGTGAAGTGAAACACTTCTGCAATGAGGACTGGAAGAGATGCTCCACCAGAGACTATGGTAACAGCAGGTGGGAGGTGCTGTTCTTACTGAGCAGCCACGGGAAGTGAACTGTGAACACCCACACCATGGGGGAATAGCTGTAAATACCAAGTTTTGGATAAATAAAATTCCTGTCTCCTTGCCAAACAGCTGTTGATTTATTAGGGCGAGGGGGTGTAAGGTTCCAGAAGCAGCTTGTCCTTGTGTACAACAAATCCCATCCTGTACAGCCTTGTGGTGTTCGCAGGAAAACCAGCCGTGAGTATTTACTTACCACCCTTCATTTCAGGAAGCCATTCATGAATGCAAGCACAGGAAGCTACATTTAAAATATGTCAAAATATGCTTTAAAAGCTACATGTCAGCTACGCTTTTCAAAGCTAGAAAAATACCAACATCTTCAAGAATAATACAACACAAGAAGAAATTAAATTAGTTATGTTTTTTCTTCCCTTCATAAACCACACTCTGCTGAAGTCAAGCACTAATACATTAAAATGTTTTTCACCAGTGGCATTTTGCACATCAGGAAGACCTCATAATTTTATTTTGAATTGGCATTTGCATATTCAGTTAGTCAAATCCATTTCCTCTCCTGATTAAGCGTGCTATAAAAGTGATATTCTTCTTACCTGTAGTGTGACACAGCATGTGACTCAAAACTTGCCTTCGTAGGAATACTTATGAATGCTAAAGCACAGCATATGCAGGAAAGCACATTGCATTCCTGGGCACTCAGGCTAGAGGAAAATAGCTGCAGTGCTCCTGTTGTGGTTTAACTACAGCTGGCAACTAAGCCCCACACAGCCGCTCGCTCACTCTCCCACAGTGAGATGGGAGAGAGAATCAGAAGGGTAAGAGTGAGAAAACTCATGGGTTGAGATAAGGACAGTTTAATAGTTAAAGCAAAAGCCACGCACGCAAGCAAAGCAAAACAAGGAATTCATTCACTGCTTCCCATGGGCAGGCAGGTGTTCAGCTATCCCCAGGAGAGCAGGACTCCATCATGACTAACAGTTACTTGGGAAGACAAACGCCATCACTCCAAACATCCCCTCTTCCTTCTCCTTCCCCCAGCTTTATATGCTGAGCATGACGCCATATGGTCTGTGATATCCCTTTGGTCATATTTGGGGTATATCCTATTTGGGGTCAGCTGTCCCAGCTGTGTCCCCTCCCAACTTCTTGTGCACCCCAGCCTACTCGCTGGTGGTGTGAGGAGCAGAAAAGGCCTTGACTCTGTGTAAGCACTGCTCAGCAGTAATTAAAACATCTCTGCTTTGTCAACACTGTTTTCAGCACAAACCCAAAACACAGCCCCATACTAGCTACTGTGAAGAAAATTAACTCTATCTCAGCCAAAACCAGCACAGCTCCATAACTTCGCTTTCTTCAGAGGACTGGATGGTGTCTTTGTTCTGAGAGAGAAATATTTGCAAGGGAATACCAAGGAAGCTCTCTCCACTTGTGATTTTGTGAGTTTGAGGCATGTTGAGGGAAATGAGCAGATCGTACCAAGAACATATCCATTTCTTATAAGGAGGACACCAACACCAAAGATAGTTTTACCTTTTTTTTTTCTGGGTTTGTTTCAGTTTTGTTTTGTTTTTTAAGTATTGAATTCACTCTAGGAAACAAGCCAAACTTATACTTAGTGAGTTGCTCCAAAAATGCACAACCATCTCCATGGGTTTTTTGCCCCATGCAGACTATGGGCAGCCAGAACTGAGCCCTGTGCTTCATCAAACATTTGAAGAGGCAACACATGCCCAGCCACCATCTCCCTTTATTTAAAACTTTCTTCCACCTAACCTAGACTTTTCAAACTTGTCCTAATTGAAAAGTAAGCCCCTGGCACGTATAAAATTTTAATATTAAGCCACCTGAGACATCCAGTGAAGAAGAAAAGTTGTTAAAGAAATTGAACCCGAGAAAAAGATAACTACCGAAGCAACCACTGGAGTAACAGAAAACCTTAAAAAAATGACCCAGGTGTTAAACACAGGCTCAAAAGCAGCGCATTGCTGGGACAGCGTGCAACGTGTTCTTCACATGCATAAGTGTACAGGCCCTGAATGTCAGCTGTATATATTTCTCCACTTCTTAAGAAGTCTTCATTTTTTATTCAGCTCAATGTTTCTAATTCTAAAATGATTCATAATACAAGGTAGTGTCATTATATTACAAGACAGCTTAATTTGCAAGTTCATTCCGTGCCAAGACCAAGGCAGCAGAGTCCCTAATTCTAAGTAAAATCTATTTTATGCCAAATATCCTTGCCAAAGCCCTCTAATGAGCTGGCACCAAATGGCTTCACAGGAACATCCTACTGTCAGCAGTGCTTTCCAGGCATTTCCAGTACCTTATGACAACTCTTTTTTTTTTCCCCATGTGGTTGTCAGTTTGTTCTACCCTTCTCCAAGCAGCAAGCACGAGAATTTCCTCTCTCAACCACCACACACATTAAAGAAGCAGGTCACTTCAGTATATTATACTTCAGCTCTGTCATGTCTGGATATATTAAACATTACTATTAAATATTTATATAGTGAAGCAGTTCTGTCGCTGATAGAGAAAGCGGTCAGCATTGGAGTCTGAATCACAAATATCAACACTAGACCTCTCATTCACACACAGACAGGAGAAAAACTTTATGTGAGATTCAGTTGCTTCATGTGCTTACATGAATTATCCTGAAAGACTTTGCTCAGCCCAAATGCTGTTTTCCTGTGGAAAAGCTGAAGGTTTCACTTACTGGTCTAGTGGGACCTGAAGATATGAGAATATTTTAAGGCCTCTCTTGATGAATAAGCATGCTTCTCGCAGGAGGAACAAAAAAATAGATCAAAGCACTGTCTTCTCTCTATTAATTTAATCATCATGAGCCACATTATAAGCTAGTTTCTTACAAACTCCCCTTAGAGGAAGCTTTCCCTAAGAAGTAAGTGAGTAAACTCCAGAAGAAATCCCAGCATCTCTCCCCATTGCCCAACACACACACAACACATCCCCGCAGTACCAAAACACACTGCCCAAGTGCTTTAACATTACAGGTAGAGTATTTGTGACTCAGGAGTAGTTACACACATTAATTGATATGTTTTGTGCCATCCACATGCACTGATAGCTGACTATAACAAAACATTAAAAAAACCCAGAAGACCATGCTTACCTGAGAGCTTACTTCCATGAAGGTCTAGTTAGCACCAAGCTGTGGTTTTCAAAAGCTGCTAATACATCTCCATGAACTCTCTCCTCCTGAGGTAACCAGTCATCTCCAGGTCATTACCAGTGTGTGTGTCAGACACATTAATCCACTCCACAGCCCGGCTAACACCCACACAGTCTTGTAGAGATGCACTTGACAGCCTGGTCCTTACAGCCTCCACTCAGCTCATTAACAAGAAGCACCTTTGCCAACAGCTCCAGCAGATCGTAGACGAGGACCCATGCCACAGACCCATGTCCAGTATTCCTGGATGCCCTTGATGCAGCATAGAAAACTTTCAGGGCTCAAGGAGGGAGAAATTATTTCCTTGGATGTGGAGTGACCTGCCCTGACTGAAGAACCTCATCATGAGACAGATCACGGCTTTAGAGATATGACAAACAACTGGCAAAGCAGCAGACCAATACCAGACTTAATCTCTGCAAAAGCCAGTCACCAGCACCACCCAGAAACCTGCTGCCACTGCTCACCAGCAATCAGTTAGGCCTGAGCAGGTTATTTGCTGGCTGGTGATGGGATTGTGCTCTGCTGATGTAAAGAAAGTACAGCTGGTGCAGGTAGGACGTGATATATTTTCAACTGGGTGGAAGTGAGTAAAGAACCTTATCTACTCCTCCTTGCTGTTACATTATGTGTCTATCTTTGTTAGTGGAGTTGTTGGTTGTTTCGATGTTCCTCAGTTGCCCGACTTTTAGGTACGTGAGCATCCACATGACGTACCTTCACGACTAGTTTCTCTAGCCGAGCAGCAATATCTTGCCACAATTCAGCACCCAAATAGGTTTACCTTTACGCTGCCAGTTGCTTCGCTTCCACTGCTTTAACCACCCCCACAAGGCATTTGCCACCATCCATGAGTCAGTATAAAGATACAGCCTTGGCCACTTTTCTCGTTCAGCAATGTCTAAAGCCAGCTGGATGGCTTTTACCTCTGTGAATTGACTTGATTCACCTTGTCCTTCTGTGGCTTCTGTGACTCGTCGTATAGGACTCCATACAGCAGCTTTCCACTTCCGATGCTTTCCTACAAGACGGCAGGATCCATCGGTGAACAGGGCATACTGCTTCTCATCCTCTGGTAGTTCATTATACGGTGGGGCTTCTTCAGCACGTGTCACCTCCTTTTCTGGTGGCATTACGAAGTCTTTGCCTTCTGGCCAGTCCATAATCACTTCTAAGATTCCTGGGCGATTAGGGTTTCCTATTCGAGCCCTCTGTGTAATTAATGCAATCCATTTACTCCACGTAGCATCAGTTGCATGATGAGTAGTAGGAACCTTACCCTTGAACATCCAGCCTAGTACTGGTAATCGAGGTGCCAGGAGAAGCTGTGCTTCAGTACCAATTACCTCTGAGGCAGCTCTAACTCCTTCATATGCTGCCAGTATCTCTTTTTCAGTTGGGGTGTAATTGGCCTCAGAGCCCTTGTATCCTCGACTCCAAAATCCTAGGGGTCGACCTCGAGTCTCCCCTGGCACTTTCTGCCAGAGGCTCCAGGTAGGACCATTGTCCCCAGCTGAGGTGTAGAGCACATTTTTAACATCTTGTCCCATATGGACTGGTCCAAGGGCTACTGCATGCACAATTTCTTGTTTAATCTGTTCAAAAGCCTGTTGTTGTTCAGGGCCCCACTGAAAATCATTTTTCTTTCTGGTCACCTGATAAAGAGGGCGTACAATCTGGCTGTAATCTGGAATATGCATTCTCCAGAAACCCACAACGCCTAAGAAGGCTTGTGTTTCCTTTTTGTTAGTTCGTGCGGACATAGCTGTTATTTTGTTGATCACCTCTATCGGGATCTGGCGACGCCCATCTTGCCATTTAATCCCTAAAAACTAGATCTCCCGGGCAGGCCCCTTGACCTTGCCTCTTTTTATGGCAAAACCAGCTTGCAGAAGAATTTGAATTATTTTCTCCCCTTTGTCAAAAACTTCTGCTGCTGTATCACCCCATACAATGATGTCATCAATATATTGCAAATGTTCTGGAGCTCCACCCTCTTCTAGTGCAGTCTGGATCAGTCCGTGGCAAATAGTAGGACTGTGTTTCCATCCCTGGGGTAGTCGATTCCAGGTGTACTGGATACCTCTCCAGGTAAAAGCAAACTGTGGCCTGCACTTTGGTGCCAAGGGAATAGAGAAAAATGCATTAGCAATGTCTATGGTGGCATACCACTTGGCTGCCTTTGACTCCAGTTCGTATTGAAGTTCTAGCATGTCTGGCACAGCAGCACTCAGAGGTGGTGTAACTTCATTTAGGCCACGATAGTCCACAGTTAATCTCCATTCTCCATTAGACTTTTGCACTGGCCATATAGGACTATTAAAGGGTGAGCGAGTCTTGCTAAACACTCCTTGATTTTCTAATTGCCTAATCAGTTTATGAATGGGGATCAGGGAGTCTCGATTGGTGCGATATTGTCGTCGGTGCACCGTGGCAGTAGCAATTGGCACCTGTTGTTCTTCAGCTTTCAGCAACCCCACAACAGAAGGATCCTCTGAGAGGCCAGGCAAGGTAGACAGCTGTTTAATGTCCTCAGTCTCTACAGCTGCTACACCAAAGGCCCATCTATATCCTTTTGGGTCCTTAAAATACCCTTTCTTAAGGTAGTCTATGCCAAGGATGCACGGAGCATCTGGACCAGTCACAATGGGGTGCTTTTTCCATTCATTTTCAGTTAGGCTCACTTCGGCCTCCAATACAGATAACTCTTGAGATCCCCCTGTTATTCCCGAGATACTGACAGATTCTGTCCCTTTATGATTCGATGGCATGAGGGTGCACTGTGCACCAGTATCTACCAGGGCTCGATACTTTTGTGGTTCTAATGTGCCAGGCCATCGAATCCACACAGTCCAATAAATCCGGTTATCCCTCTCCTCCTCCTGGCTGGAGGCAGGGCCCCTCTAATTAAAGATTGGGTTCGTGCAGCTCACGGGGATTGGACCTTCATTTCCCCTATTCACTCTTGGGAAAAAGGGATTTGAGGCCCATCTACCCTGACTGGGGTCCTGCTCATTGGTAACTGGAGCAGCCATCCTCTTAGGAAAATTCTCACTGGTATTTCTGTTAGCTTGCAACTCACGTACTCGTGCCTGTAGGGTACTGGTAGGTTGTCCATGCCATCTGTTCATGTCCTCCCCATAATCACGCAGGGCAAACCACAGGATACCTCGTGACGTGTTCCCTTTCCTTTGAACCGGTCCTGTAGGAGGGCGTTTCCTCCTAAAGGCTGCAACGCGGGCCTGTGTAGGTAGAGATTCAAGTTTATTCTCGATCCTGGACAGTTTGTCTGACAGTTGTTTAAATGAGTCCTTGTTCTCCTTAGTCAGTTTTTCCACAGCCGAGACACGGGCCTGCAGTGGGGAAGAAATAATATCTTCATACTGTCGCATATAGTTAGCCATTTCGCCCACACTAGGTCGTGCCATAGCATCTTCTCCCCAGACTAATATTGACAATGTATGGGTATGTGTTGGTGGAGCATTCTTCACAACCTTCCGGAACATGGATCGGTTGCTTTCCACTTCATCAGGATTTACAGGATCTACAATGTCCTGAGGGTGTTTATAAATGATCTCTTGCACCGCTAGTTCTCTAAGGTAGTTAATACCTTTTTCTATAGTGGTCCATTTGCTTAGGTGGCTCATAACATCATCTTTATAGGGATACCTGCTCTTTACAGCTGACAAGAGTCGCCTCCAGAGACTGATACTGTTCGACCTTCTTGGAAGCATCTTATCAATACCACCATCTCTGGACAGGGATCCCAACTGTCTGGCTTCTCTACCATCCAATTCTATTCTATCTGCCCCATTATCCCAGCATCGGAGCAACCAGGTAATAATTGGCTCACCGTCATAACGACTAAAATCTTTTCTTATATTTCGCAGTTCTTTCAGGGATAAGGAGTGGTAGGTTATCTCTGCTTCCGAGTCCGAGCCCTCCTGTGATTGTTCTGCTTTAGAAGGACCTTTCTTGTCCTTCTCGTGTAATGGGTCTGCTTTAAAAAGACGATCAAGGAAACCCCCCTCTGTGTCAGGCCCTGACTCTGACTGAGAAGGGCCCTCACCTGGGTCCTGTGCTGGCTCTGCCTTAGAAGGCTCTGAGTCATCATCCTTCACTTTACTAGCTGATTTCTTTCGGTGTTTTCTCCTGGTTACAGGGGCAGCATGACACCTCCCGCTGTTGCTGCACTGACATCTAATCACATACCACACCAGAAACACATTCAGGACACACACAAATAAAAACATGCCCTGTTCGAATTTTGCAGGGATCAGCTTGGCAAAAAAGGAGCAGATACTATCAAAATCAGTTAGAAGACGCACGGTGTGCGCAGCTACCGATTCGCGATTAAAGCTGCCCATCATTGTATCATAGAGATAAGAGATCAAAATAATAACTGCCCAGTTTATCACGACATAAATCAGTATCAAAACCCATACCAAAATGACACATTTCGACCAGCACGCCCTGTTAAACCACATGTAAGCACTAACACACAGCGCATACGGCAAGTAAGGTATTATTACACTTAACTCTAAAACAAGCTTTATAAAGAAAAGAGGTAACACAAGGCTCACAAATAACATTATCATCTTAGCTATCTGTTTTAATTTCCAACCCCTCGTAAATCTCAAAGGAAGAAATCTGATACTCTCTTGGCTGAGCTCTCCGGGTCTCCTCCCACTGGAGCTGGGATTCGACTTATCAGAGCAACCTGTCGGAGCTTCTCTCATGCCCCACGTTGGGCGCCAATAAATCTGTCACGGTTTAAAGCTGGGCCGGCTATTAAACCTGCGGCAGATGCTCTCTGTTATCCCCCCCCCTCCCCCCAAAGGGAAAGGGAAAGGGAAAAGGGAGAGAGACTTACGGGTTGGAAAGTTAAAACAGTTTTAATAAACTATAATAATGAAAAAGAGTTTAATAACAATAATAGAAATAATCAAATATATACAAATATATATACAAAACCAAGACTGAGCTCCCCTGAAGTCAGCCACGTCACCACCGGCACTGCAGGGCAGGCTCCGGGAAGGCCCAGGCTGGGCCTAGCGACGGTCGAGAGCTGGATTCAGGGATGCACGGATCGGGATCGGGGGCAGCAGGAAAACAGACGGAGTCCTCCTTGGACACCGGCCATAGCAGAAAGAGAGCGAGACCCTCGTGATCCCCCCGCTTTATACTGAGAATGACGTGTATGGGATGGAATACCTTCGTTGGTCAATTTTGGGTCACCTGCCCTGTCCGCTCCTCCCTGCAGCTGCGACCCCCCTTCGGCTCTTCACTCGTAAGCAGTGAGGAATTTAGCAGTGACCTTGGTTTCTCTCAAGAATAAGTACAGCAAGAGCCTTTCTGCACAACATCCCTACCGGTGCCTCAGCGATAACTACAAACTTCGAGCGTTATCAGTCCTGGAAGCAGACACTGTCTGCAAAAACATGCAGTTAGTTTCAGAAAGTGCAGTTACTTAGAGGAGACTTAGCTGAAAGGAAAAATCACTGAAAGGAAAATCGGCCTGGTTTAGGCCAAACCAGGACACATAAAAAGAGGCAAGGTCAAGGGGCCTGCCCGGGAGATCCAGTTTTTAGGGATTAAATGGCAAGATGGGCGTCGCCAGATCCCGATAGAGATGATCAACAAAATAACAGCTATGTCCGCACGAACTAACAAAAAGGAAACACAAGCCTTCTTAGGCGTTGTGGGTTTCTGGAGAATGCATATTCCAGATTACAGCCAGATTGTATGCCCTCTTTATCAGGTGACCAGAAAGAAAAATGATTTTCAGTGGGGCCCTGAACAACAACAGGCTTTTGAACAGATTAAACAAGAGATTGTGCATGCAGTAGCCCTTGGACCAGTCCATATGGGACAAGATGTTAAAAATGTGCTCTACACCGCAGCTGGGGACAATGGTCCTACCTGGAGCCTCTGGCAGAAAGTACTAGGGGAGACTCGAGGTCGACCCCTAGGATTTTGGAGTCGAGGATACAAGGGCTCTGAGGCCAATTACACCCCAACTGAAAAAGAGATACTGGCAGCATATGAAGGAGTTAGAGCTGCTTCAGAGGTAATTGGTACTGAAGCACAGCTTCTCCTGGCACCTCGATTACCAGTACTAGGCTGGATGTTCAAGGGTAAGGTTCCTACTACTCATCATGCAACTGATGCTACGTGGAGTAAATGGATTGCATTAATTACACAGAGGGCTCGAATAGGAAACCCTAATTGCCCAGGAATCTTAGAAGTGATCATGGACTGGCCAGAAGGCAAAGACTTCGTAATGCCACCAGAAAAGGAGGTGACACGTGCTGAAGAAGCCCCACCGTATAATGAACTACCAGAGGATGAGAAGCAGTATGCCCTGTTCACCGATGGACCCTGCCGTCTTGTAGGAAAGCATCGGAAGTGGAAAGCTGCTGTATGGAGTCCCATACGATGAGTCACAGAAGCCACAGAAGGACAAGGTGAATCAAGTCGATTCACAGAGGTAAAAGCCATCCAGCTGGCTTTAGACATTGCTGAACGAGAAAAGTGGCCAAGGCTGTATCTTTATACTGACTCATGGATGGTGGCAAATGCCTTGTGGGGGTGGTTAAAGCAGTGGAAGCGAAGCAACTGGCAGCGTAAAGGTAAACTTATTTGGGTGCTGAATTGTGGCAAGATATTGCTGCTCGGCTAGAGAAACTAGTCGTGAAGGTACGTCATGTGGATGCTCACGTACCTAAAAGTCGGGCAACTGAGGAACATCGAAACAACCAACAAGCGGTTCAAGCTGCTAAAGTGTTCCAAATAGATTTGGACTAGGAACATAAAGGTGAACTATTTTTAGCTCGGTGGGCTCATGACACTTCAGGTCATCAAGGGAGAGATGCAACATACAGATGGGCTCGTGACCAAGGGGTGGACTTAACTATGGACTCTATTGCACAGGTTATCCATGATTGTGAAACATGCGCCGCAATTAAGCAAGCCAAACGGTTAAAACCTTTGTGGTATGGGGGACGGTGGTTGAAATATAAATATGGGGAGGCCTGGCAAATTGACTATATCACACTCCCTCAAACCTGCCAGGGTAAACGCTATGTGCTTACCACGGTGGAGGCGACCACCGGATGGTTGGAAACATACTCTGTGCCCCATGCCACTGCCCGGAACACTATTCTGGGCCTTGAAAAGCAAATCTTGTGGCGACACAGCACGCCAGAGAGAATTGAGTCGGACAATGGGACTCATTTCAAAAACAGCCTCATAGACAACTGGGCCAAAGAGCATGGCATCGAATGGGTATATCACATCCCCTATCATGCACCAGCCTCTGGGAAAATTGAACGGTATAATGGGCTGTTAAAAACTACCCTGAAAGCAATGGGGGGTGGAACCTTTAAAAACTGGGATAAACATCTGGCACAAGCTACCTGGTTAGTTAACACCAGGGGATCTATCAATCGAGCTGGCCCTGCTCAGTCAGACCTTTTACATACAGTAGAAGGAGATAAAGTCCCTGTGGTGCATGAAAGGAATCTATTGGGAAAAACTGTCTGGGTTCTTCCTGCAACGGGCAAAGGTAAACCCATTCGTGGGATTGCTTTTGCTCAGGGACCTGGATGTACTTGGTGGGTGATGTTGCAAGTTGGTGAAGTCCGATGTGTCCCTGAAGGTGATCTGATTCTGGGTGAGACTACTTAATTCTGAACTGTATGTTGTTGCTGTATAAGTGTCTTTCAGGTTAAGACAATGGTGATGAGACCGGAGCTAGCTGCAAGTGGCGTCCAGTAACCTCCTCGAGACTGACATTTTGAACCTGCAACCCGTGGGCATGAACCATGACAAAACTCGTACCATGTCTCCTGCCCTGAGAGACTGCTAGCCAGATGGAAACCCACAATCCTGAACTAAACGAACTTGATGAACTTTTTGCATAAAGATGAATCATAAACTAGTGATATGTGTATATATATTTGAAAAATGAAAAGGTAGTGGTGATCCGAGTATGACGTGAATGGTATGGAATAAGGGGTGGAATGTCCTGGTTTGGCCCAAACCAGGCCAATTAGTCTTAAAGAAACCAAGGTCACTGCTAAATTACTCACTGCTTATGAGTGAAGAGCCGAAGGGGGGGGTCGCACCTGCAGGGAGGAGCAGACAGGGCAGGTGACCCAAGATTGACCAACGAGAGTATTCCATCCCATACACGTCATTCTCACTTTCCTATTTATCACTAACCCACTTCCTCCTGGAGGTGGGGCCCAGGAGGGAGGGGCCCTCCTGTCTCCCACTGATTGGTACCAGCTTTGCCAGTTGTCCAGTTAAAAGCCTGCAGGTGTGCTGGCAGGGGGAGCTACTGTATTTTCCCCTCTGCCCATGCTGGGGGGAGCAACTCTGCCTGAGGAGGTTTTCTAAGCTCTCGATCTTGGTTTTGTATATATTTGATTATTTCTGTTATTATTATTATACTCTTTTTCATTATTATAGTTTATTAAAACTGTTTTAACTTTCCAACCCAGAAGTCTCTCTCCCTTTTCCCTTTGGGTGGTGGGGGGGGAGGGTTAACAGAGAGCGTCTGCCACAGGTTTAATAGCCGGCCCAGCTTTAAACCGTGACAACATCTCAGAAGGAAGTTTATACTCCTGTGATTTATTAAGTTTGTCACTGTGATGGTTTTTTTATGCTTTGTTTAATATTGTATGAACATTGCAATTAAATATCATGAATATTTCTATGAAAATTAATGAATATAGTAAAATATGAGGTCAGAAGAATTCATGAAATGCAACACACAATTTCATGAAAACTGGGCGAGTGTTGTCTTGGAGTCTGCCCAACTTACAGCATATTTCACTGAGATCTTAATTATTTTTGTTATACACTGGCATCTATGTTTCATGAAAGCATCAGGGAGTCTTTTTAAAAAACTTTAGATATTTTGTGAAAGTTGCTGAATATGAGAGCAGAACTTCTTTGGCTGAAAGTTGCTCTTTTATAGAACTTTTTTCAATTATATAAATGTGAAATACTTCATTTCAAAAAAAAAAATTAATTTTGCTGGAAGAAATTACACCAAAGAAGAAAGCTCGTAAACTTAAAAAGAGTAAGTCATTAAATTTTGATGCTTACATAAACAATTGCGTTAATTTGTCAAAGTCCAAGAGACTACAAGTTTCCAACTTTACAATTAGCTGCCCACTTTGTTTAGGTATCTTGAGGACCAGAATCTTGTGTGGGAGAGAGCCCTCCCTCAGCTGGGTGCAGTATGGCCATCAAACCAAACCTCCAGTTCTTAATGCCCTGTGCTATGACCTATGCAGAAAATAAGCTGTGATAGGAGTGGGAAAAAAAAAGGGGGGTGAAAAAGCACCTTGTTTCAGTCTGCTTTCCAGTGAAGCCATTTGCCTGTTCTTTATCCGCAGGAGTGATAATTGCTCATCCCTATTTTCCCGAGTCCTGTTGTTTATGGTGAGAATGTCTTCAGTTCTAACACTGCTAACCCCTCATCTTTCTCTTTCCAGCCTTGAGAGATCCTGAAAACAGTCCTGAAAACACTTGCTGTCAGCTGCTTTAGACTACAAGATGTTGTTCCAGCACTTCCTCCTTTGATTTTTTCTCTCCTTGTTCAGATTTGCAAGGAAGGAGGAAATTGTCCTTGACAACACCAATGGTTCATGTTCCATTGCTGTGGAAGGGATGTAGATTAACATGAACTTCTTGGACGTTAAAAGATACCACCTCCCACACCCTTTAGTTAAGAGATGTTTGTAACTTCCCTAGACTGGAGACAAAAAAATTGTTTCCCCGCCTTGTTTTCCTCAAGGATGACACCATGTGTTCAAGAGGCCTCTCTGTATGCCTCTGTGATGTGTGGCCAGTGGGGGGTAGATGGGTGCTTTTTTGCTGTGGACCATTGATCAAGAAGAGCTGACTGTCGGCAGCAATGGTTCCCATCACTGCAGTGGGAAAGGGAAGAAGAGCTTTCAGAGGATGTTGGCAGGGAAATACTTGGGAAAACCATGGAAGAAATGTCATTCTTTGAATGCCTGCAGGAGGTAAGGTAACAACTGTACAGTGGTTTCCACTGGCAGACTGCATCTACTATTAAAAAGCACAGATGTACTTGTTTAAGAAGGTAAATGGAAACTCAGGAAGACATAGGCAGATTGATTCCCTCACAAAATGCTGCTGGCATGTAAAGGTGTAGCTTGATGTACTGGAGCAGATGAGAAGGGAGAGCTGCCTGGCAGAGTAACAGCTGTACCGTCAGTGTCACCTGCAGATAGGTACAAAGTTCATTCACTAGTTATAATAACCCCGGTAGGATTTCCTTGTAGAATTGCCTTATTAGGCAATTAAATGCTCTATCACCATGACATAATTCTATGAGTCATCTGTCATAAGTGTCATCTCAACAACCCAATGATAAAACTGAATCAAAATGCTTTAAATGATGCCTTGCTGCTCCAGAAACTTACTTCACTGTAAAGTTTTATTACCCTACATCTAGTATGTGGCACACTAAAAACACCACCAAGGTAGACAGGTTGTTTGCTGATGCTAGAATCCTCTTGGACCTCTCTGTGAACCAGAACCTGTCCTTACCTCGGGAGGGCCTGGCTTTGTCGGCAGCCGAGGCTTGCTGCAGGCTGCTCTCTGATGAAATGCCATCCAGCTTGTCAGAACATGAATATGATAAAAATACTGCTGGGGGTCAGGATTTTGCGCAATTTCCTATGGAGATCACACATAATAACCCTGTGTGTGCATGCATATATTCCCAGTAACTTTCAAACATAGTGATCAAAATATAAATGTAATTTCTTGTCAGGCTAGAGCTGTTAAAGATGTTAGGTTCCTACAAGTTTCATGAAAGTATGCAGAGGCGACGGAGAGGGACCTCCTGTAAATGTCCCTCTTGAATGAAAGGCTGAACTCACTTCAGGTGCTAGTTACCGCATACAAGAGTGAATACATCGTGAAAGTCCTTATTGACATGATGTAAATCACGGCTAGTGTCATCAAACATCAGAGTCCAGCTAGGAGATTCAAATCCACTGGTAACTAATTTCCTTTGGTTTTTGCTACTCATGAAACCTGCTGTTTGTTCTTTGGATCTTCTACAATTTGCTTTTACCTCACTGTGTTAATAAAACAGGCTAGCCCAGATGCCTCCTGATTCAGGTACCCCTTCAGGGGATACTTCTCAAGCCCATCCTGAACCTTTCCTTCTTCCCCAAAGTCACAGAGATCTGCCCCTCGCCATCTGACAGCGCTGGAGTGCCTCAGCCATATTCTGCTGATGACGGCGCCAGGGATGTGCAGGTAAAAATGCCCACAGTTTTCTCCACAGCTGGATAAGGCCTGAAGGCAAAAGGACTACTTGGTCCTGGTGTGAAACACAAGGGAAGGACTGCGATACATTAAAAGCGTGTCTTTGTCTGTACTATGTCAATAAGGAGTGAATTTAGAGCACCTTCAAAACAGACTCGTGAACAAACACCGTCTTGGCAGTCAGTACACTAATTATTTTGCATTGTTAGCTGCAGCTGCTTTCGTGAGCAATAGATAAGCTTAATGTGAAATAAATACCCCTGTGAAGACACATCTTTAGTTTTGGACTTGTCATCTCATCCAAACTGCTGCAGTGTCACAGGAAAATAGCTATTTTAAAACATTTGTTCTTTACACCACTTTCTTGAACTATTTTGTAAAGTGATCTTCAAGACACTTTTGTGGGGCAGTTAATGGTATCCAGCAAAACAACTCAGCCAAAACAAACTGGGTAGCCTCAGATGGGGAATTTTCACACAACGGGTGATGCAGTATCACAGTCAAGCTCAGGAGAGCCCATAACAGCCCCCATAACTCAGCAGCAGACCCCTGCCCTCTGCCCCTGCAGCTGGCTGGCTGACTGCTTATGTGCCGAGCACCTGCAAAGGAAGCAGGAAGATGGAGCCTGCCAGCATTATTCGTTACTGACAAAACAAGAAGTGGCTGGCAAAAGTTGAAGGTTGCTTTGTGGTGTCTAATGCCCTCAGCTTGCTCGAGATGCAGACTGGGACAAGACGACTGAGGTAACTAGGGTGGAAGTGGCTCTCCTAGTCTCTAATGTACAGGCCGAATCTCAGGTCTTGCCGAAGGACCCCAGGTTCTCAGGCTCATGAGAGATGAGTTCCTCCAAGATCCTGGTACGCAACAGATCCTGGTAAGAGGCAACTGACCTCTATCCGCTATAAACCCAGTTCCTCCTACTTCTCCAGTTCCCCCTTCAGCCATTCTTCCCAGAGTTGCCCAACACTTCACCTTTTTACACAATTTCCCTTTATCTTCGTTGCAGCCCCAAGTTTTTTCCTCCCCAGCTTTTCATCCTGTAATCTCTGCCCCTGACAAACATTCACACATCATTTGTTTTCTGAACTAGCTGAGCTGTAACCCATGTAAAGCAGATAATTTAATAAGATATTTCCTTTAAGTAAAAAGAACAGAAACACAGTTTCCTCCAACAGTCATTTCTAAATTCAACACTGATTTCTGTCAATGACAAGCATGAACTTTACAAAGACTGGATGGTATTGCAGTTCAGCGGCCACAGTATGTCCCCACCAGAGTCATTCTCAAATGGCGACTTCACAAGGCCACATTTTATTGGCCTGGGAGACCCCCTCCAGTCTCCCTAAAGAGAGAATTAAACTCTCCATATAGTGCCTCAGAGGTGCACAAGGTGCTTTGCTCTGGCCAGGATAAGTATTGAATAACTAAGAACATTTGAGATGATATAAGTTGTCATCAGCAAGTTTGCTGATGACACAAAACTGGGAGGAGTGGCTGACACACCTGAAGGCTGCGCAGCCATTCAGAGAGACCTAGACAGGCTGGAGAGTTGGGCGGGGAGAAATTTAATGAAATATAACAAGGGCAAGTGTAGAGTCCTGCATCTGGGCAAGAACAACCCCATGTACCAGTACAAGTTGGGGGCAGACCTGTTGGAGACCAGCGTAGGGGAAAGGGACCTGGGGGTCCTAGTGGACAGCAGAATGACCATGAGCCAGCAGTGTGCCCTTGTGGCCAAGAAGGCCAATGGCATCCTGGGGTGTATTAGAAGGGGTGTGGTCAGCAGGTCAAGAGAGGTTCTCCTCCCCCTCTACTCTGCCCTGGTGAGGCCGCATCTGGAATATTGTGTCCAGTTCTGGGCCCCTCAGTTCAAGAAGGACGGGGAACTGCTAGAGGGAGTCCAGCGCAGAGCCACGAAGATGATTAAGGGAGTGGAACATCCCCCTTATGAGGAGAGGCTGAGGGAGCTCGGTCTCTTTAGCTTAGAGAAGAGGAGACTGAGGGGTGACCTCATTAATGTTTATAAATATGTAAAGGGCAAGTGTCATGAGGATGGAGCCAGGCTCTTCTCAGTGACATCCATTGACAGGACAAGGGGCAATGGGTGCAAGCTGGAACACAGGAGGTTCCACATAAATATGAGGAAAAACTTCTTTACAGTGAGGGTGACCGAACACTGGAACAGGCTGCCCAGAGAGGCTGTGGAGTCTCCTTCTCTGGCGACATTCAAAACCCGCCTGGACACGTTCCTGTGTGATATGGTCTAGGCAATCCTGCTCCGGCAGGGGGATTGGACTAGATGATCTTTCGAGGTCCCTTCCAATCCCTAACATTCTGTGATTCTGTGATATAAATAGATGAATGATTTGCAGGTCACATCTTCCCAAAAGATGTGACCTTCACTTGCTAGCACTAAAAAAGCCCTGTTTTATGAAATTGAAAAAAAGAATTTCAAGACTCCTGCCTGAATTTGTGTCACGAGTGCTATTCCACATCAGCACAGGACATGCCAGATTTCAAGGCACTCTTGAGTACATATGTGAAATTTAGACTTCCAAAAAAGCTAGTCTTTACATTTGAAGGACACATCAACTTCACTCTAGCAAAGTCAGCACTGTAATATGATCTCCAGATGAAGCTGAAGGCTGTAAATCATGAATGCACAGAGATTACCTAGGAATTTCTGTTGTGGTGACCTCAACCTCTTGGAAAATCCTACCCCTGCTTCAGGTATGTCTCTGCTTTTCATGCAGCTACTAAAATGTCAAAGATTTACAAAGATTACCCATAAACTGCAATGGTTCAGTTTCCATGCCACACACATCTGAGACTCCAATAAAAATGGAAGAAGCAGGGCAGAAAACAGGAGGATGAGAATTCCTCCGCATTACAATGAAAAACTGGATTATGCTGACCAAAGGGATACAGGCATTTCAGAGAAGTCTTCTTGTAAAGCTGGCATGGTGCATCTCGAGCAATTCTGCTTGGCCTCATCATCGTCTGCATTTTCTTTTTGTTTAAAGGTACAACAAATCACTACTGTGAAGTAAATAACAGTAACAGACTTTTCTGGAGTATACACCACTATCATCTGTTAAAGTTGATAAGGTAAACTGCACTGCTATTAAGTCTTCAATACCTCAGATTAAAATGAGTTTTTAGTAATTGCACTGAGTCAAAGCTGCTCCTGAACTCATTAGTCACAAGGGGTCCCTTAATTTCTCCCTGCTGTGTTGGACTAGATGGGATTTTACTGTCCTCTTCTGTTTATAACTTTTTTTTTTTTTTTTTTTTTTGGCTATCAGTAACATTCCCCCACAGCCTTTTAAATAGAGAGCTTTCCTGTAAGGACTCAGTTGCATGCACATGAGAGGCAGGCAAGTCTCCTGTTACGGCTACACAGAGCATCTAGGTTGAAACATGGATTTTGCATTGAAGAGGGAAGAAATACTGCCCTCAGTGTTCCTTTAAATGCCTCTTCTAAAGCACAAATGTAATCAGTATTTTCTTAATAAAAAACAATTGGGTCAGCAGAATCCCTGAAAACAAGGCCATATGTTTTAGTGACTAAATTTAAGAATGCAAATACTATCAGCTTAACTTAAATGAGCCATGAAATTTTACCTTCTTATACTAGACAAGCCTAGCACAGACCTACTGTCTCAAGACAGGTTCTCTGGCTACATTTTTTTGAAAACAGGCTGACTCAGGATTCTGTCCAAAATTGCTGCAATATAGTTTAAAATTTCCCAGTTGTACCTCTGAGATCCCCTCCGGAACAGGTGAAGCTGAGTAGGAGGTACGTGCGCACCAGGACATCTCCTGGTAGAACGCTTAAGCATTAACCGACAAGCGAAAAAGGCAACTAGACTTACTTCATGCTGTGATACCCAAGACCTCTAATAAAGTTAGGCCTTTCTCCTCCTGATCTCACCAAATTAGGCTATGATTCACAAAAAGGAAAAAAAAATACTTCATGCCTACCACTTTGGTTTTTTGATTGAAATGAAAACTAGTCTGCTCTTTTGGTTTTATCCATCCAGTACTGAATAGAGTTGTTTTATCTACAGCAAAATTCAGACATGCTGTTTCCATATGTTAAAAGCTATGAAATCTGCATGTTATGACCTCTGTTACATGTGCAAGCCTAAGTTTGTCCTTTCTGTTTTCTGGAGTTTTTTTGAATCAGAACTGGTATGCTTCAGGACAGGAAACTGGAAACCAGACCTTCTCCTTATGAGACAATCAATAACTGAACAAGTTGTGCAGGGAGTTAGGTTGGGAAATTGCTTCTCCTTATGTTGTCCACAGAGATATAAAAGAAAATTAAAGAGTTGAGGGAGTGAAAACAAGTGTCAGAGTTGGGTTTTTAGACCTTCAGATGAGAGGTTTAAAGGACATGCTTTCTCAGGCAGAAGAACCATCTTGATTGTCAAAAGACTCCATGTCTAGATCAAATCCCCCAAAAAGGAAATTAGGTGTGTAAATTCTACTCTTTCACATAGCTCTGAATGTCCTTTGTGACTTATGAAAGAATACAGAGTAACTGCTTAGAAATCCCTCTGTAAAGCTCATCTTTCTTATTTCTCTTGCCTGAAAGACTTCTGAACTTCTGCAGCAAGCTCCATTGCACAGTATATCTATTTCCCAGGTATCTCACTCTTTGAGAGGAATCACTCTGTAAGTCCCGAGTGAATGTGGGGAGACCCTGAAGTGAAGGGAAGAGATCCTTCAGAACCACGAGAACTCCCTGTTTTTGCTGGCTAGGTCTGGGTAATGTACATGTGCATTGTCCAGGGAGCCAAGGCTTGTAGCTACAAGGTTCTGGATTAAGCTTTGGGGGACAAGACAGCAAACTTCAGGCTCAAAGAAGTTGCTGGCACACAAATACCTTCTCGGATTTAGGGCAAGTCAGGGTGTCAGCCTGTGGATTCTGCTATAAAGCGCCTAAAACCAAGTGCTGCAGGATCATTTTTATTCTCTTTATTTTTACCTTATATTCTTGGGAGAATCCAGATCCCAATTATTTTACTAATATTTACTGAAATATACTTCATACACCAAGATGTATTTGATTCTGGCAGAGCAACACTTTGTCTTGTCCTAGTCTCACCGTTCGGGAAACCGATCCCTTTTAGAATCAAGCGCTGTGGTCTGCGAGTTACAAAAACCTGACCCAGACAGTAGAGACCAGCTCTTCTTGTATTACTGTTGGTTTGGGGAATACTCCAGTGCAAATGGGCTTTCTATACATTCAGGGAACAGAGCAGAAATCCTTAGTGTACAGACCTCATAATCTGAGCAAATCAACAGGAGATCAGAGGGGGTTTTATCACACATTAAACAGGGCATGCTGCAGGAGGGCTGAATTGCTGAGGCCTGAGCAATGGGCCCCGAACTAAAGTTGACCTCTAGATAAACCTCCAACCACACATTATATAATATTAGTATCTGATTATTAGTGAAATATACATGATTATTAATGAAAGATGTAGCTTAGGTAAAATATAATCCTTAGTGAAAGGTCATGAGAATGTATCCATGTTATGAGAATATATCTATTTTTCCTTGTTTAGAGGCAGGCTGTCAAGGCTGTGAAACCAGGTGTCTGGCCTTGTCTGGGAGCATGTAGTCAGAGCCAAATAGATAAAGACACTCCCTTAGTTCCTCCTTAAGCTCTGGACAGGCTTTGGGTGGCATCTAATGGAGTGAAACCAGACTTTCCGTATTTGAAGTTATATAACCTTGTTTATTCAATAGTGTAAAAGCTGTACCTTCTTAGAGCGACTTTGGAGACCTCACCTATGAGTGGACGCACTGCGTAGGACCTCCCAATTGCCAGGAAAGGCTCTCCAAATCCTTGCTGTAACTGGGGCTCCCCAGCGACTGCGGATCTGGATGATGGTAAAGTATTAAGGCAATTGGTGATGAATATTTCTTAATCACTACGCTTAATTCTAAGTAGTAATAATTAGGTGCATCACCTTGCTTTGTTTTGTTCCAGCTATATTATTTCCCGTACTATTCTATTGCTGCTTTAAACTAAAGTAAAAGTAAGCTTATCTTTTGAACCTGGTGTCTGTGTCCTTTGCGCTGACCCCATCTATTGGCAAAACAAGGGCACAGTGAAAACGTTTCTAGATGGATCTTAGCTGACAAGATGTAGATGTCTTGTAGCTAAACTTGGAGATGTCTGACTGCTTGGCAGACCCAAACAAGTAAAATGCCATATTATCTGTACCAGAAGCTAGTGATCCAGTGAACCAGGGCAGTAAAGCTGCCAGCAAAGGGCCACGGTGCAAAGCCACGTAATCAGACATGGGGACCAAGACCTGCAGAGTTAGCGCAATGCCTCTGTCTGAGGGCACTGGCTTTGCTGAGAAGGTTCCGTGCTGTAGCGTTACGCAATTGTACAAAGCTCTGCAGCTGGTGAAACGCTTCTTCCTGCTTCGGCCGCTGTTTCTGTGTTCCCAGACTGAAAGCTGGCATGCAGACACTAGCTGGCCTGAGATTTGCATGTGCTTTGTTTTCATAAAAAATGAGCTTAGCTTCACGTCAAGAGCTTTGGAAAATTCCTGGGCTAATAGAAACTCCCTAGGCTAATAGTCTCTGAGCCAAACTCTGCAGTCCTAGGTTTTCTGGGCACTATGAAGCAATGTTGAGAATCAGGTTATATATTCAGTAGCTTTTCTTTAGAAAAACATAGTTTAAAAAAATCTCCCAGACCTCGGCATTAATATGTCATACCATTAAAAGATAAAAGGAACTTCAACGTAAACTAAAAATGCCTTTTAAGAATGTTTTTTAAAATACAATATTATGATGCTGCAACAAGTTGGATTAAAGCCTGACACTTAAAAATAATACTATGATAAAGTCCTTTTACTATTAAGTTTTAGTGCTGCTTAAAAAAGCAGCTAAATACTTGAAATGGACTGAGGCGATACAATAGGCCTGCTGATTTTTTTAAGTATTAAAAAGGTGTGAAAAACAGAACTATGCCAAAATTCAATTTAACTTCTGTTTCTTTTTTTTTCTACTATAGGGTTGCCACACAAACAAAACAGGTTTTTAATCTGTGCATAAAAGAGCAGGAGATTTTTAATGCAGAGGTGAGAGACACGTAAGCCTAGCTGCAGAAGCTATTCTACCTGGAGGGAAAGCAAAGAGAGCTCTCTCGAGCAAGAGCACAGAAAGAGGTCACTGGTCCTCTAGACTTGCAAAGAGTAACTGTCCCTGTGGGATCCAAAGCAGGTACTGAGGTAGCCACAGTAGTTATCTGAATTATTTACACTGAGAAAATTAAAATCAAATACTATGGTGCTACAATAATGGCTTTTTTTAGCAAGCTTAAATAACCACTAAGCATGTGAAAGGTTGACAAGAAAAACATGAAGACACTTACTTTATGGATATGGCCTTGGTAAATCTGTTCTCTTTACATTATTTGTCCTCTGAAGGAACAGAGGATCACCTTCAGATTTTGCTGCGTTACGGTCATAATTATGCCAGTTAAAGCAAGGTATGTGCAACTAGGCTTGGATAAAAATAACTGACTGAGATGGTTTTCTTGTCTAGTATCATTGTAGATGGATGTCCTGTCATCAGGACTTTTAAATGCAGAATAATGTTCTGTTTTTCTCGTTAAAATCTTTCATTCTGTACTGGAAAGGGAAATATTTACAAAGATCCTATTTTTTTTTTTTTAATTAGCAGTAATTCTAAATACTCTAACAGTGCCACACAGAGTAAATGAGTAAAGAGAATGTTTTAATGTTTTGAATATAATGAGTATAATGCTTTTAAGAGACTAGTTTTTCAGTTGGCTCCTCCTCATCTTCCCTAAGTTCAATACAAATAAATAGCATTCAGTAACTCCTTAGGGAGATACACCCCACATTGTACAGGCTGGGAGTGCAGTACTGTAAAGCACCAGCACCTCCCAGAGGATGCTGACTGCTCTCAGCTCTCTAGCACCCCGAATACTCTTTTCTCTCAGCTAGTAGTCTCATTTTAGGGTTGCAAATGTTGATACAGGTGTGAGTTAAGATGCAAAGTATCTTTCAAATACTACACAGGAAGCCCTCAGCTGAAGCCCTCGCACAAGTTCCAGTCACGCTGCCTTCAGTCACAGCCAGTGAATAATCTGGTGAACCAGACCTTCCTACTTCAGGAACAAGACCTAAGAGCTGCAGAAAGCTAAGGCAGCCAGATTAGTTTGGAATCAGGAATATGAAAGCAGACAGTTTCACTTTCTAAATGGAAAATGTTTTAAAACAAATTTCAAATAGAAAAGAACTCTAGAAATATAGATTTTATATTTAATGGGAACACAAACTTGTTGAAATCTCAAAATTCTCAGTTTTGATTAGGCTGCTTAATTGTAGTAGTATTGGCTCTGCAGACTGAGGCTGCAGGACTGGATGATAACACATTACAGCAGTGCTCTCCACTCAAGGGATGGCCAGAACAGAGTGCTGAGATACATCTTCATCACACAGCCATATACTGGTACCTTTGATCTAAAAGCTATCATCCATTCTCATGAAATCTGATTCACTCTCCATTGAGATTAAAAGAGAAAGACTTTTCTGGCTTCAGTATCAGCTAAATGTGGTCTCTGTTGTCTACAGAACCATCATTGTTACAGAGAAAGTAAAAGAGGCACCAATGGAATTATGAGGCTTTCCCTTTTTGTAAGTGAGAATGTAATAGAAGGTTTCCAGTCCTACAAAAATCAAGGGGAGGAACAGATTCCAATTCCCTGAAGAAAAGTGTTTCCTGAATAAACACAGCGAACATCATTGGTAAAAAATTATATGCAGAGAATGAAAAAAAGTAGTTAACCCAAATCAGAGAATATTTTAAAAATAGAAGTATTTTAATACGCTCCTTAATCAAACATATTGTATTAGATCACAAAGAAGAAATATAATTTAGGCAGCAATGCCTCAAATGTAACCCAAAGAAAAATAATGCAAAAGAATGCACTCCTCCATTCTGCGATATTTATGATATAAGTGTTTGAGCAGTATAGGACAATACTTTTTTGAAAATCCATTCTACAAAGCCTCTTGTCAAATAATTCAAAGTGACTTGAGACAAACACAATATTTTTTTGATACTTTAGTGAAAAAAATACTGTATTTAGAGAAACATACTGTGATGATAAATTTTCACTGAAGTGGTTTTGGCTTCCTCAAAAATGAATAAATACTGGCACTGACACTCTGATGATTAGATAAACCTTGACACCAAGAGCTGCAACATAGTTTAAGTTAATCTTTAGCAAGGATAACTTGTGCGAATGCCACCAAAATGAATACCAACCAGAGGCATAAATATAATACACTTCTTGAAGATACATGCTGCCATTTCTTAGACATCTTCCAGAAAATAAGAGTGTATGTCAACATTTTTTATAAATAACTGAGGTGTCCTACGATACTATTCTGGACTCACTAAGTGAAAAAACACATAAAGAACATACATATGCAAAGACAGTCAGGAGAACTATTAGAAAACAAAGTTGGGAAAGGCATCTGTATGAGAAGACAACTGGAAGTCTCTAATACTTTAATTCAAAGAGTAAAAACATTATAGAGGGACAAGAAATAACGATACAAAGAAGGAAAATTGAATGCTTCTGCCTGCTGGTTCTTAAAAATACAAGAAATAACTTATAATATATTTTTATTAAATATAACCTACAAGGCTTCCATTCCAATTTAATGTATCCCAAGTGCTTGTTATCATATTCTCTTTGGCTTGCAGCAATCACAATGAACCTCAGTTGAATTCTGAACACCCTTATGCCTCATATTGGAGCAGCCCTGTTCCTCTTGCAGTATATAATGCTCCACAGAATTACAATGGGAAGCTGGTCTGATCATGGAAACCATATTGACAACACGACTTGAATCACCATCCTTTCTGTAAAATAAATACATATTCTTTCTTTTTCAAGTGAGTTCCTGCATGGATTACAAGATCAGCAGATAGTAGCTGTAAAACTTCTGTTCAGGTTTGGAGATTTGCAAAACGAATCTAAAATTTCGCTTGTATTAGTCAATCTACAGAAGGTGTCTGAGTTACAATGCAATGGGCTCTTGTGCATGTAATTAGATCAGCTAGCTGTCTCATAACAGTATCCACCACAATAAGATATACATTTATACAGCATTAAATATAAAAATCTTGACCTCTAATCCATTTGTAACAGGCCACAAAGCCAAAGTGAACTCCAAAGTGTTCTATCCTGTCCAGGTTGTCTTAAAGATCCCTGCTCACATCACTATATAGAAACTCAGCATTTTCCTAGTTGAAATTGAGCTTGGTCAATGAAAAATGAGAAAGTTAACCAACAGAGAAAGTAAAGATTAAACAATACCTTTGGCAAGATACAAAAAATATAAAATTGGTGAGAAAGAATCTGTTTTGCAACAAACAATGTCATTTTTTTCCATAAAGTTATATTAATTATCATTATATTTTCCTCCTTTAACTATATATTAATCAAGTCTTGTATCAGCATCCCTCATTTTGCCTCAGACCAATGTCAGAGAAGTCTTCATTGCTCTATAGAATGTTTCAACTAATAAAATAATTAAAAGATGTTACTTATACCTATAAACCTTCATTTTCTTACATCCTCAGGCTACCACAGCTACAATAACACTATTACCAGATAACCCACTCTCGACAAAATACACCAGTATCTTTAAAGAACATAAAGTTGTAGAGTCAGAAATACAAAGGGAGCTTGGTCAAGCTGAGACTGCGCTTTAAGAGTTGGAAAGAAAAAGCCTGAATATAGAGAGTGCGAGATGTTCTAACATCTCCCTGGGGTGGCTGTGGGAGGGAGACGATAGAGCTTTAGAACTGATGCAACAGAATCTCATCTGTATTTCAGAGCTGCGCATCACAGCTGCAGAGCTGTTGCACTGAACAGCAGAGCTGCTTCATTGCAATTTTTCACTGGAAAGAGAGAAGAGTTTATGTTCAGGAAACGGGTATAAAGCCCATAGAAAGAGTACCTGGAACATATTCAGGAGAGCTGAAAGAACACAGAGATCCAAGGGTTTTGAGCTAACCAAATTTTTTGTAGTATGGTTGTTCCATATGTTATTTGGGTAAACAGATATGGACTCATTTGCTTTATAACTTTTCCATTTATGATTATACGTAGTCACTAACTTTGTGCTTAGATATAACAGTTCTTGCCCAAAAAACAAGACGGAGCAATAGAAAAATGTTACTCTCTTTCCAAATTACTTTTGTCTTTTTAAACCAACATAGATCTCGTAAGCAGTCCCAGTCGACATTCATGCTTATAGTATAGGGGCGTCTGGAGAAGCCACATGCACTACAGCAAACCTAAATTGTCATGACTAATCAGCCTCACAGATGTGACAGGATAATTCTGCCCGAGTTGTTTACTCTCAGCACTCTGAGTCATATAAAGTGTCAATTATACTGAAGTTAATAAGAAAATATTTAATTTACTAACTGCAGGATCATACAATGAATCAGCCTCTGAAGTAACAGGAATAGTTAAAAAACAACAAACAATAATTGCCTGTACTTTTTTAAAATAAAACCACTATAACAATATAAAATCTAGCTCAGTCTTATTTTCCACATGCAAGTCATTATTTAAATTCATGAATAATGGATATATCTCTTTTATGATGTCTTGTTGCTTTCTACAGTATGAAAGACAAGCATTATGCAAATATAACATCTTAAAAAACGTCTCTTGTCAAATAGGCATCGTTTTCTATTTTTCTGTTGCTAATATAATTGACAAAATACTTGATACTACTGATTATGCTTTTTCTTGTAAGCCACTTACTTTATGGGCTTAAACAGCTGTGTTTTTGCCTCTATGAGTTTGTGATTTCGTTATAAAGTTGTAACCATGCTGTGAAAGAGCAATAGGCATAATCTTAGGCATACTATCCCACCAGCTGGTAAACAGCATTTGATAGCAATAAAGGTATAATTCAATCAACACTGGTACATTTCTAAAAAAGGGATAAGGTTAATGTTATTCTCTCCTCCTCCTCCTCAAGTAGTTGAACCCACATGAAATGAACAGAGGTTTAATTTGCAAATCTGAATGTAGATGTTCTTGATTTATAAAGAATCTCTTCAAAGATCCGCAAACATCTGCCACTATTAACAATTCTAGGTCTCACCCTGGGAAACCTTGAGTCAATTCAGCTCTCTTCAAGATTTCTTTTAAGATCCACCCTATCTGCTATAAAATCAGACCACTAATTCAAACCTAGTGGCTCCAAGATTAGAGAAAATAAGGTTACAGTTAAGGCATAAGTCTTGTTCATTCCTACATTACACCACTTCTGCAAATGAAACCTGACTAACTTCTACAGCAATAAAACAATTACAACAAAGTGGCAAATTCTGACTGAAGATTTTGTTTGTAAACACTAATTACAAAGTTATTTGCCACTAAAGTACGTCAAAGTTTTCAAGTACTGCACCAGATTACTTCTGCAGTGTTACAGATATGGAATGAAAAACTGTTTTGAAAAGTAGCACTTTCAGTTTGATGAGGTATTGGGGATCAAGCCAACAGAAACTTCATGAAGTTCCATGAGAAGTGCAAACTTCAGCACCTGAGGCAGGAAACTTGGATGCATTGCGACAGACCAGGAACCAACTGGCTGAAAAGCAACCCTGCTGAAAAGCTTCTGGTGAAGAACTGAAAACCAGAATATAGTCTTAAACACGCTTATCCATGGAGAAATAACAAGTATTTATTTTTTTTTTTTTAAATTAGAGAAAATGGACTGCAGGTTGCATTACACAGCAAATTGCAATTAAGCCAGGGCCATCTTTAGAGCTACCTTTCAGTTTTTTCAGCTATACTAAAATGAAGCTACTTCAGCAGGGAGAAAGCTGAGATGTAAGTATCCCAACTGGAGGCAAGCACCTTTGAGAAATGGAATCCAGACCCTATTTCTCTTCTCTGCATTTCTCCACTCATCTTTACAGCTTTTTTGAAGTCACTTCTAAGGGGCTTCATTTTCCCTGCTGTGTGTGTGAGGCACCCGTGCTCTGAACAATAATTGGTAAAGTTAAGGATTGCAACAACCAGGCAGTATTTGCCAACGCAGCTTCTGAACTCCACAGTACCTCTGCTGAAAAAGATGGGTTGAAGACATAAAGGAGAATGTGGGTGTACTTTTAGCTATTTTGTAAATACAAAAAAATAATAAATTGGGATACTATACACAGCAAAAATTCACAGGCTGTACTCATACAAAGGACACTCTAAAAGGCCAGCTGAATATGAGCCAGCAGTGTGCCCAGGTGGCCAAGAAGGCCAAGAGCATCCTGGCTTGTATCAAAAATAGTGTGGCCAGCAGGACTAGAGAAGTGATCGACCCTCTCTACTCAGCACTGGTGAGGCTGCACCTCGAATACTGTGTTCAGTTTTGGGCCCCTCACTACAAGAAAGACCTTGACGTGCTGGAGAGAGTCCAAAGAAGGACAACAAAGCTGGTGAAGGGTCTAGAGAACAAGTCTTATGAGGAGTGGCTGAGGGAACTGGGTTTGTTTAGTTTGGAGAAAAGGAGGCTGAGGGGAGACCTTATCGTTCTCTACAACTACCTGAAAGGAGGTTGTAGCGAGGTGGGTGTTAGTCTCTTCTCCCAGGTAACAAGTGATAGGACGAGAGGAAACGGCCTCAAGTTGCATCAGGGAAGGTTTAGACTGGATATCAGGAAAAATTTCTTCACTGAAAGGGTTGTCAAATATTGGAACAGGCTGCCCAGGGAAGTGGTTGAGTCACCATCCCTGGAGGTATTTAACAGACGTGTAGATGTGGTGCTTAGGGACATGGTTTAATGGTGGACTTGGCAGTGCTAGGTTAACGGTTGGACTCGATGATCTTAAAGGTCCTTTCCAACCAAAACGGTTCTATGATTCTAATTAGCTACCAGCTTTTTTACTAGTGGTAAAAAAGTTGCAGGACCATCCTAGTTTGGTTTCCTTTCCTTCGAGTGTATACTATGGCTGGAAGAGGTATGGAAGACATTATAAGCTTAAAACCAAGAAGCCCTTTCTGGTTTCTGGTGTCAAAACTATTTTTAAAAGGCACATAGCTCATAGTTGTTGGTGACAACCAAAATCTGTCACTACTGACTGTAGCACAAGGACCAATGTTTTGCCATCATTTGTCTTATGAATTTTAAAATCTTCCTTCTACTGGGGTGGGGCTTTTTCCTCAGTGATGAAGAAACACAGTTTGTCCCTGCACATGTATGTATGTGTATGTATGTATACTGACCACAACAATTTAACTAATCATCATTTACTTCACAGATTTGGAACTAACTTTTGCCATGCAGGATAACTGGTACTTTGTCTCTGTGATGACACTTCTACTGCTATTACCATCTTTGTTTTTTTTCTTCATGGAGCTAAAGGCTTCCTTCTCTCCTGGCCACTCTAAAGCAGTCTTGGTGATTCACAGAATCCTCCCTGAAATCTCACTTTTGAAGAAAATATGGCCAAGAATTTTATGCTTGAACATGTTTGTACCTGGATAACAGTTTAGGAATGAAATTCAATTTGAGCTTCTGTTGTACATTTTTTCATATAATTCTGTCTGTTCCAGTGTTGCACTAAATTGGGATATGTTTCTTATTCTAGTTCTTCCAAAATATACATTTGTGTTAAGTAAATCTCATTTGTATTTAGTTTTATACTCTTAGTCTAGTTGAGCTCTAAGCACGGTGACACTGGGCATGCTAGGATTGCATCAACAGCTCTGAAGGTCACTTGCCTTTACCACCAACCTAGGTATAGTCTGACAGCACAGAATCAAGGCCAACACAGGTACGTTGAGGCCATCTTGAATTTTGCCTGGGATCCCAGTAACGATCCCTAATATCTACAGAGCTGTCTTGTGGGCTGAAAAGATTGGCATGGATTAGAATGGCCCAGAGTTTCACTTTCTTTCATATTTCATAGTGGTAAAATGTGGAGGAAACACTGGGAAAGGAATTGTGTAAAACTGCTTATGCCAACACTGCTATTGCCTCCCTTGGAATAGCAATTTTCAAGATGCTAGTTTAGCCTTATGAAAACAAAAATCTCATCTTACCTCCACATTAGTGTTTATATAAACAAACAAAACAAAACAAATTACAGAGAAACAACAACCAGAAATGAGTTTACATTTGCACTTCAGTTTTTAGTTTTAAAATTTTTCCCTATGTTGTTTCACTGTTTGACCTACACATCCAAATATACTATATATTAAAAAAAAAAATAATCTGTTTTGAACCTTCCGTGTGGGTATAATACTTCTTCCTTGTGCCTCTAGCTAAAAAGTGTTACTATTCTTTAACTGTGTTTGTTTCTTAATTAAACTGAATAAAAAACCAATCTTTCTCAGCAATTCAACTTAACAAGAAAAACCTCTACCTCTAAACAGCAATCTAGTATCACGGGCAAGTATTGCTGAAAAGCACTAATTTAGGTGTTTCTAGCAAGAAAATAAAAATCTATACCCAGATTTAAAAAGTCATAACTTGGTCATTTGCCCGAAGTTATTTTATTTGCAAAGTTTTGCACGTATTATATTTTACAGATTAATCAGCAAATGTAATCTACCTACCTGTCTTCAAACTCCACCACTCCAAGCCTCTCATTCCTTACCTGTCCATTCTTTCCATATCGTCAATTTAAAAAACATAACAAAACAAAACAAAAAACACCCGGCCCACACTTTGGGTAGGAACTAAGTGGAACTCTGCTTTATTTTCCATAAAAGCACTATGTACATCTGTATTTCCATTGAAATGCTTCTCATGAAAATAAGAAAACAAAACATTCTAGAGGAAGAGAAATACGCCTTTGGGATAGATTTTCAGTCAATAAGAACAGATATATTATTACCTTCTGATGTTGCATCCAGTTCCTTCATTATCTCCACATCTGATATCCTCCATAAAAAGGCAGTGTTCGCAGGATAACTAGCTGGAGTACCACACCTAAAAGGCTGCACTTGTTAATGTGGAAGTGATTCAGTTGCATGCTCTTTCCTTAATGCTGCACTAAAGAAAACAAACTTTCTCAAAAACTGAAACCATTTCAATATTTTAGTAGAGAAAGTTTTATGGGTCAGAAACGTATTTCTTGAAAAAGTACATAATGAAATCCTTGACACATCCAGAACAACAGCCTGTACGTAAATAACTTTAACGATAGAGTTGAGAACATATAAACAAACACACTGAGATGTATGGAAAATGTTAATTACTGTAAACACAATGGTATTTTATACTGGCATAGTTGTAAGTCTACCTCTCTCTAACCACTGTTGAAGGCCTGCCCCCCATCATCAGAGCTGTCTGTGACCAAAGACCCAGCTCTGGTACAGCCAGCTGTGTAACCTTAACTCTTACTGCTGAGCAAATTGCAAGGTGAGAAAGAGCAACGAGAGGATCAGTAGAGTAAAGCCAGGCAAGATAAGAAAGGTAAAATTGCAAATAGAGGATTACTAAGATAGGGGTGCTTAGCAGTTTAAGGGGAAAAGAAAAACAACACATAAAGGTATACGAACTTTCAGGAAAAATCAGGGAACCAGAGGGTGACAATTCAGCACCATCAATAATCTTTTCCAAGGAAGAGTAGAAGTCAACCTTCCCCCACTTGAGTGATACCTGTCTGGCCAACAAATGCTCTTCAGGTGTCTTACTGGGGTGGGGAGCATACTAATGCTTAGCTGAGTAGCTCGTTAACCCTAGTGATCTTTTGTGTGTTTTAGCCAATAAGAAACTGATTTCTGCATTTGGCTTGGATGTGTTCTGTATGCAGAGTGCTCTTAGTGTGTGGTAAAAAGTGCCTGAACAAAGTCACTCCTCCGCAATGACAGAGGGAAGGTAACTTACGCAATAAGGGGTCTACAAGTACAGTGCGCAACCTAGTTGCAGTAAAGAGTTCTGGCTATACACAGCAGAAATTTCTGAATTTAAAATAGCGAAGGGGTGTTCTCTGGAGAAAAAATGGAGTTTTACTCTCAAAGAAAGGAACCTGGTCTAGTGGAAGGTATCCCTGTCCATGGCAGGCGGGTTGGAACTAGATGATCTTTAAGGTCCCTTCCAACCCAAACCCTTCTATGATTCTTTAAAATAATAATTTAAATAATCTATATTTTGAGGCCTGCAAAAAATGTTAAGACAAAACAAAAGGTTACATGACTTGGATACTTGCAATTGCAAGGATCCTGATTCAATGACCCAAGATGTCCCCTTCCAGTCTTAAGTTCATATTTTTGTTATATCTGGTTCTGTTTCATGGTCAAACAAACAAAAAACTCAAGCTTTGCAAAATCAGTCCAACTTGCTCCTCTAAATTTTATACTATAAGGTGTTAAGGATTGTAAGGCACGCATATCAATTTTTGCCTTTGGCTTGACATTTATCTACACAAAAAGGACCTAAAAAGGAACAGGCGGGTCAGGAAAGGACTATCAATTGTGGCTGTTTTTTTGAAAGGAATACTTAAACAACTTCAGCTTTATTTGTATGCCAAGCATCCTGAAGCCTGGGATAGGAGGCATAGGAACTAGCTCTGCCGCTTCAATGAAAGAAAAAGAAATGACTGAATAACTTATTAAAGTCAAAGTTATTAATCAGTGAGAAATATTACATTATTTTAAGTAACAACAACATTGAAAGAATGAGGAAAAAAGTGTCTGATCAAGTCTGTATTTATGTTATTTGTAATCAGTATCTTCTGGTGAAGTCTGAGCTCAAGCATAAACTTAATTCCCAGGCAGCATCCTCCTACCAACAGAAAGTCTCAAAAGCTCAGTCTATGTTACAGAATTAAACAGGGCCAGGACAGTCTCAAGCACTGTCTTGCAGTTCTTTACACTGTTTGATGTATTTAACTCTTAGCATGCTCCTTTACTATGGCTTTGCTGTGTCAGCTACCACTTTCCCAAGTTATGCCATATTGCTAGGACAGCATGGGCCAGGCACTTACTCCCAATACACAGTATGATACAGCCACAAAGTTTCATGTAGCTAAAGAAGAGAAAGGTTGGTCATATGAATGTAAGTCATAACGTGACACTTGCTTTAAGAGTCAGAGAACAGGTTCCCGTATATTTTATTTAGTAATACAGACATAGCCCTGTGGTCTGGACTAGCACAGGGCAGGAGTTCTGCAGAGACAGCACACTGAGGACCGTGTAAGAAATGTATCACGTTTCCCCAGAGCAGCTGGGGAAGCTGTACAGCTTTAGAAATTAATATCCTTCAGTATTCCTAAGTTTCAATGAAGGCAATAGGAAGGTAGGTTTTTCATAGGGATAAGAAGTTGTAACTCTCCCTAAAGACATAGCATTTGTAGGACAAAATAATTTTATTGCACCATTGACCATAAGTAATTATAATGATCAATATTATAAGAAACATTGCTAAAAAAATATAGTTCTTGTTGAAGAACTTATCTAAACAACAACAATAAAAGTACCATTATAACTAAGTTGTTACATTACTAAATCTCCACTAGAGTATAAGTAAAGAAAATTCACATAACATGCTAATGTTGATATAGACTGTTTCCTCCAGAATGAATGGCAATAAACCATACTGGTAATACACCTTCATTAACATAACTACATTCACACTACAATTTGTACCACTTACAAACTACATTAGCTAAAAATACAATCACATTCTTAGTGGATATTATGGCAAGCAAGTACCCTATTCAACAAAGTTGACTTATTTTCTAAAATAAATGCTTGCAGTAATAAATAAATGTTTCCTTGTGGGGTTTAGCACCTGCTAAATACCAAGTGAATGATCTGTCTTAAGCAGTGTTAAGACACATGAATTTGGGATACTTTAACTTAGACTTATATTCAGATCACCTAAATTCTGACAGAACTGGAAAGCTGGTGCACTTTCAGTGACCAAAAAATTTTCACCGTTTTTGGGACACCCTTTAGACACTTATTTTGGAAGGCAGGGAACAAGCCGAATGTTTCCACCTTCTTCTTTTTTTTCTTTTTGTCACTATATATTTTGTAATGTCAATGGAACCTATAATCCAGGATTATAAACCACTGTAAACATGGAATGAAACTGCACTCAAATTTTTGGAAATACTTTGGGGCAAGGAAATTAGTAGACATGAGTTGTCTAAAAATATAAAACGCTTCATAGTATTCTAAACAATTCAGTGATTCTAGGCAAAGGCAAAATACGGAAGATAGTGCACTAAAATAAAGACTTTAATAATTCTTACAAAAGAAAGATGACTGTGGAATAAATGATGGTCCAGCCAACAACAAACAACAATAAATGACTGTCCAGCCAACAAGCTGTTGGGTGAGCAGCCAAGAACCCGATTTCCATAATTGTGTGAGGTACACTTAGCGACCACAGGTGTTTGAGAAAAAGAAAAGCCACTGAAAATATTTCTTGTTATTATGAGGACTCAGTTCCTTGCAATTCTTCAGATAAGTTTTCCTAAACAGAATGATTCTTTTTACTACAGCCCAATCCATTCTTTAAAAGGAATTTAGTCTTTCTTCTTCGAAAAAGTGCTGTTGTAAGAAAATGAAAATTAATCTTATTTGGTATTAACAAATATTTTAATCTTATATGTGTTCATGGATAAGCCTTTGTGAGCATAGGTTTGTTCTCTTTGCATTTCCTTCTTACTTTTAAAAATGTATTAATAAGTACAAATTGAAAAAAGATGCCAGTATTCTGCCTATCTCACCTTCTTTATTGTGTTGCTAGGATAAACCACTTATGTTTTCTCAGGTGTTCTTGGCCTGATAAGCCATAGGTCTATGATATAAGTTTCTAAAACGTACTTGCATGTACTGTATATCAGATTAACTTTCCTGTAGCCAGTCTTTGAGGTATTGCTGCAAAGTATATCAATGTTACAATATTTTAGCGACTTTATTAAAAGCAGTTCTTTGCATATCACAGATGTGCCTTTAAAACAAAGTAGTATTTGCCTAAAACTTAATTAATAAATTAACTTACTCAATGTAAAACAAGATCAAGATACAAAGTATGGACCTATAGATGTTTCTGTGTTTCAAGGAATTCCATCTCTTTATGTCAAATATTACAATTCTTTGTCCTGAACATTCACTTTAATTAATCTCTCTGCTTACAGGATCTGCCCAAAAGAAAATGTTTATATATGCTTTTTTTATACAAAGGTTAAGTTGAATAAACAGAAAATGTCATTAATAATTCTTAACTCCTAAATCTAAAATGCTATTAACCTATATCTGATTAGCAGATAAATCAGTAGTATAAAGATCACAAAGTAGAAATCCAGTGGTTAAATAAGTGAATAAAGACAAAATCAGGTAATTCAAAATTAAGGTCCCAATTAGGCATCCAACAAGTTGAAAGTATGGAGATGCACAAACAGCAGTAACCCATACATTTTTACGTTGCTCTCTGGTGCTGCTTGCCTCTCGTTTTCTTCTAGTTTCTTTAAAATAACTGTAAATTTTGGATCGGGAATTCTTTTTTTTAAAGGCTCTTTATTGAAAAGTTACTGCAACAGAACAGCAAATTTTACAACAGCACAGTCTTGATTAATAATTTTTCATAAAGATAATGACTGTAGAAACTTAAATCGGAAACAGTCTAGGAGGGGTATCAGAAATGTGTTAGCCCTGCTTTTGTAGCTGACTTCGTAACATGTCTTTCCTACACCAACTCTGAGGCTTTCATGTGAGTACCCTAACGTGGAAGTATCAGGTATATAATCTCAATTGTATGAAATCTGTTTGCTGCATAGAGAGGGCCCTATTCCATGGGCACAGAATCTGCCATAGAGTTGACACATGACTGTGTTTCCTTCATTAAAAATAAAAAAATATCTGTAGCTTTCATGAGCCATGTATGAACATTCTGTGGATCCACACAGTAGTATCACTGTAAATTTGCAAATGCCTTAAATGACAGCACTATCATCAGACAAAATAATTTCAATACCAATAATTTTAACTGTTTCACTACTGATAACATTTAGGAACTATCTAATTAGTGACAAAGTTTAGTGGCACAATCACAGTTTCTCACTCCCACCTACGCAGGAGGCAAAAACTATCCCCAGCCAACCTGCCAAATCTTCCGCTATGGCTGGTAACAATATTACTACAGTTAGTCATTTTCCATATAAAATCTACAGCATGTCAAAAACCTCAAGTTACATAGAACATCATAAACTGATTGAAATTAAGTGTGAAAACAGATGACAAGGCCCCTGTAGATAGTTTTCTACATTTAATTCAATAACAAAATCGCTAGATTCTGAATGTCTTATTGCTGCCTATTTCTCCAGCTGCAACTAAAAATGCATCTGAAGTAGCTACAACATAGCCACTAAAGTGATACCATAAAGATCACAAAGAATTTCCTCTATCACTTGGAGAAGGAAGTTGTCATCCACACATTCCAGGAACCTCCTGGATTGCTTGACAGATGGACCACTCGGTGGATAAAGAATTGGCTGGATGGTCGCACTCAAAGAGTTACGGTCAACGGCTCAATATCCAAGTGGACACCAGTGACGAGTGGCGTTCCTCTGGGGTCGGTATTGGGACCGGTCCTGTTTAACATCTTTGTCGGCGACATGGACAGTGGGATTGAGTGTGCCCTCAGCAAGTTTGCCGACAACACCAAGCTGTGCGATGTGGTCGACACGCTGGAGGGAAGGGATGCCATCCAGAGGGACCTTGACAGGCTTGAGAGCTGGGCCTGTGCAAACTGCATTAAGTTCAACAAGGCCAAGTGCAAGGTCCTGCATGTGGGTCGGAGCAATCCCAAGCACAAATACAGGCTGGGTGCAGAATGGATTGAGAACAGCCCTGAGGAGAAGGACTTGAGGGTGATGGTTGATGAGAACCTCAACATGAGCCGGCAACGTGTGCTTGCAGCCCAGAAGGCCAACCGTATCCTGGGCTGCATCAAAAGAAGCATGGCCAGCAGGTCAAGGGAGGGGATTCTGCCCCTCTACTCCGCTCTCGTGAGACCCCCGCTGGAGTACTGCCTCCAGCTCTGGGGCCCCAAACATAAGAAGGACATGGAGCTGTTGGAACGAGTCCAGAGGAGGGCCACAAAGATGGTCTGGGGGCTGGAGCACCTCTCCTATGAAGAGAGGCTGAGAGAGTTGGGGCTCTTCAGCCTGGAGAAGAGAAGGCTCTGGGGAGACCTTATAGCAGCCTTCCAGTACCTGAAGGGGGCCTACAGGAAAGCAGGAGAGGAGCTTTTTAGAAGGGCAAGTAGTGGTAGGATGAGGGGGAACAGTTTTAAATTGAAAGAGGGTAGATTTAGATTAGATACTAGGAAGAAATTCTTTACTGTGAGGGTGGTGAGACACTGGAACAGGTTGCCCAGAGAAGTTGTGGCTGCCCCCTCCCTGGCCGTGTTTAAGGCCAGGTTGGATGAGGCTTTGAGCAACCTGGTCTAGTGGAAAGGTGTCCCTGCCTGTGGCAGGGGGGCTGGAACTAGATGATCTTTAAGGTCCCTTCTAACCCAAACCATTAGAAGATTCTATGATTCTAATACGTCTTGCCTGACAACGTGCATTGGCCCTGAAGTTGAATGTTAATGAAAACGCCTTTGATGTGCTATTTGTTTAATGTGGCACTGCTTATTTGTCCTGTTGTGTCTATCTTAATCCAGTACTTGTAAAAATCAAGCAAGTTGAGGCCAATGAGTAAAATTAATTTTTGTTATAGCTGAAAAAGAAGGGAGAATCCCAGGTTCAAGATTGGGTCCTTGGTTCCCATGGCTCTTAAATGGAAAAGCGCATGAACGTCCTCTAGAAACAAAGGGAAAACACCTTAGAGATACTCCCTCTCAGTATGAGTAACCTTACCTCAAGGCCACTGTCACGATTTAAAGCTGGGACGGCTATTAAACCTGTGGCAGACGCTCTCTGTTAACCCTCCCCCCCTCCCGAAGGGAAAGGGAAAGGGAAAAGGGAGAGAGACTTACGGGTTGGAAAGTTAAAACAGTTTTAATAAACTATAATAATGAAAAAGAGTATAATAGTAATAATAGAAATAATCAAATATATACAAATATATACAAAACCAAGATCGAGCTCCCCTGATGTCGGCCACGTCACCACCGGCACTGCAGGGTAGGCTCCAGGAAGGCCCAGGCTGGGCCCAGCGGCGGTCGAGAGCTGGATTCAGGGATGCACGGATCGGGATCGGGGGCAGCAGGAAAACGGACAGAGTCCTCCTTGGACACTGGCCAAAGGCTCAAGCCACAGAAGCAGCCCGAAGCAGCAGAAACACCCAAACACAACAGAAGCAGCAAGGGAAGGGGGCAGAAGAAGGAAGGGGGCCGAGACCCTCGTGATCCCCCCGCTTTATACTGAGAATGACGTGTATGGGATGGAATACCTTCGTTGGTCAATTTTGGGTCACCTGCCCTGTCCGCTCCTCCCTGCAGGTGTGACCCCCCTTCGGCTCTTCACTCGTAAGCGGTGAGGAATTTAGCAGTGACCTTGGTTTCTCTAAGACTAAGTACAGCAAGAGCCTTTCTGCATAACATCCCTACCGGTGCCTCAGCGATAACTACAAACTTCGAGTGTTATCAGTCCTAGAAGCAGACACTGTCTGCAAAACATGCAGTTAGTTTTGGAAAGTGCAGTTACTTAGAAGAGACTTAGCTGAAAGTAAAAAATCACTGCAAGGAAAATTGGCCTGGTTTAGGCCAAACCAGGACAGCCACAGAATTGTTTCCTTTTGAAAGCCATTGGGACTGATGAGGTTTGCACTGATGACAATGCACGCTAAGGAAGAAGTGGTCTGAGATGACTAATGGATTTAGATTGAACTAGCCATTGAGACAGAATTCAGTTGCTTTGCTGCCCGTTATTAACTCATAAGAGATCTTACAGGGGACCTGCGTAACTGCTTCCCAGGTCAGAATGCCTCTAGGCTTACTCTAGCAGCCATCCTGAGGCACTGAAACTTCATAAACCGAGGCAGAGGAATGAAAACACTTGATTTCATTGTCTTCCACAGCTAGGCAATGCCAACAAACAGTTAATCAATCTGTCTGAGACTTGTTCTTCTAACAGTAAGATACAAGCAAGATACAAAAGGTATTTGGGGAATCTGAATCTGCCCTCAAGCCTTGAATTCAAAGGGACTAGGAGATTCTTCTGTAAGTGTGTAAAGACCCAGCATCCACTGGAGACATCACCAAGTAAAGACATGTTATCTGAGAGTTCAAATTCAAGAATAAGGACAGCATTGTCTGAGGTACTATGCCAACTAATAATGACCACATCATCCAATAATAATGAGCTGTAGGCTAGACCTTCTATTTCCTAGTTGCAGAATACATTTTATACAAATATGTTTTGTGCCATAACTATTGAAAGAATCTAATGGTAAACCACGAGATCAAATACCTAAGTAATAGAGAAGATTCACATATTGGTATAGCTAAATTGTGAAAGAATAGTATTTCAGGTTTTGATATTTGCCATAAGATTTTTTGCAAAATACTGTGTGAACTATATTTTAATGATGGTTTTATTTACCCCAAAAGTGATATTTGTGTTGTTGTTTTTTCAGAAGAGCTTTATTTATAAGCTTTTCTCAAATATAGGGAGAGAAACGAGTGTACTTACTTGGATCAACATTAAAATCACCAAATGCTCATTCCTAATTTAGCTTTATTTTAATTGTTCACAATATCACCATAGTTTCTCGATAAAATGGTAGCCATAGCAACTACACGTCATGTATCAGATAGAAATCAGTATCAAATCCATCCAGCATACACAAAAATTTTAGGATAGAGCTAAGAGAAAACAACTGAGGAATATTTGTGCATCAAATTTGTCATACTGAGAAGCTAAATTCATATACATTACCTCAGCAGATTATGTTTTATATATAAGGAACAGTTGCAACATGTTGTTCTGATGATAAAAATTCAGACCTGAGAACAACTCTCAACAATAAAGGGGAACAGCTGAGGTACAGAGCTTCCCTTCAGGACAAAAGACAATCTGCCTCCATCAAGTGACCATTTTACTAAAAAGTAATTTTACTTATGTAAAAGCACTGTCAAATATACATAAAATAAGACATACTAACGCAACTTTTGTGTGGCTATATATTTTAAAAAAAAAAACATAAAACAAAACTGGGTTTACCTAATTCTATTCTCAATAAGCAAGTGCTATAATTTCAATTTCAGTGAGATATGACTACATTTAAGGCCAGTTTAGTGGTAGATGCAGTTTTACTGTAAACATTTCATTTTCTGAACAGAAATTCTCAGTTGTGGGAAGCATGAAAAGAAAAGTCAGCTTAAACAGAACAGCTTCCAAGACTGTTCTCAAGGCACAAAAGGACAGTATTTTTACCTAGGTTTATAAAATGACTTTTTAATCACTCTCTGGCATAAGCAAAAGACTAACTGATTCTTAAACCCTTGCTAGTGTAAAAGCCTGGCCTGGCTTTTTCTCGTAACACTGTTCCTATGGGAGATCAGAACTATTCGTTCTTCCATTTTGCAGCCTCGTTTATGGCCTTCTAACACAACAGAGAAGTTACAGGGTATTAACAATCATTTCCATACTGAACTTTCATTTACAGGTACCGATTAAGCAGCTTTTAGTCAAAGAGTGTTCTTGTTCTCAAACAAATAATTTATTTCACTCGGCTAGCCAGCTATATAAAAACTCGTCTCTGAATCAGGACTCAGTATTTCAAAAACTGAAATACCAGTTCTGACCTGTTACAAGAACTGAAGATGCTCGCAGCCTCATTTCACCACTCACTACATTTGTTTATCTAATGGTCAAACTGGGATTACTGAAATGCAAAGTGCAGACACACTGAAAAAGCAGCAGGCTATTAGCAGACCAGCAAGTTAGTTTTTCTCATCCTTAATTTTTGTGTGCATTTCTAATCACAATGCACGGACGTGATGGGTCAAATACCTTAAGAAGCAAACTAAAAGGTTAACCAATGCACATCTCAATCTAACCACATTAATGTTTGAAAAGTTCATCACATCAGCTCACAAGTGGTAAGTTCAAATGAAAGCTTTTATAATTTAAACCAATAGTTTTTATAATGACATCAAAGACAGGTTTTTTAATTTAGTTCCTGATTATAGCATGTATTTTCACATCTTTGGAATCAAATCAGATTGTATGGGACTGGTACTTTTCAAAAAGCTTTGGAAAAATATACTGGCATAAAGCTAAAGCAAGTTAAAGGATCCTACTAATTTCACAGGTGACATTAATCTTTTTGAGGGAAAAAAGAAATTTTGAGAAGTTACTACATGTCAGCTCAGCAGAAATTAATAGAATGTCCATTTCCACTTGAGTTGATGACCATCATTTACAGCTAGGTTTTTACTCCTTGGATTCACTGCTTCATCATTAATATCTACCTGCTCTCAGAAGACATTTTAGATAACAATTTTGCTAAAATTTCAATAGGTTTATCTTCCTTGGTGTCAACTTGCCCAATATTATTGCTGTATCAGTGCAATTTTATTAGTTTATTCATATAATCTAATTCAAAACACACTATCACAAGGGGGCTGGCATGCAGATAATTTTTTTCTAAGAGGTAATGTTTACCCAAAAAAAAGCAATATGGCACACGAGTCTGCATATTCTTTGGGTTTTGTTAGAGGTCTGCTCAGTTAGCATAATCCCTTCTGCATCCCGTAACACACAAGCATTTTTCCTCATTCTACCTCTTAGCACTTTTTATAGGGGAAATTCCCACCATAAAGCAAGATCTGTATAAGCAAAGGGTAAATTATCTTCTTCAAAAACATTTGAGAATACTGTGTAGCACCCAAGCCATATCTCTTTGTCTCTTCACAGCTATATTCTTAGCCCTGAAAGAGTTATCTACATACAGACCCCAGGGGAAAAAAAGCCCGTAGGTGATTCTACTGTGACAATCTCATGGCCATGGGAAAAAAAATGGAATAACCATGGGCTCTTATTGTCAAAAAGTAAAACCATAATAGATCAAAGCTTGTTCTATACAATCAAATGAGTTCTCACTTATCCTAGAAATATGCCATTTTATGACTAGAGAAGTCGTCCACATTAAAAAACTTCTGACTTTTCTTGGTCAGTTGAAAAGTCTGTTAATGGGAAAAGAACTGAAATTTTAACTAGATTATCAGAAGTATGGAATTAAATGCATAATAGCATAGCGATGATTTGTTGAATAAGCTTGAGCATGTGGAGAAGGTACAGATACCATATTCCAAAAACCATCACTCCTGATTCCTTGAGGGATTAATAACAAGAAATAGGTGTCCACCTGGCCAATTTTAATACACATGATGTCAGTGGTGATCAAGAATCACTTGACCTAGCTTGTTGTGAATAGTAGCTTATTGCCTGAGCAAATCTTACAGCCCTAATCAAGAGATCCTCATACTGCACTGGCACTTTGAGTCTCAGCAGTCCCACCAAAAAACTGTCTATGGGTGCTAAGTGGACCTTGTATTTCCACATCTTTTGCCTTCAGACCAAGGACAAAGCATATTGGAAATGCATTTTTGGGAAGGCAGAATACATGCTCACTATGCTACATCTGTTCTGTGAAATAACAGAGGATTCTCTACAAATTTTTTGTGCTTTCATAGAGCATTAGAAGTAAAGTGTCTATTTACTAATTGCACATTAATTACCAGAGTACTTGCAACACAATCCTATACTGTAATCAGCAGCAGATGAAAATTGCAAGCTATAAAGCAAATGAACTTGAAACACTGCAGATGTATGTGTTAAAATCCAATTGCAGAAGGTGAGAGTTAAACTATTGGTTCCAGGGAGCATATAATTAACTTTAGTCACAGTGAATTCTATAAAATTCCTTTTGTGTTCAAAATTAAGCATATTCTTTAGTGTTGCTCCTTCACAGCTTTAAGTCTAATCATCCAGTTTGCTTGGCAAGACTCTTTGTAATCATATCTTCCATTCCCAGCCAGCAAGGTGACTTCATTCCTTTAGCTTTAAAGAGAGATTAATTACATTTCAGATACTTTGTCATCATTGGCCATGTTGGTAACATAGAAACTGATGTTTTTTTCTGCCCAGTGTAGATATTAACATTCTCATAAAAATAAATTTGGGTAGAAAAGGTTTATCTTGCTGTTAGAATGCCATGATTCATCTTCCAAGGTCTGCTTGTAAGAACTATTCCAAAAATCAATTATTCATGTAGTAAAAGAAGTGTAATCTTCAGTAAACTAGCTTGAAGTTTTCCTGAGGGACTTCCCAAATTTTCATGTATCATGTTTCATATAGATGCAACTTGAATTTCTCACCTGCAAAAATCTCTATGATATTATAATATTTTCCCATGCCAAGTAATTTGTATCTAATACAAACCAAGTTGAAAAGGCCTATGGGTCCTTCTTAAAACACAAAAGAAGAGGGAAAAAATGCAATAAAGATTGATCCTCATTTATGTCAAAATGTACTTTCTTTACTGACTCCCAGATGTGTCAGGATCAAACTAACCCAGGTTTCATACTTTACTGATCAAGCGTTTTACTCTATGAGCTGAAACATTGTCTAGAACCGTTCCACTGATGCTG